>NC_139703.1:39341158-39373658 GCF_964188405.1 Protomyctophum parallelum | reverse complement strand
CCATAAATAGGTGGAGAATAAAGGACATTTGGGAATAATAGAGAGGTATGAAAGCCAAGTCGGGATCGGTGGTCTTCCGGATGGACGGGTCATCTTGAATGCTCTGTGTGAGAAAATGTAGTGTTTTCTTTGTAACCCGAGCTAATGTCCTTCCATGAATGGAACTGCTGGACATCGATATTAAAGCATTGTGTTGATTTGTTTTTTTTGTGTTGTGATTGGCTGAGCTTTGCATAACGTTTGTGCCACATGAGCCAATATGGGAGAGGGCGAGAGAATTAGAGAGAGGAAGAGTGGGGAGATAGAGACAGAGATTTGTGAGGCTGTGTAGCGTGGATGTGCAGGTATATATAAATAAAATAAAGGCAGGATACAACACTATTTGTTTTGTTTTTCTTCTTACTAATTATTTGATCGGCCCAAAACATTGTAATTATTGTCATGATTTGTCACGATCCGAGTTGGCTTTGTCCGCTTTGTAACCGTCTTTAAATAAATACTTTTTGAAAAGCCTATGGAGAAATTGAATGGAGAATCATTTCCTGGGCCACTCGTCGTTCTGAAAGGGGGCGGGACTGCGACGCTCTATAGTGTATAGTATAGTGATTCATAGTATAGTGTGATACGTATGATTCAAGATGACTATTTTGATGTATTTGATGTAGTACGATGTTTTTTGTTCTTGCTTACTGTAAATGTCTCTGGAATAAGAGCGATTTACTGCTAAATGCCTAAGTCTGAAAATGTGTAAATTGTGACGTTTCATTGGTCTATCAGTATGACAGTATTAAGACGGTGATGTTTCATTGGTCTACCAGTATGACAGTATTAAAACGGTGATGTTTCATTGGTCTACCAGTATGACAGTATTAAAACAGTGATGTTTTCTTGGTCTACAGTATTAAAACGGTGATGTTTCATTGGTCTACCAGTATTAAAGTGGTGATGTTTCATTGGTCTACCAGTATGACAGTATTAAAACAGTGATGTTTCATTGGTCTACCAGTATTAAAGTGGTGATGTTTCATTGGTCTACCAGTATGACAGTATTAAAACGGTGATGTTTCATTGGTCTACCAGTATTAAAGTGGTGATGTTTCATTGGTCTACCAGTATGACAGTATTAAAACAGTGATGTTTCATTGGTCTACCAGTATGACAGTATTAAAACAGTGATGTTTCATTGGTCTACCAGTATTAAAGTGGTGATGTTTCATTGGTCTACCAGTATGACAGTATTAAACGGTGATGTTTCATTGGTCTACAGTATTAAAACGGTGATGTTTCATTGGTCTACCAGTATTAAAGTGGTGATGTTTCATTGGTCTACCAGTATGACAGTATTAAAGTGGTGATGTTTCATTGGTCTACCAGTATTAAAGTGGTGATGTTTCATTGGTCTACCAGTATGACAGTATTAAAGTGGTGATGTTTCATTGGTCTACCAGTATTAAAGTGGTGATGTTTCATTGGTCTACCAGTATGACAGTATTAAAACAGTGATGTTTCATTGGTCTACCAGTATTAAAGTGGTGATGTTTCATTGGTCTACAGTATTAAAACGGTGATGTTTCATTGGTCTACAGTATTAAAACGGTGATGTTTCATTGGTCTACCAGTGATTATTCATACCTGGTCGTGGAACAGAGCTCCGCCGAACGCCCAGACGGCGGCGAACACAAAGTAGAGCTCGTAGAGTTCCTTGGAGCTGTCGGGGGGGGTGTGGTCCGGGATCAGGAGACACTCCAACAGGTGACACAGCGTCTGGACCAGGCTCTGCTCCGTCACCGGGATGATCTTCTTAAACCTGAGGTCGGAGGTCAAGAGGTCAGGACAATCACTTTATTATTGATGATCACTGATGGTGAATGTGGTGTCTTTTCACCCTGCTTTCTAAAATGGTCAGTCCAGATACTTGATTCCGATTGGCTGGTTTCTGATTAGACCACGTAATAAATGTCATGATAATCTACACCTTAAATCAGTTTATATTGATCCCAGGTGCATAATTTACAGGTGATCCAGCATATCTGTAGAAGGGAAGTGCTTGATTTCCATACAAACCCTCATGGCCGTGTGGGCTTCTAAGCACCGTGCGCACCACATAGCATGGTGAGTGGTGACTGAGTCACTCCCGCCCGGGCGGCGCTTGAAAATACACAAGTGCCCCTTATTCACTCGTCGCTCTGTGTCGAGTGACAGCTAGGCTAGCTGTTTTGACGTGATGTTCACAGACATATCAGCTAAATCTGGATATGTTTGTTACGTTACCATGACATTGACCTAACACATAAATTGTGTTTCTCAATGGGTTGACAACGTAACCCCCAGCCTGGCTTGGACTGGCTGGAAGTGTCTCTATCTGGTGGCTGCAGAGTGATGCACTTTGTCGAGCTGCCAACTTAGACCATGTATGGCCTACTTGTGCACGATGTGCGCGAGCCACTGGCATCACCGCTTACAAAAAAACCCATTACATACATTATGATATATTGTAATGACGACATAATGACATTGCCAGAGATGTTGGTCCCTGATTGGTCTACGGTCTTAACCCATTTAGGCCTGACGTAAAAGTAAAAAAGTAGTGCTCTAGTCGGCCGTTAAGCAGACCTTGATTTGAGGCTGTCCAGGCACGAGGGGAGGTACTTGTCGAACAGGATGATCAGGTTGGCCTTCTCCGATTGGACCTCCCTGCTGTCAATCCAGCTGGACACGGGCGGGTTCCAGCCGAGGTCTCCCGGGTTTATGTACAGGATGCCTGGAGGGACAAACAGTACGGTCAGTTTATGTACAGGATGCCTGGAGGGACAAACAGTACGGTCAGTTTATGTACAGGATGCCTGGAGGGACAAACAGTACGGTCAGTTTATGTACAGGATGCCTGGAGGGACAAACAGTACGGTCAGTTTATGTACAGGATGCCTGGAGAGACAAACAGCACGGTCACTTTTATATACAGGATGCCTGGAGAGACAAACAGCACGGTCACTTTTATTTACACGATGCCTGGAGGGACAAAAGGTACCGCCTGACAATTTTCAAGTTTCAAAGTGGCCTACGTGGGACTCGATTTTCAACCGAGAGAAAAGCCCGCCTTCGACAAACGTCACCAGAGTCCAGACCACCTGAATGGCCAGAAGCTAGATCAATCCCATGCACGGCGTCCATCGGAGAGCGGGGCTCTATGCCCGTTTAGTATGGTCAAGCCAAGCTTATACAAATCAGATCCCCTTCCACCCAACCAATAATGGGGTGCAGAGTGCAGGCCCGGAGTGGAACTCCAAATCAGGCCGGGAGTTATACGCCCTGGCAGGCCACACTGCGAGCGCCAGAATTTTGGGGGCCCTTGGGGGACATTTTGGGGGCCTTTGCAGCAATTTCACATGAGAAATGTACCATCTGATGTTATTTATATTATTAACTTCTTCCCTCCATTAACATAAGACACACAATGTAGGTGTGCTGCAGCAACACTGCCTGAATTGAATTGAAATTGACTGTGGCTGGCCTGGCCTGAGCTTAGGAGATTTTTTTCTTTTTTTTTTTGCCTAGGGTCCGCAGAGAGGTGGTCCGCGGTCCGGTCGTGGACCGCGGTCCGCCAGTTGAGTACCCCTGGTATATAGGTATCCTTGAAAGATTTATTTATAGACTAGACTAGAGCAAGAATCCTGGTCCTGGACCTGGTGAGAGCGGGAGTGGACCTGGTGAGATGTACAGTAGGAGGGGCCCGGACAGGAGTCAACCCACAGAGCCTAGTCCTTCCATGCGCTAGTTGCCCTCACTCACAGTCCCGGCAGAGTAGTTTCGGAGCAACAGATCGTGTGGCCCTGGTCTTTCCCTAATGGGACTGAGCTACTGGGACCTAAGTCGGGACTTGATCACCGCGGCTGGGTCACCTGAGTGAGGGGGATGATGTTGCGAGACCCCGAAAGCTCGCTGACCGTGGGATACATCACTGAGGATACGTCCCAGGTGGGTTTGAGCCATGGGGGATAAAAATGCCATCAGTGTGGCGGTACGGTACAGAGGTGGTCTCACCTGCTCTGGAGACGGTGGCGGGCGTGGCCGTACGCAGGTGGCTGATCTCAAACAGCAGCCTCATGGTGGGGTTCAGAGGGATGCGCTCGTTGCTGGCCAGGGTCAGCACCTAACAGGTTAACGGGGCATTGCATTAATTACTTTATTATTATTGACAGTATTGCACAAGTCACAGTTATACAATAATTTCCGAAAAAGATAGCAATAACAATCTTTTGGCAAGCTGGTCCAGTAGCAAATTGCAGACTAGGTGGTTTTTTATGTTGGTTTTGAAGGAGGGTTAGGGAGTCACGCTTTATGATGGCTCATGGTAGGTTCATCTCACATTTAGGTGGCGTAACAGTAGAATTAATTCATCCCCATATAGGTCTGAGTCCCAAACCCCCGCCCCCCCCCAACCTCTTTCTCCCCATACTGTACATGTTTTTCCCTTTTTTACATAATTATTATGATGATTTCCTGTTGTTTTATTTTGATAGAAGTGTATATTTGTACGTCTTTAAATGTTCTGATGAATTGAAAAAGGTGGACCATGTTGTAAACAAGTCTCAGTGCTTCATCATGGTGTTTTCCCGCATACTGTGAAATAAAACATTTCAATCAATCAATCCATAAATCAATCAATCAATCAATCAGGTTAGGTCTTCCTCACCTTGTTGTCGTCCATCACAGTGTTCAGGGACTCGATCCACATGGGGTCGATGTCTCCGTCCAGGACGATCCACTTGGGTCCGCCGTGAGCCACGTTGGCCAGCTCACGCATTATCTTGGAGAACAGCCCTTGGGGAGAAACAGAAACACAGTGACAGTTTTATATGTTTATATTTATACCGCTCTGGATCCTGGTGACAGAGTAGTGACAGAGTAGTCAGTAATGACAGAGTAGTCTCGCGTTGCCAGACTGTTGCCTCTCACAATGTGCAAATGCTTCCGTCATACAGTCTGGAGCAACGGAAGCTCTATCATGAGTAAAATATAAATGCTTCCGTCATACAGTCTGGAGCAACGGAAGCTCTATCATGAGTAAAATATAAATGCTTCCGTCATACAGTCTGGAGCAACGGAAGCTCTATCATGAGTAAAATATAAATGCTTCCGTCATACAGTCTGGAGCAACGGAAGCTCCATCATGAGTAAAATATAGAGAGGAAGTGGAGACCCCTTCCCCACTTCCGTTTCGGCTTTACAGTTGCACAAATGTATCCTAATATAAATAGAAAGCATATATAGCGTGCTGCTTAGCAGAAATGGAATTTATTAAAAAAAAAAATCTCTAAAGATATTGTAAAATCTGTTTTTGTGAACGGAAATGACAAATAGATTACTCTGATTTCCAAACTATATCTATATAGCATTCGGAGACTAAATACACAGGAAGGAAGCAACCACTCACCATCTCTCCACTCCCTGGTGGCCGGGTTGATGATGCCGAACAGCTGGTCGTTGGTGACGGCCTTGGGGTTGAGGTCGGTCCAGACGGGCCGGCGCTTCATGTTCTGGTAGGTTCTGTAGAGCGCACGCATCACCTGGCTCTTCCCGGTCCCTGCATTACCCACCACAAACACCGAGTGGCGCACTGCCAGCAACTCCTCCAGCTGTACCACCTGGCAGTGGAGAGAGATTAATTTTAATTCACGAATTACCATCATAATAAATCATAATAAATCATATATTACATCCTCACATTTCTGAATAATGACTAGGGATGGAGCTCGATAACCGATACCCGAAAAAATTCGATAACAAGCTTATAGTATCCGTTATCAATAAGCTTTGGGCTTATCAAGCCTGTTATTGAGTATAGAGGCCCATGACTTCATGTTTAAACAATCAAGACAAGAGGCGATCAAGTAATACATGTAATCATCCATGTCGCTCTAAAAGTGTATTGATACCTGCCAACCAGTGCTGCCCGGGTAAACTAAATTAGGCTTTTAAAGTTACGGCTGACGGTACACACATATAAGTTAACAGTTTCTTTAACCCATTCTGACCGGGCACCCATTTTGGTGTTGGCATCATGTTATGCTTTAGCTATTTAAAAATAGCAGATCTACAAGCTCGTATCGCGCCACTCGGTGGCGCGATACGAGCTTGTAGATCTGCTATTGTTAAAAAATCGAAGAGCGACTGACATTTTTAGAATCTGATCTCCGGTCAGAATGGGTTCATCAGACCAGTGTGTGTCCGGCGGAAACCTTGTATGAATCTGATCTCAGGTCAGAATGGGTTAATATAATTTTATTGGAAAAAAAGGTCAATTGACTTCTGTCGGTTACTGCATTGTCGGGTACTGCATTTGAACGCCCTAGTAAAAGATACTGGTTATGTTCAGAATTTATTGTCTCCCGTCTTTCCACAAAATAATAGAAAATTCTTGATAGTGGGCTTGATAAGAACCTAGCTCGATAAGCCTGATCGATAAGGTGCTCGTTATCAATAGAAATTAACGAGAATAATGACTGCTGAGCTCAATAACGGACCGCTGTCTACTCAAAGGCTCAGAGCACCTGCTCATATCAACCTGCGCTGCCAACATCCAACATGACAGCCATGTAAACAAATGCGCAAACGCTGGGATATGAGCACCCAAAATATGTGCAAAAAAGGAATTGTTATACTGTACATCTCTAGTTCAGACCTTGAGTATAAAGTTGTCCTCTGCTTGCAGCTTCAGGTCCAGCACAGACTCCTTGACGTGCGCCTCAAAGTCCATGTCTCTCTTGCGGGGCACGTCCAGGGCGGGGAACAGGTCTCCGATCAGCCCCATGAACACGGGCATGTCGTCCGTGGCGATCTTGGGGACGTTGAAGTCTCTCAGGGCGCGCATCAGAACCTGGTCCTCCGCGCGTTCCGGGTCTCCCCTCTTCAGCGAGCCCGCCACCACCAGGACCGACTTGATGGCCCGCAGACCCCAGTCATAGTGGTCCTAAAAGAACAGGACAAACTTAGTCATAGAGGTCCTAAAAACACAGGACAGACTTAGTCATAGTGGTCCTAAAAGAACAGGACAAACTTAGTCATAGTGGTCCTAAAAGAACAGGACAAACTTAGTCATAGAGGTCCTAAAACACAGGACAGACTTAGTCATAGTGGTCCTAAAAGAACAGGACAAACTTAGTCATAGTGGTCCTAAAAGAACAGGACAAACTTAGTCATAGAGGTCCTAAAACACAGGACAGACTTAGTCATAGTGGTCCTAAAAGAACAGGACAAACTTAGTCATAGTGGTCCTAAAAGAACAGGACAAACTTAGTCATAGAGGTCCTAAAAACACAGGACAAACTTAGTCATAGAGGTCCTAAAACACAGGACAGACTTAGTCATAGTGGTCCTAAAACACAGGACAGACTTAGTCATAGAGGTCCTAAAACACAGGACAGACTTAGTCATAGAGGTCCTAAAACACAGGACAGACTTAGTCATAGAGGTCCTAAAAACACAGGACAGACTTAGTCATAGAGGTCCTAAAAGAACAGGACAAACTTAGTCATAGAGGTCCTAAAACACAGGACAGACTTAGTCATAGAGGTCCTAAAAACACAGGACAGACTTAGTCATAGAGGTCCTAAAAACACAGGACAGACTTAGTCATAGAGGTCCTAAAAACACAGGACAGACTTAGTCATAGAGGTCCTAAAACACAGGACAGACTTAGTCATAGAGGTCCTAAAAACACAGGACAAACTTAGTCATAGAGGTCCTAAAACACAGGACAGACTTAGTCATAGAGGTCCTAAAACACAGGACAGACTTAGTCATAGAGGTCCTAAAACACAGGACAGATTTAGTCATAGAGGTCCTAAAAACACAGGACAAACTTAGTCATAGAGGTCCTAAAACACAGGACAGACTTAGTCATAGAGGTCCTAAAAACACAGGACAAACTTAGTCATAGAGGTCCTAAAACACAGGACAGACTTAGTCATAGAGGTCCTAAAACACAGGACAGACTTAGTCATAGAGGTCCTAAAACACAGGACAGATTTAGTCATAGAGGTCCTAAAACACAGGACAGACTTAGTCATAGAGGTCCTAAAAACACAGGACAGACTTAGTCATAGAGGTCCTAAAACACAGGACAGACTTAGTCATAGAGGTCCTAAAACACAGGACACCTAAAACACCTAAAACACAGGACAGACTTAATCATAGAGGTCCTAAAACACAGGACACCTAAAACACCTAAAACACAGGACAGACTTAATCATAGAGGTCCTAAAACACAGGACAGACTTAGTCATAGAGGTCCTAAAACACAGGACAGACTTAGTCATAGTGGTCCTAAAACACAGGACAGATTTAGTCATAGAGGTCCTAAAACACAGGACAGATTTAGTCATAGAGGTCCTAAAACACAGGACAGATTTAGTCATAGAGGTCCTAAAACACAGGACAGACTTAGTCATAGAGGTCCTAAAAACACAGGACAGACTTAGTCATAGAGGTCCTAAAACACAGGACACCTAAAACACCTAAAACACAGGACAGACTTAATCATAGAGGTCCTAAAACACAGGACACCTAAAACACCTAAAACACAGGACAGACTTAATCATAGAGGTCCTAAAACACAGGACAGACTTAGTCATAGAGGTCCTAAAACACAGGACAGACTTAGTCATAGTGGTCCTAAAACACAGGACAGATTTAGTCATAGAGGTCCTAAAACACAGGACAGATTTAGTCATAGAGGTCCTAAAACACAGGACAGATTTAGTCATAGAGGTCCTAAAACACAGGACAGACTTAGTCATAGAGGTCCTAAAAACACAGGACAGACTTAGTCATAGAGGTCCTAAAACACAGGACACCTAAAACACCTAAAACACAGGACAGACTTAATCATAGAGGTCCTAAAACACAGGACACCTAAAACACCTAAAACACAGGACAGACTTAATCATAGAGGTCCTAAAACACAGGACAGACTTAGTCATAGAGGTCCTAAAACACAGGACAGACTTAGTCATAGTGGTCCTAAAACACAGGACAGACTTAGTCATAGAGGTCCTAAAAACACAGGACAGACTTAGTCATAGAGGTCCTAAAACACAGGACAGACTTAGTCATAGAGGTCCTAAAACACAGGACACCTAAAACACCTAAAACACAGGACAGACTTAATCATAGAGGTCCTAAAACACAGGACACCTAAAACACCTAAAACACAGGACAGACTTAATCATAGAGGTCCTAAAACACAGGACAGACTTAGTCATAGAGGTCCTAAAACACAGGACAGACTTAGTCATAGTGGTCCTAAAACACAGGACAGATTTAGTCATAGAGGTCCTAAAACACAGGACAGATTTAGTCATAGAGGTCCTAAAACACAGGACAGATTTAGTCATAGAGGTCCTAAAACACAGGACAGACTTAGTCATAGAGGTCCTAAAAACACAGGACAGACTTAGTCATAGAGGTCCTAAAACACAGGACACCTAAAACACCTAAAACACAGGACAGACTTAATCATAGAGGTCCTAAAACACAGGACACCTAAAACACCTAAAACACAGGACAGACTTAGTCATAGAGGTCCTAAAACACAGGACAGACTTAGTCATAGAGGTCCTAAAACACAGGACAAACTTAGTCATAGTGGTCCTAAAAGAACAGGACAAAATTAGTCATAGTGGTCCTAAAAACACAGGACAGACTTAGTCATAGTGGTCCTAAAATCACAGGACAGACTTAGTCATAGTGGTCCTAAAACACAGGAAAAAAAGAGATCCTACAACACAGGACAAACTTAGTCATAGAGGTCCTAAAAACACAAGACAGACTTAAGGGCCTTTCAAACAGGAAGCGAGGAACGCAGGCGTTGTTGGGATCAACGACAGGTCTCCTCCAGGTCTGCTCAAGAGGTGGCGCAACAACGCAAGCGTAAATAAAAAAGAAGCTAAACAGTATCCAGGTCTGGTGAGTCGCGGGCGTGTGCACGAAAAACAAGCACGCGCGCAACAAATTCACGGGACCGCGCTCACGTAAATACGCTTGCGTTGTCGCACCACGACTGCTCCCCATGCAGTGCTCCACGCAAAAACACAGGTCTCATTGAAAATGAAGTATAGACGCGTTATATCGCTTCACGTTTGAAAGGCCCTTTATAGTCATAGATGTCTTGAGACACAGAACTTAGTCTATGTCCTAAAACAAGGAAACAAACAGCCAGAGTGTCCTAAATACAACTAGACAAACAGTTTTAAAACACAGGAGAAATGTAGTCATAGAGGTCCTTTAACTGCACACAAGACAAAAGGGTCATAGAGGTCCTAAAACACAAGAGAAACTCAGTCATAAGTACAATAACAATAGTTGACTCGCTACTCAGGCCCACAATTACTACCTGTTTAGACAGCAGTTCTTTACACAGCGTGTAGAGGGTTAGGGTGGTAGTAATAGTAGTAGTAATAGTACTGATGGTAGTAATAGTAGTAGTATTATTATAGTACCTGTTTAGACAGCAGTTCTTTACACAGCGTGTAGAGGGTGATGAACTTCCTGGCCAGGAGGCGTGCGTCCAGGAAACCTTCGGCCACCAGCATGATCTCACAGATCAGCTCGAAGTCTGGGACCACCATGGCACACGGTCTGTAAGAGCCAATCAGAAGAGAGAGAGTGGCATGTAAGAGCCAATCGGAGGAGAGAGTTACCATGTGCCATCATGGTCTGTAACAACCAATAAGAAGAGGTACCATGGCACATGGTTTGTAAGAGCCACTTGCGGGCCATAAAAATGTATCCGTAACCTGACCATTGGATCCCGACCCATTGTTTGAGAACTCCTGCAGTCGATGCAATAGATGGTCCTAGCCTGGCATGGTCAGACTAATATCAATGCGTAGATATTATATTAGTCTGGAACTTCGGTGTGGAGGATTCATTTTGAAGGCGCCGTTACAAACAGATTCAAACATCACAGCTAAAAAATGACCCACTTTCAATCGGCTCTGATTGGTCACCCACAATTCTGGGGTGAGTGAAATGTAATTCAAATCAAGGAGTAGCGGAACCAAGGCCCTAAACTGTACAGGTTTAATGTTTGTTTTTAGTTCAATGTTTGTTTTAAAAACGCCATTGACAATGAAGGGAAAATGTACGTCACACAAACATGAAATGCCATTAACAATAAAGATAATTAAATGTTTGTTTTGTCACCTTTTGTTTTACTGTACAGCACCATTACATCACCTAATCAACACGAGTTAGACTTTAATATATTAGCGGCGGCGACCCTCACTTCACACGGGTGTGATATATATATTTTTTTTTTCCTGCGGCAGATTGGTCTGGTTTCCAGGCCAAGATAGATGATCCTGACCTGAACAGAGCCTTCAGGTTCTCGGGCAGCTCGGTGCGTCCGGCGTATCCAGGGTTACACTGACCTGAACAGAGCTTTGAGGTTCTCGGGCAGCTCAGTGCGTCCTGCGTATCCCGGGTTCATGGTGATGAAGATCCCCACTGAGGGAACCAGGCTGACCTCCTCGCCCAGGAAGTTGAACCTCTGCTTCCTGTCCCGCACGGCGTCCTGGATGCTCTTCACCTGCAACGACGGCACAAAACCTTTAGTATTTAGAAAGAGACGTCTGTTGTCTCCCCCCGTAACCCCCAATGCGTCATGGGAGATGTAGTCTTGCGTGAATGCTCTGAATGTCATATAGAGTACACCTCCTGAATGCTACAGTATATAGAGCCTGGACTGGAACTACACATCCTGAATGCTACAGACTCTAAAGTCTAAAGTATATAGAGGCTATACTCAGAGAACTGACGCATCTCTGAGTCATTTCTGTTCAGGAATTGTACCTTAACATCCACCACAGACATGATGTCATTGTGTCATCTCATCATGTCGTACCTGAACAGCGACCACAGAAAGGACCTCCACGGAGATCCTGTTGAACTCATCAAAGCAGCCCCAGGCACCAGTCTGAGCAAGACCCTTGTAGATGTTACCACAGGACTGAGAGAGAGAGAGACATTATGTTACCACACGACTGAGAGAGAGAGAGAGAGAGAGAGAGAGAGAGAGAGAGAGAGAGAGAGAGAGAGAGAGAGAGAGAGAGATACATTATGTTACCACAGGACTGAGAGAGAGAGAGAGAGAGAGAGAGAGAGAGAGAGAGAGAGAGAGAGACCTTGTAGTCCATCTGCTTGGAGCAGTTTAACACATAGACCATGATGCATAGGGAGAGTACCTTGTAGTCCATCTGCTCGGAGCAGTTGACTACATAGACCATGATGCATAGGGAGAGTACCTTGTAGTCCATCTGCTCGGAGCAGTTGAACACATAGACCATGATGCATAGGGAGAGTACCTTGTAGTCCATCTGCTCGGAGCAGTTGACTACATAGACCATGATGCATAGGGAGAGTACCTTGTAGTCCATCTGCTCGGAGCAGTTGAACACATAGACCATGATGCATAGGGAGAGTACCTTGTAGTCCATCTGCTCGGAGCAGTTGACTACATAGACCATGATGCATAGGGAGAGTACCTTGTAGTCCATCTGCTCGGAGCAGTTGAACACATAGACCATGATGCATAGGGAGAGTACCTTGTAGTCCATCTGCTCGGAGCAGTTGAACACATAGACCATGATGCATAGGGAGAGTACCTTGTAGTCCATCTGCTCGGAGCAGTTGAACACATAGACCATGATGCCGAGGGCCCGGCCCAGGTCCTTGGTGGTCTCCGTCTTCCCGGTGCCGGCTGGCCCGGCCGGAGCTCCGGACATGGTGAGGTGGAGAGACTGGGTCAGCGTGATGTAACATCTACACATGCACGCACACACACACACACACACACACACACACACACACACACACACACACACACACGGTCAGGTGGAGAGACTGGGTCAGCGTGATGCAGCATCTCCACACACTAATGGACAAACCTATCTCTCAGAGGAGTAATGACCAGTCGAGGGGTGTTCCCCGGGTATAATGGACCTACAGTGGCGTGCACTTGATAGTGTCACTGGTGGTACTCCCCTGGCTCCCATGCGTTACCACCTTTTTCTTGGTACCACTTTATTCTACTGCCTTTGTTCCCCAGGTATAATGGACCTACGTACCTATCGGTCAGAGGAGTGTTCCCCAGGTATAATGGACCTATAAGTACCTATCGGTCAGAGGAGTGATGACCAGGTATAATGGACCTATAAGTACCTATCGGTCAGAGGAGTGATGACCAGGTATAATGGACCTATACGTACCTATCGGTTCAGAGGAGTGATGACCAGGTATAATGGACCTATAAGTACCTATCGGTCAGAGGAGTGATGACCAGGTATAATGGACCTATAAGTACCTATCGGTCAGAGGAGTGTTCCCCAGGTATAATGGACCTATACGTACCTATCGGTTCAGAGGAGTGTTCCCCAGGTATAATGGACCTATACGTACCTATCGGTTCAGAGGAGTGTTCCCCAGGTATAATGGACCTATAAGTACCTATCGGTCAGAGGAGTGTTCCCCAGGTATAATGGACCTACGTACCTATCGGTCAGAGGAGTGTTCCCCAGGTATAATGGACCTATACGTACCTATCGGTCAGAGGAGTGTTCCCCAGGTATAATGGACCTACGTACCTATCGGTCAGAGGAGTGCTCCCCAGGTATAATGGACCTATACGTACCTATCGGTCAGAGGAGTGCTCCCCAGGTATAATGGACCTATAAGTACCTATCGGTCAGAGGAGTGTTCCCCAGGTATAATGGACCTACGTACCTATCGGTCAGAGGAGTGCTCCCCAGGTATAATGGACCTATACGTACCTATCGGTCAGAGGGGTGTTCCCCAGGTATAATGGACCTACGTACCTATCGGTCAGAGGAGTGTTCACCAGGTATAATGGACCTACGTACCTATCGGTCAGAGGGGTGTTCCCCAGGTATAATGGACCTACGTACCTATCGGTCAGAGGAGTGTTCCCCAGGTATAATGGACCTACGTACCTATCGGTCAGAGGAGTGTTCCCCAGGTATAATGGACCTATAAGTACCTATCGGTCAGAGGAGTGCTCCCCAGGTATAATGGACCTATAAGTACCTATCGGTCAGAGGAGTGCTCCCCAGGTATAATGGACCTATAAGTACCTATCGGTCAGAGGAGTGCTCCCCAGGTATAATGGACCTATAAGTACCTATCGGTCAGAGGAGTGCTCCCCAGGTATAATGGACCTATAAGTACCTATCGGTCAGAGGAGTGTTCCCCAGGTATAATGGACCTACGTACCTATCGGTCAGAGGAGTGTTCCCCAGGTATAATGGACCTACGTACCTATCGGTCAGAGGAGTGTTCCCCAGGTATAATGGACCTACGTACCTATCGGTCAGAGGAGTGTTCCCCAGGTATAATGGACCTACGTACCTATCGGTCAGAGGAGTGTTCCCCAGGTATAATGGACCTACGTACCTATCGGTCAGAGGAGTGTTCCCCAGGTATAATGGACCTATAAGTACCTATCGGTCAGAGGAGTGCTCCCCAGGTATAATGGACCTATAAGTACCTATCGGTCAGAGGAGTGTTCCCCAGGTATAATGGACCTATAAGTACCTATCGGTCAGAGGAGTGTTCCCCAGGTATAATGGACCTATAAGTACCTATCGGTCAGAGGAGTGTTCCCCAGGTATAATGGACCTATAAGTACCTATCGGTCAGAGGAGTGTTCCCCAGGTATAATGGACCTACGTACCTATCGGTCAGAGGAGTGCTCCCCAGGTATAATGGACCTATAAGTACCTATCGGTCAGAGGAGTGTTCCCCAGGTATAATGGACCTACGTACCTATCGGTCAGAGGAGTGTTCCCCAGGTATAATGGACCTACGTACCTATCGGTCAGAGGAGTGCTCCCCAGGTATAATGGACCTATAAGTACCTATCGGTCAGAGGAGTGTTCCCCAGGTATAATGGACCTATAAGTACCTATCGGTCAGAGGAGTGTTCCCCAGGTATAATGGACCTACGTACCTATCGGTCAGAGGGGTGTTCCCCAGGTATAATGGACCTATACGTACCTATCGGTCAGAGGAGTGTTCCCCAGGTATAATGGACCTATAAGTACCTATCGGTCAGAGGAGTGTTCCCCAGGTATAATGGACCTACGTACCTATCGGTCAGAGGAGTGCTCCCCAGGTATAATGGACCTACGTACCTATCGGTCAGAGGGGTGTTCCCCAGGTATAATGGACCTATAAGTACCTATCGGTCAGAGGAGTGCTCCCCAGGTATAATGGACCTATAAGTACCTATCGGTCAGAGGAGTGCTCCCCAGGTATAATGGACCTATAAGTACCTATCGGTCAGAGGAGTGTTCCCCAGGTATAATGGACCTATAAGTACCTATCGGTCAGAGGAGTGTTCCCCAGGTATAATGGACCTACGTACCTATCGGTCAGAGGAGTGTTCCCCAGGTATAATGGACCTACGTACCTATCGGTCAGAGGAGTGCTCCCCAGGTATAATGGACCTATAAGTACCTATCGGTCAGAGGAGTGCTCCCCAGGTATAATGGACCTATAAGTACCTATCGGTCAGAGGAGTGCTCCCCAGGTATAATGGACCTATAAGTACCTATCGGTCAGAGGAGTGCTCCCCAGGTATAATGGACCTATAAGTACCTATCGGTCAGAGGAGTGCTCCCCAGGTATAATGGACCTATAAGTACCTATCGGTCAGAGGAGTGTTCCCCAGGTATAATGGACCTACGTACCTATCGGTCAGAGGAGTGTTCCCCAGGTATAATGGACCTACGTACCTATCGGTCAGAGGAGTGCTCCCCAGGTATAATGGACCTATAAGTACCTATCGGTCAGAGGAGTGCTCCCCAGGTATAATGGACCTATAAGTACCTATCGGTCAGAGGAGTGCTCCCCAGGTATAATGGACCTACGTACCTATCGGTCAGAGGAGTGCTCCCCAGGTATAATGGACCTACGTACCTATCGGTCAGAGGGGTGTTCCCCAGGTATAATGGACCTATAAGTACCTATCGGTCAGAGGAGTGCTCCCCAGGTATAATGGACCTATAAGTACCTATCGGTCAGAGGAGTGCTCCCCAGGTATAATGGACCTATAAGTACCTATCGGTCAGAGGAGTGCTCCCCAGGTATAATGGACCTATACGTACCTATCGGTCAGAGGGGTGTTCCCCAGGTATAATGGACCTACGTACCTATCGGTCAGAGGAGTGCTCCCCAGGTATAATGGACCTACGTACCTATCGGTCAGAGGAGTGCTCCCCAGGTATAATGGACCTACGTACCTATCGGTCAGAGGAGTGCTCCCCAGGTATAATGGACCTATAAGTACCTATCGGTCAGAGGAGTGCTCCCCAGGTATAATGGACCTACGTACCTATCGGTCAGAGGAGTGATGACCAGTCGAGGGGTGTTCCCCAGGTATTCGTAGGAGTAGAGGAACTGGGCGTCACAGATGTTGGCGTAGCAGTGCCTCTCCTTCTCGTCCCAACGGTGTCTCAGCTGAGACAGCCACACGAACGCCTGGGAGTGCTCCACCTAGTGGCAGACAGTGTGACGAATGGATGGCCAGGTTGGATGACGAAAAAAGGAAAGGAAAGGTACTATGTTTACCCAGGGTAACTGGACTAAGCTCAAGAACTTGTTTACAGCCAGGCCCTGCTCATAGAACATTTCATGGTAGGGGTTCAATGCCTTGTCCAAGGGGACTTCAGCGGTGGTAATTTTAACGTGCCGGTCCTGGGATACGAACTAGCGACCTTCCGATATCAAGACCGCTCCGCAAACCGTTCGGCCACCGCTGCCCTGGTGGAGGTGTTTTTAAGGTTAAAAGGCAAAAATAAAGTAAATATGTGTCATTTTGGTTATTGATTAAATTGATTAGTTCAATTGACTGTTTGCAGCCCTAACCGGTACCATGGGTATCCAGCTTGTCAACATTGTATTTTGATTACAATTTAGGCATTTAGCGGAGCACTCTTAATCCAGAGCGATTTACAGTAAGCAAGAAAACACGAGGAAATACATCAAATGGATGGAAAATGTATTCCAAGAACCTATCAGCAGTAGAATATAAAAAAGAAGATCAATAATCTGATTCAATTGATTAGTTCTATATCGACTGTTGCGACCCTATAACCGGTACCATGGTACAACTTGTCAATGTGATTAGTGTACATGTTGTTGGCGTGTGTGCGTGGTTGTGTTTGTGTGTACATGTTGGTGTGTGCTCATGTTATTGTGTGTGTGGTTGTGTTATTGTGTGCGTGTGTGGTCGTGTTACTGCGTGTGTGTGTGTGTGTGCGTGCGTGCGTGCGTGCGTGCGTGCGTGCATGCATGCATGCGTGTGTGTGTAGTGGTCGTACCTTCTGGCTGATGACCTTTGACACCACGTCACGGGCGTGCACGTCGATGGTGCAGAGGGTCATGACCTTCTGGCGGTCGCCCGGCGACAGCTGGCCAATCAGCATGGAGATGAGCGTGTTGAGCTGGGCCACCTGCTTCCTGTGGTAGTCCTTCATGGCGTTCTCTAGCCCCTCCTCCAGGCGGCCGAAGGCCACGCCCACGTCGTAGGTCCACCAGATCTGGGTGCAGGTCAGCGCCACCTGAGGCGGTGTTGATTTTGACAGCAACATTTTTTAAATTCAAGTCTCTTGAATATAGTTTAAATTGAGTTTTTAGTCAAGTTTTATAGTCACCGGGAATGTTTTATTGTCAGTCTAGTTTTGTTCGACTAAATATCATAAGATTTTAGTCGACTAAATCTACAGTTAATTTAGTCGACTAAAATGTATTTCGGTGGGCCTTGATGCCGTCGTCATGACTGATTTTACACTTGCTGAAAATAGCAGATCTACAAGCTCACAACAATTGCTTAAATCAGGCTTAAATAAAAATGTTTGTCCAGTCAACCCCTGTCCGCATGCACAGTACTGCTTCCGTAATATTCATAAGCTTTGTCAGCAGTTGTTTCACGCCAATCTAAAAATGTTACATGCCTATCCAAAGGTTATAATCTGTAGCTCGGTTCATCTGCAAGTATCGTTTCCTTTACATTCTGGAAACGATACTGCGAAAGGGGTTTTCGCCGACAAACTGAGCAAATTTTCACTATGATACAGTACAACAAAGCAAGGTTACCTGAGTTGTTTAATAAATATATAATATATACAGTGCATAATATAACCTATAAATAGATATCAAGGGCGGTGGTTACCTGAGCCGGGTAGTCGAACAGCCACTGCTCTCTGGGTTTGTCCTCATACGTGGTCACTGCCTCGCTCATCTGATGACGCACCGTCGACCGCATGCTGTCCAGGACCCGGTTCAACCACACCTCCACCTAAAAACACAGAACCCACACCTTAAAAACACCTCCACCTAAAGACACAGAACCCACACCTTAAAAACACCTCCACCTAAAGACACAGAACCCACACCTTAAAAACACCTCCACCTAAAAACACAGAACCCACACCTTAAAAACACCTCCACCTAAAAACACAGTACCCACACCTTAAAAACACATCCACCTAAAACACAGCACCCACACCTTAAAAACACCTCCACCTAAAACACAGCACCCACACCTTAAAAACACCTCCACCTAGAAACACAGAACCCACACCTTAAAAACACCTCCACCTAGAAACACAGAACCCACACCTTAAAAACACCTCCACCTAAAAACACAGCACCCACACCTTAAAAACACCTCCACCTAGAAACACAGCACCCACACCTTAAAAACACCTCCACCTAAAGACACAGAACCCACACCTTAAAAACACCTCCACCTAGAAACACAGCACCCACACCTTAAAAACACCTCCACCTAGAAACACAGCACCCACACCTTAAAAACACCTCCACCTAAAGACACAGAACCCACACCTTAAAAACACCTCCACCTAAAAACACAGCACCCACACCTTAAAAACACCTCCACCTAGAAACACAGCACCCACACCTTAAAAACACCTCCACCTAAAGACACAGAACCCACACCTTAAAAACACCTCCACCTAGAAACACAGCACCCACACCTTAAAAACACCTCCACCTAAAGACACAGAACCCACACCTTAAAAACACCTCCACCTAAAACACAGCACCCACACCTTAAAAACACCTCCACCTAAAACACAGCACCCACACCTTAAAAACACCTCCACCTAAAGACACAGAACCCACACCTTAAAAACACCTCCACCTAAAACACAGCACCCACACCTTAAAAACACCTCCACCTAAAACACAGCACCCACACCTTAAAAACACCTCCACCTAAAACACAGCACCCACACCTTAAAAACACCTCCACCTAAAGACACAGAACCCACACCTTAAAAACACCTCCACCTAAAAACACAGCACCCACACCTTAAAAACACCTCCACCTAAAAACACAGTACCCACACCTTAAAAACACCTCCACCTAAAACACAGCACCCACACCTTAAAAACACCTCCACCTAAAACACAGCACCCACACCTTAAAAACACCTCCACCTAAAACACAGCACCCACACCTTAAAAACACCTCCACCTAAAGACACAGAACCCACACCTTAAAAACACCTCCACCAAAAAACACAGTACCCACACCTTAAAAACACCTCCACCTAAAAACACAGCACCCACACCTTAAAAACACCTCCACCTAAAAACACAGAACCCACAGCAGGGGTTCTGAACTTTTTTGGCCCAGGTAGGTATACCCCTTGGAGGGGAGAAATCTTTCCAAGTACCCCCTCATCGTCGCAACACCGATAAGCATATGTATATAATTATATAATTTATTATTCCTATTATATATTTACCTGTCCAGTGCAGTCACAGGGCTGGTCGAAGGTGACGTACTCGTCCTCTTTACTGTACATGCCGAGGCTAGTTTTGGTAGGATTGCCTTCAGTGTCCGTTTCAAACTGCATCTTAGCCATGTTGTCAAACAGCTTGGACAGATGATTCTGAACCTGTACACACACAATATGTTGTCAAACAGCTTGGACAGATGATTCTGAACCTGTACACACACACAATATGTTGTCAAACAGCTTGGACAGATGATTCTGAACCTGTACACACACACACACACAATATGTTGTCAAACTGCTTGGACAGATGATTCTGAACCTGTACACACACACAATATGTTGTCAAAAAGCTTGGACAGATGATTCTGAACCTGTACACACACACACAATAAATGTTGTCAAACAGCTTGGACAGATGATTCTAAACCTGTACACACACACACACACAATATGTTGTCAAACAGCTTGGACAGATGATTCTGAATGGCAATATGTGACCAAATTTGACTGAGAGACTGCCATCGCGCAAATTCCAGCTTTTCACCAGAGGAGAAAAACTTTTTTTATTTTTTTTATGAGTTTATAGCACAGGCAGACTCTTCACATACTAGAGCATGTCTGAAATAAGTGTCAGAAATTGACATGTAAATATGAAATAAATGCTTAAACATATAGCTAGGTGTAATGTTAGAGACCACAGAAGTGAACCTTTCAAGCCTGTTTTCTCAACTCGTTGTTTTCTGCAAGACAATACTCTATAAGCCATATCTCCAAAACTGGTGGACCAATATGTCAATTTGAAGCTATGATTCCCTGACATGACATGAAAAAACGAAAATTCATAATAATAAATAGTCCCTCAGTCAAATTTAGTCACATATGTTTCTCTTCTGCATTGACATGAAAAGGGTTGAGAACCACTGTGATAATGAGTGTATAGGGGTCCAGCTGTGCCCTCTGACCTGATGAGGGTTGGTTCCGTTGGACAGAATGTCCAGCAGGTCAGCTGACGAGATGAAGTAGAACCTGGGGAAGGCCAGACGCTTGGTGTCCAGATACTCTGCCAGAGCCTTCTCACACAGAGACAGCCTGGGCATGGGGGAAGAGACAGAACAGTGTAGCATTATAGGGGGGCGGGAGTGGCTTAGGGGTAGAGTGGCCAGTAGAGTAGCCTGGCATTCGTGTGTATACGTGTTCGGGTGGCTGTGGCTCAGGAGGTATTCGAATCCCGGCTCCTCCTCCTGTCCATATGTCGAAGTGTCCTTGGGAAAGACACTGAACCCCACATTGCCTCCAATGAGTTGGTTGGTGTGAGCTCGTCCCCATTGGTGTGTGAATGTGGGAAGTGATGGACGCCGCTTCACCTCCCAATGTATGAATGAATGAACCATTGTAAAGTGTAAAGTGTATTACCTGTTCTGTAGGTCCTCCAGTCGACCGAACAGGCCTGGTTTATTGGTGGCCTCCAGCACGTTGGGGGTTCCATGGGCCGCGGCCGCCAGCTCCTTGAAGTCACTGTCGATCCCCTCGAACCGCTTTGAGTCCTGAGAGAGGAAATCATAGCGTTGAGCCACAGGCACATCCAGAGGGGGGGGGCCCTTTGAGGCAAAAGGGCCCCTGCCCTTTTGCCTCAAAGTGCCGTTTCCCTCAATTTTATTTATTAATTTTTCAGTCCACAAATGTGGGTGGGCTTATGTGGGGATGTGGGGGGCCAATAAGAACTTATGTGGGGAGCCAGTAAGGGCTTGTGTGGGTGTGTGCGTGCGTGCGTGCGTGCGTGCGTGCGTGCGTGCGTGCGTGCGTGCGTGCGTGCGTGCGTGCGTGCATGCGTGCGTGTGTGCGTGCGTGCCTCAGGCAGCTGCGAGCGGATGTCGTCGGAGCCGATGAAGATGCTCTCCAGGTGCGTCCAGCTGCGCTGAACCTCCATCCACACCTGGATGACGGCGTCGGCCGCCGACAGCCTGCGTTGCCAAGACGACACCTGGTCCAGGAAGTGGGCCACGTGCTTGGAGGACATGAGGTTCTGCAGCGCCACCTGGTTGTCCTCCAGCGTCTCCATCAGCTCCTCGTCGCAGCGCAGCAGCGCCACCTGGCTGCGGTGGTGAGCGTCGTACTGGAACTGCATGCCTGGCGGGATGACGTCGTTACATTACGTTTACGTTACATTGTTACTGCATGTAGCCCTTCCTATGCACAGCTGCGTGTGTTTGAGCAGTGCACGTGTTTGTGTTTGTAGCACGTGTAAGATGATGAGAGCACTTCACTTGTCAGTACAGTTAAAATATGAGTATTATGGGGGGTCCACAGTTCAATTGAGATTATTATGGGGGGGTCACCAGTTCAATTGTGATTATTATGGGGGGTCCCCAGTTTTAATATGATTATTTCAGGGGTCCTGAGTTAATTAGTATTATGGGGGTGGGTGGCCAGTTCAAATATGATTTATATTTTTCATTTCATACCTGTCCATGTAGAGTGCAGT
The DNA here is from genome assembly GCF_964188405.1 of Protomyctophum parallelum. Taxonomy (NCBI): domain Eukaryota; kingdom Metazoa; phylum Chordata; class Actinopteri; order Myctophiformes; family Myctophidae; genus Protomyctophum; species Protomyctophum parallelum. The sequence goes on along the minus strand of NC_139703.1, from coordinate 39,351,326 downwards.
TGTTAACGTTAATACCTGTCCATGTAGAGTGTAGTTGTTAACGTTAATACCTGTCCATGTAGAGTGTAGTTGTTAACATTAATACCTGTCCATGTAGAGTGTAGTTGTTAACGTTAATACCTGTCCATGTAGAGTGTAGTTGTTAACATTAATACCTGTCCATGTAGAGTGTAGTTGTTAACATTAATACCTGTCCATGTAGAGTGTAGTTGTTAACATTAATACCTGTCCATGTAGAGTGTAGTTGTTAACGTTAATACCTGTCCATGTAGAGTGTAGTTGTTAACGTTAATACCTGTCCATGTAGAGTGTAGTTGTTAACATTAATACCTGTCCATGTAGAGTGTAGTTGTTAACATTAATACCTGTCCATGTAGAGTGTAGTTGTTAACATTAATACCTGTCCATGTAGAGTGTAGTTGTTAACGTTAATACCTGTCCATGTAGAGTGTATAGTTGTTAACGTTAATACCTGTCCATGTGGAGTGTAGTTGTTAACGTTAATACCTGTCCATGTAGAGTGTAGTTGTTAACATTAATACCTGTCCATGTAGAGTGTAGTTGTTAACATTAATACCTGTCCATGTAGAGTGTAGTTGTTAACATTAATACCTGTCCATGTAGAGTGTAGTTGTTAACGTTAATACCTGTCCATGTAGAGTGTAGTTGTTAACATTAATACCTGTCCATGTAGAGTGTATAGTTGTTAACATTAATACCTGTCCATGTAGAGTGTAGTTGTTAACATTAATACCTGTCCATGTAGAGTGTAGTTGTTAACGTTAATACCTGTCCATGTAGAGTGTATAGTTGTTAACGTTAATACCTGTCCATGTGGAGTGTAGTTGTTAACGTTAATACCTGTCCATGTAGAGTGTAGTTGTTAACATTAATACCTGTCCATGTAGAGTGTAGTTGTTAACATTAATACCTGTCCATGTAGAGTGTAGTTGTTAACATTAATACCTGTCCATGTAGAGTGTAGTTGTTAACGTTAATACCTGTCCATGTAGAGTGTATAGTTGTTAACGTTAATACCTGTCCATGTGGAGTGTAGTTGTTAACGTTAATACCTGTCCATGTAGAGTGTAGTTGTTAACATTAATACCTGTCCATGTAGAGTGTAGTTGTTAACATTAATACCTGTCCATGTAGAGTGTAGTTGTTAACATTAATACCTGTCCATGTAGAGTGTAGTTGTTAACGTTAATACCTGTCCATGTAGAGTGTAGTTGTTAACATTAATACCTGTCCATGTAGAGTGTATAGTTGTTAACATTAATACCTGTCCATGTAGAGTGTAGTTGTTAACATTAATACCTGTCCATGTAGAGTGTAGTTGTTAACGTTAATACCTGTCCATGTAGAGTGTATAGTTGTTAACGTTAATACCTGTCCATGTGGAGTGTAGTTGTTAACGTTAATACCTGTCCATGTAGAGTGCAGTTGTTAACGTTAATACCTGTCCATGTGGAGTGCAGTTCAGACAGGACTCTCTCCATGCTCATCTCTTTGACAGCCTTGTCCACGATGCCTCTCACCTCGTCCTCGAAGCAGTGCAGGTTCAACTGCAGCAGGTCGGCCAGCGTGGTGTCCTGTTCACAAGATACACCTTTAATATAATCTAATGGTGCCCTGTTCACAAGATACACCTTTAATATAATCTAATGGTGTCCTGTTCACAAGATACACCTTTAATATAATCTAATGGTGTCCTGTTCACGAGATACACCTTTAATATAATCTAATGGTGTCCTGTTCAGAAGATACACCTTTAATATAATCTAATGGTGTCCTGTTCAGAAGATACACCTTTAATATAATCTAATGGTGTCCTGTTCACGAGATACACCTTTAATCTAATGGTGTCCTGTTCACAAGATATACACCTTTAATATAGTCTAATGGTGTCCTGTTCACAAGATACACCTTTAATATAATCTAATGGTGTCCTGTTCACAAGATATACACCTTTAATATAGTCTAATGGTGTCCTGTTCACAAGATACACCTTTAATATAATCTAATGGTGTCCTGTTCACGAGATACACCTTTAATATAATCTAATGGTGTCCTGTTCACGAGATACACCTTTAATCTAATGGTGTCCTGTTCACAAGATATACACCTTTAATATAATCTAATGGTGTCCTGTTCACAAGATACACCTTTAATATAATCTAATGGTGTCCTGTTCACAAGATACACCTTTAATATAATCTAATGGTGTCCTGTTCACAAGATATACACCTTTAATATAGTCTAATGGTGTCCTGTTCACAAGATACACCTTTAATATAATCTAATGGTGTCCTGTTCACAAGATACACCTTTAATATAATCTAATGGTGTCCTGTTCACAAGATACACCTTTAATATAATCTAATGGTGTCCTGTTCACGAGATATACACCTTTAGTATAATCTAATGGTGTCCTGTTCACAAGATATACACCTTTAGTATAATCTAATGGTGTCCTGTTCAGAAGCAACATAACCTTTATGCCTTTTATGTCCCTACAACATCTATATCTATCTATCTATCTATCTATCTATCTATCTATCTATCTATCTATCTATCTATCTGGGAAGTGAGCTCAAATTCCAGCAAACAGGGTTTGCCCCTTGTGAATGGATGTATTTACTATTAACATGTTGAATGGATGTATAAGAACCTGGTCCATGGTGAAGCGGACTCCGGTAGCGGCCATCAGCTCATGCCAGTGGCGGTCCCGTATGGACGGGTTCTGGAGCTCGGCCACGGCCCGCAGAGACGTGAGGAGGTTCTTTACCATGCTGTCCAGACCTGTGAAGGCCTCCCACGCTCTCACCTACATCACCAGGAGGACAGAGAGCAGTGACTGGGAGTCCATGTCCAAAACTGTCCAGGCCTTATTAAGCTTAAGCTTTGCGAACTCCGCAAAACCATATCACAGATGACATCTTCCTCCTGTTCATTGGATACAATTCCCACCACCTTTCTCAAATAGGTCTTAGACAGTGTGATTGGAGATATCCTAAAAATTGTAAACAGCTCTCTACAATCAGGCGTCTTCCCAGACTCACTGAAGACTGCCGTAGTTAGGCCCCTACTCAAGAAACACAATCTTGATCCCTCTGTTTTGGGTAACTATCGACCCATTTCAAATCTACCCTTTCTGGGCAAGGTTTTAGAAAAATGCATCTCTCATCAATTGGATGTATTTCTACAGAACAGCAAATTCCAATCTGGCTTTAGGAAAAATCACAGCACAGAAACAGAAACAGCACTTGTAAAAGTAATGAATGATCTTAGGGTGTCTGCTGACAAGAAACATGTATCCGTTCTCTTACTTCTAGATTTAACAGCTGCATTTGACACGATTGATCATTCAATTTTAATACGGCGTCTGGAGCACTGGATAGGCCTGTCTGGTACGGCCCTGTCCAGGTTCTCCTCCTACCTATCAAACAGATGATACTTTGACAATCTAGCCGAGTTTGACTCAGACAAACACGACATCAGTTCTGGTGTTCCACAGGGCTCGATTCTTGGTCCTCTGCTGTTCTCCTTGTACATTCTGCCATTGGGCGAACTCATTACCAATCACGGAGTCAATTTTAATTTCTATGCTGATGATACCCAACTATATCTTTCTGTGGCCCCAGATGATCCCTGTGCTTTAGACCCGCTGTTGACCTGTCTGTCTAGCATCAAATGTTGGATGAGTGAGAACTTTCTCAAGCTAAATGAGGATAAGACAGAAGTTCTCATAATCGGTTCTAGCGAGCAGAAATAATCAATAATAAGCAGACTTGGCAACCTGACTGTAGAAAGTAACAGTACAGTAAAGAACCTGGGGGTTATTATTGATTCTGAATTGAATTTTAATTCACACATTAATCATGTTACCAAAATTGCCTTTTTTCACCTTAGAAATATTGCACGAATCAGACCCTATTTGTCCTTGGATGATGCAAAAACGCTAATCCACGCCTTTGTTTTTTCTCGGCTTGACTACTGCAATGCACTCTTTTCAGGACTGCCTAAGAAAATGACTGACAGATTACAACTTGTCCAAAATGCAGCAGCTAGAGTTTTAACTAGAACTAAGATGAGAGAACATATTACTTATTAGTTTTGGCATCACTGCACTGGCTTCCGGTTGTTTTTAGGATTGATTTTAAAATTATTTTACTTGTCTATAAAGCTCTCAATGGTCTCGCACCTCCGTACCTCCGTGACTGCCTACCTAGATATGTCCCTAACCGCCCCTCAGGTCCTCCAATGCTGGCCTACTTGAAGTGCCTAAAAGAATGTGCACAAAAAAATATGGTGAGGCAGCTTTTTGCTTTTTGCCCAACAGCCTGGAATAAACTTCCATTCAAGCTCAGACACGCACCCTCTGTAGACATTTTTAAATCTCAACCCAAGACTCACCTCTTCACTCTTGCTTTTAGTTGAGTTTTACTATGCACGTTCCTACCCTGCCCTGACTGATTGCTGCATGTGGTGTTATTTGTTTTTATTTATTTCATGTTCTTATATTCAATTTTGTTCTTTGCCATTGTTCTATCATTTTAACTACTTGTGTTTTATTGTATTATATTTTTGTGTCCTGCCCTGTGAAGCACTTTGAGCTGCATTTATGTATGAAAGGTGCTATACAAATAAAGTTTATTATTATTATTATTATTATTATTATTATTATTATTATTATTAAGCAGATACAGGCTATGAGAAAATACATTCAAAGAGCCTATCAATGACCTGCAGCTACTCAGTCAGGCGTACACTATGTCTAAACTGAATGATTGGATGAATGACAGTCCTTGAGCTTTGTGGCGTGAACACTGCTAGATGCAATGTCTCCAACAACCAGTGGAGAAAGCTCCTGTCAAAGCATGTCGCCATGGCTAGGAGGAGTGAGCTTGTAGATTTTCAGCATGTAACCAAGTGTAAAATGACTTGTGTCATTTACTTATACTGGATCTCTTGTCCACTGGTCCCTTCCTAACATTTTACTCTAGTTTTTTTATTTGTTGACGAAATTGCCAATTTAGTCTTAGTTTTAGTCATCAATCATAGGTTAGTTTTCATTTAGTTTCCATGAAGTTTTCGTCCGTAAAAAAAGGTCGTCATAGTATCGGGAAATCAACACTGCTTACCTCCTTATCCAAGGCCCGGATGTCCTTAGCAAAGCGTTTGAGCTCCAGCTCCATGTCCTCCACGTTGATGTGTCTCCACGAGGTCTGGTTCCAGCAGGAGACGGACGACTTCACCACACTGATCATGTCCCAGAGGTCCTTCAGAAGGACAGCCTCACGCCTGCACACAAAACAAAACCAATGATCATGTTGTGGTATGATCATGTCCCAGAGGACAGCCTCACAAAACTACACAGCATATGTGTGGCTTTGAAGTTGAAACTTTAGTGGCGCCACTTGCTGTTTGACCCACAGCGCCTGCTTCGTCACATCAACACGCAGCCAGGAAGAGGGAAGCACGGGCGGAGCCTGGACTCGTGGAACTCGTGAACGGGAGGGAAAGTGTTAAGCCACCATGGTGGCGAGGCTCACCTGCACTGTCTCAGCTGCCTGTACTCGGGCACGGTAACCTCAAACAGGCTGCCGCTGTCCACCAGAGAGGACATGACCGCCAGCTTGTCCTGGATCTGCCGCTGGGACGCGTCCAGCGTCTGGTAGGCCCTGTCACAGTCGAACCTGGAACCACAAACAAGCGTGAATTAATTAACGTTAATTAATTATTCCGTGCTAAATTATTCCCGCCACCTTTCATGACGACGAGCGGCCCGGAAGATAATTCCTCATTAATTTGTTCCCATGGACGTTTCAAAAATTATTTATTTAACCCATTTTGGGAGAGAACCCATTTTGGTGTTACCATTATGTTATGCTTTAGCTATTGAATAATAGCAGATCTACAAGCTCGTAGGTCTTGTAGGTCTGCTATTTTTTTTAAATCAAAGAACGACAGACATAGAAACATAACTTTTTCAGAACTGTTATTTTCAAACAGACATTTTTAGAATCTGATCTCAGGTGAAAATGAGTTAAAGACATTTAAGCCTCGGACATATCCAACTGTTGTGACAAATCATGACAATAACCCTTTTTTCTCCTACCTGAAGGGGGCGTGTCTCCTGAAGTGTTCCCTGAAGGCGTGCTGCTCCACGTCAAACGAGGCGCACTTCCTGCGCAGGCTGGACACCTCGCTGGCCTTCAGCGGCGCCACCTGCTGTTTGACCGACACCGCCTGCTTCTTCACGCTGGTCCACTTATCTGGCAACTCCTGGAGAGAGAGGGAGACAGAGAGAGAGAGAGAGAGAGAGAGAGAGAGAGCGCAATCCATCAGCATATAGCTCAGGGTTCTCAATGTTTTTTGGCTGGGGAGTCGGGACCCCCGTAAATGCTTTGGCCATGTCTAAAAAGAAAACTAAAAAATAATATATATATATTTTGGCATATGCCACTTGAATTAAGGTGACTTAATTGATTGATTGACATCAAACGGGTCTGTCAGCTCAAACCCATGCACAATACAATATTTTCTTTAAGTGTTTTCAGAGTGTTGCCGACTGTGGTATAGCATTACAAATTATATACAAAAACCCTAGGATCAAACAAATCAACAAATCAATAAATAAATCAGCCAGTGTTCACCTCCAGCTGTCTGTGCACCAGGTCAGGCAGCTCCTGCTCGTAGCTCCTCAGCAGAGCGATGGTCTGCTGCAGAGGCTCAAACATGGCGTCCGTGGCACTCTGCCTCTCCTTGACGGCCAGCAGCTGAGCCATGACGCCCACCAGGCCAGCGTAGTCGCCCTCCTCCACCCCCCGGGGGTCCAGACCCTGCTCGGCTGACGCGATGAACGCCTCCAGGTCCGACAGACTGCATCATGGGAGACCAACCAACGGTTAGAATGGGCTTTTAACCTATGCTTTTAACCCATTTAGACCCGAGGGCGGCATCTGTGTCGCCTCATAGCTTCAAACCACTTTTAACCATTATTTTAAACTTTAGCCGTTGAAAAATAGCAGATCTACAAGCTCTTTAGACTTGACCTTGTAGATCTGCTATTTTTGAAAAATCATGAAAATGAGTACAAATCTTTGAACATATATTATTTCACAGTGAACGTTTTTAGCTCAAATATTTGCTTCTGGGTGGTCCTTGGAACAACATATTTTCAGATGGGGGTCAGCGACCACATACAGATAATTCTGGGGGTCCTTGACATGAAAAGGTCTGAGCACCAGAGCACAGTTTGAGACCTGATGAGAATTGGCTTTTAATAAGGCTGGTTCTGATCCTTAGGCCTGTCACAATTATTATCGCCTAATAATCACAGTTATTTGAGATAATCGCAATTATGCATAATTATTGTCAATCGTTTCCATGTTGAAAGAATTTCCATAATCACGCCTGGTTTGGCCACAGGAAGTACCAGGCATAGATGCCCGGTGGGCCAACCCTCTGGTGGGCCGGTCTGGGCCAAATGTTAAATTAGTTGTCTGTTGGTTGTGTATCATTTATGTTGTACTGTAAATGTGGTGGTGTTAAGGGCTTGTATTTCAAGTATTTGTTTGGGGTCTCGACCCGATAAGGACCGATCTGCGCGCTGGTTGCGCGCTACGAGCTTGTAGGTCTGCTATTTTTGAAAAATCGTGAAAATGTGCCTCAATTGTGGATTTCTTTTTTTCAGAACAAACGTTTTTAACTCAAATCTTTGCTTCTGGGGAGGTCCCTGGAACAACATACTTTCAGATGGGGGTTCGGAGAATTACGGCTCATTTCTGGCGTCCTTGACATGAAATATTGAGTGATATAGGCCTAGAAACATAGGTATTTCAGAAAACTGTCAGGATTTAGAAGACATTTTTTCAGGCCTAAATGGGTTAAGTGTTAAGTGTACCACTGTGTTCAGTGACCAAGCCACCACCGTGCTGTACCTGTTGGTGACGTGGTCCACCAGGTGCTGTTTGAACATGTAGCTCCATCTCTGGACGGTGTTGAGCAGGGCGCTCTTGAAGGCGCGGCCGTCCACTCTCATCCACCCTCCGAACACCTGCAGCACCTCCACAGCCTGCACCTCCTCCAGGATCTGTCCGTACCTGCATGACGGGGTCAATATCAGTGTTGTTTTCGTCGACTAAAACTAAGATGAAAAATGTTCGTCGACTACCTTTTTCCACTGACGAAAACTAAATGGAAACTAAATGAAAACTAAGCTATGATGACTAAAACCAAGACTAAATATACTGACAATTTCGTCAAAAAATAAAAACTAGACTAAAATGTTAGGAAGGGACTAGTGGACAAGAGATCCAGTATCCAGTAATCGGCTATTTTCAGCAAGTGTAAAATCAGCCATTACGACGGCATGAAGGCCCGCCAAAATACATTTTAGTCGACTAAATCAACTGTAGATTTATTTGACTAAAATCTTATGACATCTTATGACATTCCAGGTGACTAAAATGTGACTAAAACTAACTGAAACCTTTTCAAGAGACTACGACTAAAACTAAAATAAAAAACAACAATGGTCAATATTCACACCACAGACCACTGCTTCTCAAAGCTATATTATGGTACACATGGTGTTGAAGCCATTTGTATACTTGCTTCATGATTTATGATTATTATTCTATGAATTATGCCTGATGAAATATGAAATGATATGATGAAATTTTTGTTGGGTTCATTTTGTTTGCTATTGCTGCTATTATTGATACGATGATCATCTGATCGTTATGTTAATGTGTGTCACTCTGTGATCCAAACGGAAACCAGAGCGGCAGGGCAAAACATTTTCAACCACATAGAACATTGTATACGAACAGAATAAGCCTTCTATGAATCCCTTTTATTTTATTTCATCGAAAGTCGGGCTGTTCATATTTATGTTGATTAATAAATGACCTGAAACTACAGAAAGCGTTGTCTATCCGAATCCGCTCTAACACATGGTAAATGCTGCATTTTATAGAGCGCTTTTATCCAAAGCGCTTCACATAGATCAGTGGTTCTAAACAAGTGGTCCGGGGACCATCAGTGGTCCTTGAGGGGGTTCCAAGCGGTCCCCAGCTACTGTAAATGATGGAGAGTTCGTAACCATTTGGACCTTTACAGACCTTACAGTATGGGCACTTACAGGTCCATTTGGTTTCATTTTACACTCTCAAGAGTTAAATTATTGGTCATTGGATTATTAAAATTGGTCATTGGATTATTAAACATCTGCATTACTTAAGTTAATTCACAAGAGGTCTACACAATAAACAATGTAGAATAATTGCATGGAAATGTCCCCATGGAAATGTGGACATTTACTTTTTCAAATATCATGAAAATGTGTGCAAATCTTTGAATTTATTATATTCTTTCACACGTTTTAACGTTTTAACTAAACAAGCCCAAATTGATTAAATCAATTAATTACCAGCTGCATTATTATTATCTGTGGGTCTGCTGGTCTGCTGCTGACGTTATGCCACTTTTTTGCTGCGCTCCGCTGTTATGCTCAAATTAGTGACCCTAAAGAATTCTGAGGCAACATGGCTGGAGACGAGGCAGCCAATCAGAACTGCTCAACTAGCCATGCCGTGCAGACGATGGGATGTTATGGGTTGTTGCCAGTGGTGGGAACTGTCGTGACAGAAATAAGCTAAGCAGCCTCCAAAAACCAAACCAGGCAAGCAACTGTGAATGAATCCACGTTAGGCTGGAAATATGCAGGCTTGGCAACCAGTGGTGACAGAGCAGGCTCAGCAGAAAATGATCTCCTGTCGGGACTTTCACAAGCTAATATTGACCAGCTTGCAGCTGGTAAAAATGTGCATCTGGGAGGTATTTTCAGATGGGGGTTGGCGGCCAAATACAGATAATTCTGGGGATTCTTGACAGGACATAGTTTGAGAACCACTGACATACAAACATAGGATATTCTGAAAACTGTCATGATTCAGAAAACATTTGTAGAATCTGGTCTCAGGGCTCAACGGACGGGTTAATGCAACCCACCTGTCCACCTGCTCCCTGAAGCCGTCCAGTGTGGGCGGGGCGTTCTCCGGAATCCCGCCCTCGGCCTGAGCCTCCATCTCCTGATTGGTCAGAACGCGGCCGTAGGCGAGGAACTGTCGCATGGCTTCCTGCCTGTCGTCCATGT
>NC_139703.1:39098658-39336158 GCF_964188405.1 Protomyctophum parallelum | reverse complement strand
TAAGGAAAGGAAAGGTACCATGTTTACCCAGGGTAACTGGCCTAAGCTCAAGAACTTGTTTACAGCCAGGCCCTGCTCATAGAACATTTCATGGTAGGGGTTCAATGCCTTGTCCATAAGGGCACTTCAGCGGTGGTAATTTTAACGTGATATCGATGAATTCCAAATATTATTATCAAAGTATTCTGACTGAGGCACTGTTTTAGTGAACACACACACACACACACACACCTGTCCAGGAGTCGCGTCATCTCCTCGTACTTCCGGACGACACGTGTTCCTTCTTCACCTTCCAGACACCTGAAGACACGAAGAAACAGGGAAATGGGTGATTTGGGTTTTTTGTGCAAAATGAATACTTGGATTCAGAATCATACAAAACTCCTTAGTTTGACACGTCACATGCTAGTTAAAGCATGATGACATTTTGAATTTCTTCTACCATAAAACTTTATTGGGTACTCAAAATGTTTCACGTTCTGGCAAGAGGACTAACAACAGAATATCTCATGGAGCTTTAAGATTTTGGCCAAAAGCTTCACCTTTCTGTTGTGCAAAAAAGTTAACAAAAAGCAGGTTTACTGGCCCAGGCGGTGGCGTAACCGTCTGGGCACCCGACTGGTAATCCAGTCGCAGTGTGCCGCGGGTTCGACTCCCGAGCCCGACACGGCCTTTACTGCATGTCATCCCCCCATCTCTCTCCCGTTTCCTGTCAGCCTACTGTCTGTCCCTTCAAAAACCAATAAAAGGCGTAAGCCGCAAAAAATATCTTAAAAAAAAAAAAAAAAAAAAGCAGGTTTACTTTGCCGGCAAAAAACAATTCTCGGAACCGAGAACAATAGTGCGTTTCCTACAGCAACCACGCTAATAATAATAATAATAATAATAACAATGTAATTAAAGGAGTATTTTCAACAGCAGGCAGGACAGTACGCGTGAAAGAGGACTTACGGGAAGGAAAGCTGTTTGAACTTAGAGAAGGACGTCTGGATGCGTTCCTGTAACTGTTGGCTCCACCTCAGACCAAACGCTACCGCTGGCATGTTCTTGTTGACCGCGCTACAACCTGAAGAATGAGAAGAACCAGTAAGACGCCCTGAGGGCGAGAAGTGGCGTGGTCACGTCAGGGCTGGACTTGGACAAAAATTCGGCCCGGGCATTTTCGCATGAATTTGGCCCAGACCGGCCCACCACAACCAGCGTGCAGATAGCAGAAACTCTACCGCCCGCTCCGTCGCGGCACACACAAACAAACAAGCCCTAATAATACCACCACTTTTACAGAACAACATAAATGATACAAACCAACAGACAACTACACAGCCCTTTGTAGAGGGTTTATTTGTCACTCACCGATACAGGTACAGTGAAATTATCATGATGGCACTGGCAGAATGGCAGCACGCCCGGACCTTTCCTGGTGGCCTGCTGCCTATCGGCCTGCCTGCCTGTCAAAAAAAATCATGGCGGCCCCCTACGGTCGCGGCCCACCGGGAAAATGCCCGGTATGCCCGGTGGCCAGTCCAGCCCTGGGTTGCGTGCATGCATCCGCCTGGGTGACGGCAGACTGCTGGGCGAGCGCTGGCGCTTTGGGATGGGCGCTGTCCCTCTGATGTATTCGTTCCTCATCCTATCCATCCTTGTTATACTCCCAGAGAGAACCTCAACTTTTTAGTCTCTGCTACCTCCAGCTCTGCTTCCTGTCTTTTCCTCAGTGCGACTGTCTCTAAACCATACAACATATCTGGTCTCTCTTTACATCTTTGACTAATAAAATATCCAATCAATCAATCAATGAGGCATGTTCTCCCCGTGTCCCCTAGGGTACGTGCCCTCACAAAAAAACATGCAGAAATCCTGGTCTCTAAACTGCCTCCCCCTGATGGAGGGGATAGGAACTGGTCGGAAATAACGTGTTCCTTCCACGCGCTACGTCCGGCCGGGGATACTCTCCCCTGTCAGGTGAAGAAGAACAAGCAGCTTGGACTCCTCATGCATAGAAGGAAGTATGAGGTCAGTCCTAGGCTAGGGCAAGTGCTACGTGTTCTCACCGTGTTCCAGTGGCGTGTGAACCTGCGTGTTGTAGAGCAGCCTGCAGGAGTCCAGCTCCCTGTCGAACAGGGACACCAGGTGAACGTATCTGTCCTGTGCGTCTCCGGACACCAGGGGGCGCTCCAGGAGACTGCCGAACATGTCCAGCACCTGGAAGAGTCAAGAAAGAGAGAGAGAGATAATCACCACAGAGAAATGGAGCCAGTTCCATTCTGTATACACTCTCAGAGTTAGAGACCTGTTTTGGTCATTCAGGGCTAGATCTTTATGTGTATTACTTTCCTCTCATTTTGTATGTCTGCGGCTAAATTAAAATTTTGACCAAAATGGCCGCCACAAGCCAGCATGGTGACAACCCCTGTACAACGTCATTAGGATGTCATGGCTGGGCAGACACATCCATCCATCCATCCATCCGATGGACAGATGGACGGATGGACGGATAATAATAATATATACGATTTATATAGCGCTTTTCTGGGTACCCAAAGTCGCTTTACAGAAAGAAGTACAGACATATTTTATTAGAAAACTATTTAAAAGGTTTAAAACATATATGTCAAACTCAAGGCCCGGGGGCCAAATCAGGCCCGTGAATGAATTATCTTTGGCCCGCGGGATGATATTTAATTAGTATTAGAACTGACCCTCTGGTATATTGCATGGACCACCACAATACTACAAGTCCCACAATGCACTGCGAGTGCATCGTCACGTATCGAGGGCCCGCAAGCGCAAGCATGCGTCTTCTCTTCACTATTGATCAGCAGTGAAAGTATGTCACTTTTTGTCAACTTTCAGCTACACCTCTCCCCACACTCCCCGTGTGTTGAAACACAATCCGGCCCTCGACTTGTACCAATTTCTTTATTTTGGCCCACTGTGTATTTGAGTTTGACATCCCTGGTTTAAAAGGTTAAAAACTAGAAATCAAAATAAAAAAAGGACAAACAAGAAGGGTGTGTGTGTGTGTGGGGGAGGGTTATGTAGGGTAAGCCAGTTTAGTTTGAAAAGGTGGGTTTTGAGTGTGCTTTTGAACATTTCGAAGGTGGGGGCAGCTCTGGATGGATGGATGAATGTGTCTACTAACCCTGAAGGCGTGCTCCAGCCCCGAGGCGTCCAGGAAGAAGGCCTGGCGGAACATGGACCCCAGACGTCTCTCCGTGTCCTCCACCTTCACCGTGAACCTCCTCGCATCCCTCTCGAAGTCCTGCAGGGGGAGACATTTCCCATTAAATCACCACACAGACAGACAGACAGACAGACAGACAGACAGACAGACAGACAGCAGTTGTGTAAAGTAACAAAGTACATTACTGAAGCACTCAAATGTGCAGGCTAACCATTTCAGACTCAAACTTCAAAATGAAACCCATAAAAACCCATTTGACCTTATAAAGGACTTTAAGAGACCGCGTGCTGTTCTATACCTGGTTGCTGACGTCCAGGCAGTCATAGGTCTTCTCCGTCAGGGACCGGTAGGTCTCCAGGAAGTCCTGGTACAGACACTGGACCTGTTGGCCCAGGCTCCGCCCCGACACCCCGCCCACCTCCACCTTCTCCAGCCTCGTCAGGTCCACCGCCGTGCACAGGATGTCCTGAGGACAGACACGGGACAGACAGAGGACAAGATATACTGAGGACACAGTATCTGAGGACACAGTATCTGAGGACACACGGGACAGACAGACAGAGGACAAAATATACTGAGGACACAGTATCTGAGGACACACAGGACAGACAGAGGACAGAGATACTGAGGACACAGTATCTGAGGACGCACGGGACAGACAGAGGACAGATATACTGAGGACACAGTATCTGAGGACGCACGGGACAGACAGAGGACAGAGATACTGAGGACACAGGAGACAGACAGAGGTCAGAAATACTGAGGACACAGGAGACAGACAGAGGACAGAGATACTGAGGACACAGGAGACAGACAGAGGACAGAGATACTGAGGACACAGGAGACAGACAGAGGACAGAGATACTGAGGAGTGAGGACTTAAAGCACAGGACTTAAAGGGGACAGACTTAAAGGGGACAGATATACTGAGGACACAGGAGATGTAAAGGGGACAGATTGGCTAAATTGTCAAATATATGTAAGAGGAAATGAAAATGGCTGATCTACAAGCTCAGCTATACAGCTACAATATGTACAGTATCTGCGGAAACCGAGTCAAATTAAAATGACTCGTTTGCCTAAAATTAGTTTTGTCTAAAATTACAAGTGCGTGGGGGGGGGGGGGGTCCCCAGTTCAAATATGATTATTTTGGGGGGTCTGGGAACCCTGGACGTCTGACATAACGGTGGTGCTCGGTCACCTTGATGGTGTGGACTCTGTCCACGAAGCGGTCCAGTCCAGAGAAGACCAGGGTGGGGGGGAAGTCCCAGGAGGAGTGGTCCTGGTGGTTGAGGCTCAGGTGGGTTCTGGTCTGGTGGTACGTGCTCCTGAAGGTGTCCAGGACGTCCAGGCTGGTCTGGACCTTCACCAGGCTGTCCGCCACCTCCCCCTTCAGAAGCTCCTCCGGGTTCAGGTAGACTCGCGCCTGTTGTTGTTGTTTGTTGTTCAAGAGGGAGCAGAGCATGATTTAAAAACCATTCCAAAAAAAAAAACCATTGGTGTTTTAAGGATTATGTTGAAAAATAGCAGATCTACAAGCTCATAGGATCTACGAGCTGGTAGGTCTGCTATTTTTGAAAAATCTTGAAAATGTGGTGCTTTCAATATATATTCTTTCAGAGCTTTTTAACTCAAATCTTTGCGTCCGGGGGGTCCCTGGAACAACATATTTTCAGATGGGGGTCGGCGTTCAATTACATATATTTGTGGGGGTCCTTGACATGAAAATTTTCCATACATTTGAAGTAGTGAAAATAGCCGACCTACAAGCTCACAACGGGGCACGGAGTGACGCGTTGTGAGCTTATAGATCTGTTGTTTTCGCTATAGTCTGGGTCCAGGGGAGACACATTATTTCTCTTTTGGGTCACGGGCTAAAAACTTTGGAAAGCACTGCTTTACAGAGCAGGTGATAGAGTAACGTTTTCCAGGCCAAGGAGCTGAGAGAGAGAGATGAAGCAGGGACCCCTCACTACATGTTGGATTCATGTCAAATCTTTTCAGACATTTAACCACTTAAAACCCCTAATACTTTGTAAACTTGACATTTGGCTATGTACTTGGTCTGCTCCTTTTTTCCTGTACACCAATCTCTTAATTCCTGCTAGCTAAAGCTTTTACAACAACACAAAATTACATCAATTTCATCAATTCACTAATTGTACGAGTTAGTGTGGTGGTCTAACCTGTTGCATGAGCAGACTGCAGATCTTTACAGAGGGGCAAGCATGGAATAAATCAAATACAATCTCTTTACAGAGGGGCAAGCATGGAATAAAGCAAATACAATCTCATGACTGAAACATTTTTTTGGAGACAAGAAACACTTTCCTGGGGTTTTTATGTGGGTAAAGGGCCTTGCAAACTGGGAGCGAGGAACACACACACGTTGTTGCCTGGATCAACGACAGGTCTGCTACAGGTCTGCTACAGGTCTGCTACAGTTCTGCTACAGTTCTGCTACAGGTCTGCTACAGTTCTGCTACAGGTCTGCTACAGTTCTGCTACAGGTCTGCTACAGGTCTGCTACAGGTCTGCTACAGGTCTGCTACAGGTCTGCTACAGTTCTGCTACAGTTCTGCTACAGGTCTGCTACAGGTCTGCTCAAGAGGGGCGCGACAACGCAAGCGAAAAAGAAAAAAAAAAGCGGAACCGAATCCAGGTCTGGTGAGTCGCGGGGGGCGTGTGCTTGAAACGAGCAACGCGTGCAACAAATTCACGGTAATGCGCTCACGTAAATACGCTTGCGTTGAAAAACGCAGGTCTCATTGAAAATGAACTATAGGCGCGTTTTATCGCTCCCCATTTGCAAGGGCCCTTAATACATCGTCAAAGTTGCACCACCCCTGCAGTAGGTCACCTGTTGTACGAGCAGAGTGCAGATCTTTACAGAGGAGGGGCTAGAGGTTAGGAGTTACAGCCGGTCACCTGTTGTATACGAGCAGAGTGCAGATCTTTACAGAGGAGGGGTTAGAGGTTATATAGGAGTTACAGCCGGTCACCTGTTGTATACGAGCAGAGCGCAGATCTTTACAGAGGAGGGGTTAG
Source organism: Protomyctophum parallelum (assembly GCF_964188405.1). NCBI lineage: Eukaryota > Metazoa > Chordata > Actinopteri > Myctophiformes > Myctophidae > Protomyctophum > Protomyctophum parallelum. The sequence goes on along the minus strand of NC_139703.1, from coordinate 39,329,925 downwards.
AGGTTATATAGGAGTTACAGCTGTTCACCTGTTGTATACGAGCAGAGTGCAGATCTTTACAGAGGAGGGGCTAGAGGTTATATAGGAGTTACAGCTGTTCACCTGTTGTATACGAGCAGAGCGCAGATCTTTACAGAGGAGGGGTTAGAGGTTATAGGAGTTACAGCCGGTCACCTGTTGTATACGAGCAGAGCGCAGATCTTTACAGAGGAGGGGTTAGAGGTTATATAGGAGTTACAGCTGTTCACCTGTTGTATACGAGCAGAGTGCAGATCTTTACAGAGGAGGGGCTAGAGGTTATAGGAGTTACAGCCGGTCACCTGTTGTATACGAGCAGAGTGCAGATCTTTACAGAGGAGGGGTTAAAGGTTAGGAGGGTCACCTGTTGTACGAGCAGAGCGCAGATCTCCTGCAGCAGCGTGATGATGCGTTCGGGGGTGTTGTAGTGGGCCGAGTGCAGCCACACCAGGCGCAGCGCGTGCATCACGGGGCCGACGTGACCCTTGACCTCCGGGAACTCTGCGTTCTCCATGTCCTCGAGCAGACGCTGCAGCGGTTTGAGGTACGCGCACACGTCCATGGCCTCCGCCAGCGCTGCGTGGCAACGACAAAACACCGTTCGTTAGGTTAGAACACCGACACCTGTGTTGTTCTTGTCGACTAAAACTATAAGACGAAAGATTTTCGTCGGCTACCTTTTTTCACTGATGAAAACTAAATGGAAACTAAATGAAAACTAAGCTATGACGACTAAAACTAAGACTAAATGTATTGACAATGTCGTCAACAAATAAAAACTAGACTAAAATGCTATAGGAAGGGGACTAGTGGACAAGAGATCCAGTAATTTTACACTTGGTTGCTGCTGAAAATAGCAGATCTACAAGTTTGTAGTGTAAAATCAGTCATTACAACAACATCAAGGCCCGCTGAAATACATTTTAGTCGACTAAATCAACTGTAGATTTAGTCGACTAAAACCTTATGACATTTAGTTGACTAAAACTAGACTAACACTAAAACATTCCAGGTGACAAAAAATGTGACTAAAACTAAATGAAAACTATTCAAGAGACTAATGATTAAAACTAAAATCAAAATTTGCTGCCAAAAACAAGACTGGTAGTCACCTGCAGAGACGTCCTGCTGCATCCTGTTGAAGGGCTGCAGGTAGCTGCTCTGGATGAGCTGCAGCAGCGCCGACATCTTCATCACCTCCAGGGACTGGAACTGAGCCTGGACGCTCTGCAGGTCAGACAGTCTGCAGGCAGAAGGAGAACATACTGGACTAAACACAATGCTCTGCAGGTCAGACAGTCTGCAGGCAGAAGGAGAACATACTGGACTAAACACAATGCTCTGCAGGTCAGACAGTCTGCAGGCAGAAGGAGAACATACTGGACTAAACACAATGCTCTGCAGGCCCACTACAACACAATGCTCTGCAGGCCCACTACAACACAATGCTCTGCAGGTCCACTACAACACAATGCTCTGCAGACCCACTACAACACAATGCTCTGCAGGCCCACTACAACACAATGCTCTGCAGGCCCACTACAACACAATGCTCTGCAGGCCCACTACAACACAATGCTCTGCAGGTCCACTACAACACAATGCTCTGCAGGTCCACTACAACACAATGCTCTGCAGGTCCACTACAACACAATGCTCTGCAGGTCCACTACAACACAATGCTCTGCAGGTCCACTACAACACAATGCTCTGCAGGTCCACTACAACACAATGCTCTGCAGGCCCACTACAACACAATGCTCTGCAGGCCCACTACAACACAATGCTCTGCAGGCCCACTACAACACAATGCTCTGCAGGCCCACTACAACACAATGCTCTGCAGGCCCACTACAACAGAAGTGGACTAAACACAATGCTCTGCAGGGTGGGGCTCAATATTTCATGTCAAGGACCACACAAATGATATGAAATTGACCGCCGACCCCCATCTGAAAATATGTAGTTCCAGGGACCACCCAGAAGCAAATATTTGAGTTAAAAACGTTCGCTCTGAAAGAATATATATTCAAAGATTTGCGCCACATTTTCACGATTTTTCAAAAATAGCAGACCGACCTACAACCTCGAGCTTGTAGATCTGCTATTTTTCAAATAGCTAAAGCATAAAATAATGCTTAAAACACCAAAAGGGGTTCCCGCCCAAAAATGGGTTAAATGACACCAAACATGTTTGAAATTGAAAGTGAAACAATGATCCCTTTACTGAAATGCTCCCCCCGTCACCTGTCCCTCCAGTGCAGCAGTTGGGTGGGTCTGCTCTCAGAGCCCTCTCTCTTCAGGACGGCGTGGATCTGGTGGCTCCACTCGATCACCACCGTCTCTACCGCGTGGATCACACTCTGATCCACGGACATCACGTCCCCTCTGGAACCGTTCACACGTTCACACACACACACACACACACACACACACACACACACACACACGGAAAACAACAGAAACTGTATAATAATGCATCAAAACAATAATAATTTTGCACAGTGTACAGTATATGCCCTTGTTTTAACTGTGTAACATAATGATAGTATGCACGCATGTGCACACTTTAGTTAGTGGTTACTTTGTGGATTTTTATTATTATTACAAAACATACCTGTAGGAGCCAAGAGAGGCATTATTTGTATTATTATTATTACCAGTATTATTTTTGACCACCTGGTGGCGGGCTTGAGAAACACAGCTTCTAGAAGGTGACCACTTATAAGGTGACACAGGGGCACTGAGAAGGAACTAGGCACAGGGAACCAGGGAGCAAACCGTTCTTACCAGTAGCAGCAGCACAGCAGCAGCAGAACAGAGACAAACTTGTAACATCTACTAATAACATCACTGGTATGTTCATGTTCATGATTTCAACTGCTCACTTTGACTTCTGATAAATAAATAACACTCAAACTGGATCAAAGACTGGACATCCATCTGTTGCAATTCTCTGTGTGTGTACTGCGTAGGATCACTCCCATACCTGTGAAGTAACTGCAAAGGAGACTGGAAACTGGAAAAATGGTAGTTACAATACCCACTTCAGCCCTATACACTTTTCAGCCATTTGAAAAATAGCCGATCTACAAGCTTGGCTATTCACTATCCCCTGCCTAAAGCGCCCTTTGAGATATTTTTATCCCCTGCCTGACGAAGATCCATTAAGTCAAAGTGAAAGTCGTACGATTTGTCACACCGCAGTTACCGCAGTGAAATGTACTCTCCGCATTTGACCCAGATTGAAACGTTGTAGTTTTTTCAATAAAGTCATCCTTTACCAAATAGAATGGTGTGCGGGACTGCGGGCCCCATACCTCCCTCCTTCCATGATTGCTTTATTGGCCCTGCACCCACTGTAGAGGTGTGTGTAAATAGGTAATTATGTCCTGCCCCTCATAACATTCTCTGCACATCCCTGGATAAGAGTTCACTGATTTGTAATCATAGACTGATCTACTCAGTGCAATCAAAAGCATACACTGTGCAAAAGGATCAATCGCACGCATGCACGCACACACACAGACACACGCATGCACGCAGGACGTACGCACGCACACACGCACACAGTACACACGCACAGAGAAGTGTGTACCTGTTGAATGCAGAGAGCTCCAGTGGGTCCAGCCCGGGGGGAAGGGGCAGGACGGTCTTTCCTCGGACCCGTCCAGACACCACCGAGGCGTGTCTCTGCAGCGAGTGGACGTGACGCAGGAGGTCCTGGGAGACCACCTGAGGCGTGGCGCTGTGGTTCTGGTGGTTGGACAGCAGCGGAACCACCACCTGTACAGAGGAACAACTCAATATAACAACCTCCTGGTGGTGGAACGACCACCTGTACAGAGGAACAACTCAATATATAACAACCTCCTGGTGGTGGAACGACCACCTGTACAGAGGAACAACTCAATATAACAACCTCCTGGTGGTGGAACGACCACCTGTACAGAGGAACAACTCAATATAACAACCTCCTGGTGGTGGAACGACCACCTGTACGGAGGAACAACTCAATATATAACAACCTCCTGGTGGTGGAACGACCACCTGTACGGAGGAACAACTCAATATATAACAACCTTCTGGTGGTGGAACGACCACCTGTACGGAGGAACAACTCAATATATAACAACCGCTTTTGTAAATTTGAATAAATAAAATATTATCTTTTTTTTCTCCGTGGGGAAGCCCGGTTTCGAACGGTCAGTCTACCCCTGAGCCACTGCTGCCCTGTGTGTGTGTGTAGCGTGCGTGCATGTGTGCGTGCGTGCATATCAGGGGGGCAGTCAGACAGATATTGTGTGAAGCCACTAAGGAAATCGGGACTTCCTGAAAGTTCATATAATGGCCTGTTGTGGCGCTGTCATTGGGCCCAAAAAACCCCATAGCTCCATAGAGGTCCATGTATTTGGGCCCAACTTCACCTAGACTGTATTACCTTAATAAACATGGTCATGAATACTTTCTGCTTCCAGTCACTAGTTTAAAGTCTCATTTCTCATGTCATAATATTCTTTTTTGGAAAATGATGGTCCCATTTAGTAAAAAAATGAAAAGATGGCGATTTACAATTCAAGGACTGACAGGCTTCATCTTACATCCATATCAGACCCGGAGAACGCTTTGTCCATATTTTTTTACAGTCTATGGTGCGCATACGTGCATTACCTTGTCAAACAGAGCCAGACATTGGTCCAGGGGACATTACCTTGTCAAACAGAGCCAGACATTGGTCCAGGGGACATTACCTTGTCAAACAGAGCCAGACATTGGTCCAGGGGACATTACCTTGTCAAAAAGAGCCAGACATTGGTCCAGGGGACATTACCTTGTCAAACAGAGCCAGACATTGGTCCAGGGGACACGGGGACATGTCTCCGTGGACCACGTGACTGCGCATGGACTCGGCGGTCAGCGCCGCTCCTCCTCTCTGCTTGACGAAATACACACACTTGTGTTTGTTGTTGCCGTTGTTGTTGCCGCCGGCGGCGGTGGAAGAAGGGGGTGGCAGTGCAGGAGCGGCCGGGAATCGAACGGCGGGCAGCAGGTGGTTGCCGCCGTCGTTCAGGGACAGCACCAGCGTGGTGCGGTCGGCTCGGTCCAGGAAGTCCTGGATGAGACGATGGTTGTCCTCCACGGCGACGCACTGCTGCCACCTGTACAATTATACCGTTTAGAAGACAGACAGTTTACAATTACAATTTAGGCATTTAGCAGATGCTCTTAATCCAGAGCGACTTACATTAAGCAAGAACAAAAAGCATGGCAATACATCACATACATAAAAATTAGTTATCATGAAACATGTGTAAGCTAAGAAAGTAACAGTGGAATATCTATATATAATGAAACTATACATATATACTATACTATGCTATACATAATTATGTACTATGAAGTACTACAGGTATATGACTATACATACAATGCAATTCTAGTGCTGTCTACATAATATGCTATAATAAGTCTGTATCAAATGCTATTTAAGTCTACAAGAAATGCTATCTAAGGGGGTAGACACTTTAACCCATGGCAAATACCTTCTGAATCACTGACTAGTTCTAGGCCCTAGAACTAGTCAGTGATTCAGAAGTGATTCAGAAGGACCCCCAAAATGATAGGTATATTTGGCCGTGGACCTCCCATCTGAAAACTTTTTGTGCCAGGGCAGGGACCCCCAGAAGAGAAGATTTGGGGGGGGGGGGGGGGGGAGCTTAAAGCTAAAATTAAATGATTTCCCGGTTTTAATGGTTAAATTAAAAGTAGGCTTATCAATACTTGCAATGTAGAAACACTCGGAATTCAAAATGTACTAACGTATTTGTAGGTCGGTAGCCTATCAAAATGTAGGAAGTACCAAAAGTAGAAAATACTTATTATGCAAAATATCACGTTTCAAGAAGTTGTCAAATGTATACAAATATTTTGAAAATACCAAGCTATTCTCCTTTAAGAGAGGTTTAAGTCTAGCTTTGATGGTGTCTGTTTAAAGCCACAGTATAGTTAGCTCCAGGTGCCACATTTTAATGTAGTAATGTTCAGCAATACAGTCAGACTATTAAAATACAAGAAATATTTTTATGGAAATAAGTATTTTCTAAAAGAAAAGCTTGCAGGCGACGGCGTGGAAGTGACGCGCTGTGATCCTGTAACTTTTAACAAACGTATGAATGGATTAAGTGGTTAAAATTATTGTGACGCTGTACTACATACTTTTGCTGGTGACCCCCATGGGTCCCCACCAGCTGGGGCCCAATCTTTGACCAATATGGCTGCTGCACATATATTTATGTAGCCCATTTATTATATTTTTTGCTTGAGTCCCTGCGTATCGGTTTGCAACGAGACATGATCATCACGTATGGAGCCGTGTCTATGTGTGGTGCAGGCAGGTACAGGCTGCACCTGCTGCCATCTCTCATTCTCTCCATCACCTGGCAGTGCTGGCACTAACCCAGGTGGTGCATGCATTACCAGTAAGATTGACAAACATAATTTACACTCCACTGGCGCCATCCTGTGGCACTCTTTGACACTGTACCTTTTTACTTTTCCTGTAACTCTGAGAGTGTATAGGAATGGAACCAAATTAACTCTTCTTTGGTTCCATTTGTTTTCTCCAGAGCAATCCCATATAAGTAACTATGGTGTGTAACTATATGATAAACCGTGAGCATATCTGTCTAAACAAACTAGGAGTAGTTTGAGTCTGACTTGTAGGCTACTGTATCTAAGTCAGACTGAATTAAATAGTCAGTATTTTTGATCCACTGTAGGTACAGAATGAACGTCTGTCTACAAACAGCGTATAGCCTATAGCCTAGCCCTATAGCCTACCCAGTGAAACTATTAAGAACTCTTCAGTTCTCCTCAACACACAGGGTAGCTCAGCCTCTTGACTTTAGTAAATAATAAAGAATACACTTTCGCTACTCACCAAAACAAACACAGTTTTAACGTCTTGCAAACCTACTGTCCTCAGTGGGGACCCCCTGAACCCCCACATGCTGTCTAAAAACGCACTGTTTTGGCCAGAAAATAAAACATTCCACCCCGGAAGAAAACATGTTTTAGTATAGTTACTCCACTGCGCCCCCTACAGATCTGACCAATATAATATTGCAATTGACTATATAGTCACTAGATAAATAAATAATTAACATATGTCTATAAACGCAACAGCATTATATTATCTAAATGACTTCCTGTAGCCTATTGAGACGACTACCGGTCTAAACAACAATTAACATGCTGATATCGCCATGCATTGTTTCAGACAGTGATTCTCTGAAAGTGCATTTTAATTGTAGGAATCGGGATATATTATTCACTCCTACTGTTAGTTAATTGCTGTCTTAGTAGACAAGTAACACAGGCTGTACTAGGACGTACCGTTCACTAATATAATAAAATAAAATAATATGATCTATATAATCTACTTCTGTATTAACTCTACCTGTCCTGTTGTAGCCTCAGTGAAGACAGCACGCAGTCCTTGATGAAGGCACAGCGCATGTCCTCCTCCTCCTCCTCCTCCATGTCGTCCACATCATCAGGATGGGAAGAATAATCCTCCATATGGTGGTCCGTCATCATCACCGTTCAATAATGTGATTTTAATGTAATCTACAGCAGGCATGAATCCATAGCGTCCGTCATCACGTCCAGGGATGAATGCATAATAGCCGGCTATCGTGATCGTCCACATTAATCTACCCAGGTCAACTTGTAGCTACTCGTCTAGCATATAATGTTCTACTTTTGCCTAGCTATAAGTTATAAATGTTGAGTGACTGTCTGTGAGTAACTTCTTCCTCGTGTTAGTAGTCTGTCAGTCTAATGCTCCATATAGCTGTCCTGTTGTGGAGCAGCATGTGTTAGAAGTGATTGTGTCCCCTGGTCGCCATGGTAATCCGTGGGGGGGGGGGGGGGGGGGGGGGGGGTGTGTGTATTGGAAGTTAACCTCCCAGCCTTTGTAAGTGAATGTGTCCTGTCCTGTGGTATGGTATCCATGGTAACGCGGTACGGTTTAATTGCTAACAGTGGCTAACAACAGTAGCCTATACTCAACAGTAGTTAGTCAACTAGTCAAAAGTACAAATTTTCTTGTTCTGAAACTTAGGACACACACGCACGCGCACGCACGCACACACACACACACACACACACACACACACACACACACTCATATTATAAGACTACACAAAAATAATAATAAAAATAAATAGTGAAAATAACTAATCTATAAAAGTTCACAGCATGTTTTGATGTCCACTGACTGCAGTCCAAAGTAGGCCTACAACATGATTTATCTTTGAAATGGGAGCTTGAAGATCTGATACTGCTTTTGTGTGATGCCTATCCAGGGCATTGATAATAAAAAATAAAACTTTAAAAGATGGAGATAAGAGGTTCATATAACGAATATAGCAGGGTTTGTTTAAATGATTAATGCTGAATGTCTGTCTGTCTGTCTGTCTGTCTGTCTGTCTGTCTGTCTGTCTGTCTGTCTGTCTGTCTGTCTGTCTGTCTGTCTGTCTGTCTGTCTGTCTGTCTGTCTGTCTGCCTGCCTGCCTGCCTGCCTGCCTGCCTGCCTGCCTGCCTGTCTGCCTTCCTGTCTGTCGGAGGCGTGAGCTAGATTTGTGTTGTTATTAAGTGATTGTCCTCTGTTGCCATGGTAACACAGTGTTTGCATTAATGTGCTTGTTGCTCAGAGGTAGAATACATGAATGACCTCTCACTGACCCTGTCCCGTCTGAGGTCGCTCAATGTGGTGACTGAGTGGTGGCGTATGGTGCCAACGTATGCGTGTTTTAACTGAGTGCCAACACGTGCATGGTGGCATATGGTGGCAAGTCGTACGTGCTTTAACTCCAACCCGTGGTGGCTGGCATGGTTTCAGCGTGTGTTTCCTTGGAAGTTGGTCACGGGTGGGCAGTTTTGAATATGGAGAGGGCCAATATATTTCCACACTCACACCAGAGGGCCACTATAGTTCCACACTCACTCCAGAGGGCCACTATAGTTCCACACTCACTCCAGAGGGCCACTATAGTTCCACACTCACTCCAGAGGGCCACTATAGTTCCACACTCACTCCAGAGGGCCACTATAGTTCCACACTCACTCCAGAGGGCCACTATACTTCCACACTCACTCCAGAGGGCCACTATACTTCCACACTCACTCCAGAGGGCCACTATACTTCCACACTCACTCCAGAGGGCCACTATAGTTCCACACTCACTCCAGAGGGCCACTATACTTCCACACTCACTCCAGAGGGCCACTATAGTTCCACACTCACTCCAGAGGGCCACTATACTTCCACACTCACTCCAGAGGGCCACATTGCATATTACTCGTATAGCAAAAATTGCTGATCGTCGCAATGCACAGACGAGCGTGTCGCAGAGTTTGTAGATCAGCTATTTTTGCTATATTTGAATTAAAATCCGGAATATTCTTTTGCTATTTTTCAATTGGAATCGAGAAAAGTATATGCCTTTAATTAGGCCTATAGTTATGTTAACTTTATAAACTAAGTACAAGTACATTGGACATCAAAAAGACAATAACCTTTTAATACTACTCATTAAGCTACTAATTTAGACTGAAGTAATTAAAGTCATGTTTGGAATTGTAACAGCTGAAATCAATAATATATCAGTATTCCGATATGAACCTGAGGGCCGCATTAAGTGAAGGTGGGGGCCGCATGTGGCCCCCGGGCTGCCAGTTGCACATGTACATTGTACAGTATGAAATAAATGCAGTGGTGGATAAAGTACTCACATATTTTACTTATATTAAGTAAAAGTACCAATAAGTAATTGTCAGAGAAGCTTACTGTCGGTATCAGCCAGGGTGCAGGAGTCTATCCCCATTTCAATGTGCTGCTAGAGGAGTGGTTTTCAACCCTTTTCGATGATTTATTCTGCATTTGATCACTGAGTTTTTGTCCACAATTCCATGCTGTATTGATGTGGTACAGGCAAACATTGCTCACAATATCAATATTTCGAAATTCTCTAATTCTGTAGACTTCTTGTAAATTAAGTAATGCAGATGTTTAACAATAATGTATGTTGGCGTAAAATGAAACCAAATGGACCCGGGTCCGCTTATCCGTAGTTGGGTCACGGGGGCAACAGCTCCACCAAAGAGCTCCAGACTTCCCTCTCCAGAGCAACATTAGTGACTTCCTCCTGGGGGATTCCGAGACGTTCCAAGGCCAGTGAGTCGATGTATTTCCTCCAACTGCGCCTTGGTCTGCCCCGGGGTCTCCTCCCAGTGGGACGTGCGTCGAGGACCTCCCTAGGGAGGCGCCCGAGAGGCATCCTAACAAGATGCCAGAACCACCTCAGCTGACTCCTTTCCAGGCGAAGGAGCAGCGGTATCTCTCGTGTAACTGAACTTCTCTCGTCTCCAACCTGAAATTTACTGCGGTGTTAATTGCATGGTCTTCAGTATTTCTATGGCGTATTGTGCATATTACTTATAGCTTTTATGGCTTGGACCTGTTGGACATGTTATTGCTGCTTACAGGCTGCAGCTATGTTTATTAGGGGTCAAGGCCATTTGTCTGGCACCGTTTGTTTTACATTACCATTACATCACATGAGTTATAGACTTTAATGTATTAGCGCCCCTCACTTCACACGGGTGTGATTTTTATTATCGTGGGCTCAAGTATAGAGAGTCCATTATTGTTATCGTAATTATCCCCAGGGCCGTGGGCTGTGATGTCACGTGGGCCAACCAATAGAAGCCATTGATATTGCCAAAATTAGAGATGATTTCATTGGCTGAGCACGGAATGTGATTTATGATGTATGACGATAAGAGCAGCGCTCACTTCACACAAGTGTCATCGATTAGCAAGCTACTGAGCCCGCACTGTTTCTTCAGGAATAATATTTCCCAGTTATTATGATTACATTTTTCTTCTTGCAAAAAAAAGGGAAATCAGACCCATCTGAACTGAGTGGTGCTGTACTACTGTACTATCCCTCCTCTCTGGCCTGTGTGTGTGTGCGTGCGTGCGTGCGTGCGTCTTGTTTACACATGCCGTTACGTGTGTGAAATGACATGAGATTGACAGTTTTACAGAGTTTCTTTTTTACAGTTTTATCTTTTAGTAAGGCTGTGGAAGTATTCACACTATTTTTGTTAGGCTGTGCAACAGTGACACTCGGTGGTCAACAAATACTATTTCCGTGCTGGGACAGACACAGGGACACGTACAGGGAATCACATAGCTGCGCATTGCAGTGGCTGCACCACTCAAAAACAACTATAAAATGTATCTTATATTAAAATGTACTTAGCGCTGCATGTCGACGTCATCAAAATTATTGAGATGATCACAATCTTTCGTTTCTTCCCTTGACTCCCTTCGGGAGCGTAGTGTTTGTCCGACCCTACCCCTAAGCATAACAGCACAAAGAAGCCTTGGGATTGAGTCTTAACTGACCACTGGCACTCCACTCCCTTCGACCTCTTTTTGTGCATGAATAGTGTGATCTTATATATTTATATGGCCACAATTCTCCTCAATTGTTGTCCACTGTTGGCGTGATAGTCACACCTTTCAGGATCTCGCCCCAGCCAATCAGACGCCAATGTTTTTCCACGCGGCGACTCAGGGCGATCTTCTCACCGACCTCCGTGCAGACGGGGTTGGTCAGGACGATCTTGGCCAGGCCGTCCTTGGTGGCGCTCACGCGGCCTCCCGTGGACAACGAACCGATGTTCACCATCAGCATCTCGTTCTTGCTTAGCTTCTGGACCCTGGCGCCTTTCTTGGCGTCTCCCTCGATGCGGACGCCCAGCAGCCTCCGCATGATGAAGCAAGAGATCTGCAGCTCGGAGAAGATCTCGGGCAGCGCTCCGACAGCGCCCAGCATCTGACCCACCATACGATCTGCTCGGCACAGCGTCGGGTCGATCTTAGTGCCCACGCCGATGAGGCCCCCCGGCACGGCATACTGCAGGTCGTTGTGCTCGGCAAACAGGGAGACGATCTTGGAGATGATCGGCTTGCACTTCAGCTTCCCTTCCGCGTCTTTGGTCACGATTCCCGGACGCACCTCCACCTCCTGACCCAGTTTGAGCACGCCCTTTATAATGCTGCCTCCGGCGACACCACCTTTCAGGTCATCTACATCGCACCCAGGCTTGTTCACGTCAAACGATCTGATGACGATGAGTCTGGGCTCCGAGGTGAAGTCTCTGATTGGCACCGGGATCTTTTTGACGATGTACTCGCACACCACGTCTATGTTGTACTTGAGCTGGGCCGAGAAGGGAATGATGGGGGCGCCCTCGGCCACGGTGCCCTCTATGAACTTGAGGATCTGCTCATACTGCGCCTTGGCCTCGGTCTCCTTCACCAGGTCGATCTTGTTCTGCAGGATCAGAATGTGTTTGAGCTTCATGATCTCGATGGCCGCCAGGTGCTCCTGTGTCTGCGGCTGGGGACACGGCTCGTTGGCCGAGATCAGCAGGAGGGCCGCGTCCATGACGGCGGCTCCGTTCAACATCGTGGCCATCAGAATGTCGTGGCCCGGACAGTCCACGAACGAGACGTGTCTGACCAGCTTGAAGTTGCCCTTGGTGCCGGGGATGTCCGTGGGGAACTCGTCCGGGGTGCTGCTCCCACACGACCTGTAGCACTCTGGCCTCGGACAGTCGTCCAGCTTGTACACCTTGGAGTTGGCATATCCGAGCTTGATGGTGATGTTCCTTTCCAGCTCGTTCTTGAACCTGACGGTGTGCACGCCGGAGATGGCCTTCACCACCGTGGACTTCCCGTGGGCCACGTGGCCAATGGTTCCGATGTTGATAGTGGGCTGCCTGCTGATGACCTCGGGAGAGAGAGGGGTCAGCGTTGATACATCCAGAGTGTTTAAATCCTGTCTGGACAGATGAGGCTGTCCGACCCCGGGTGTCGATCCAGACTTGTTGCCCGCCATGTTGAATTCTGTCTCTCTCTCAGTCTACGGTAATCTCTGATATCTCTGTTATTGTGCTTCTGGCTTGCTCTGTGTTTCTCTGTGTCTTTCTCTGTGTCGCCATCTCTGTATCTAACGTTGTTAACCTTAAATCACTGCATCTTTCTCTAAACAATTAATTATGAGGCGCAAAGACGTCACTCAGCTTCATATATTGTCTCAAGTGGAGGCATGGTCAAATATGGGCATGGGCATATACTGATGACATCAGTGATCTCCATATATGGGCATATACTGATGACATCAGTGATCTCCATATATGGGCACATGTTGTCGGATGGATGTGTGACATGGGTGGCCTGAACCTCTACTAGGCTGTAATGTTTGAAAACACTGAGCCCTCCGTTGTTTATTCAGGCCTGTTCGTTGGGTGTATATTTTGTGTAATACGGTCTGCACAGCAAACAAACCTCTAAACGGTAACAGACATGGCGCTCGGTTTGCTGAATTATATTAGATATATCTGCTGTCTGGAAGAAACCACCTGACAAAATGTTCATTTTTCACGAAATGAAAAAAAAAAAAAACATCCAGCTCAAGTGAACCTGACAAATGTAGTTTATTCTGAGTGTTTATTTCATGGCAGGCAGACCGTCAGACAAGACAGACTGAATGTGCTAATTGCAAATAATTATTCACAATAGAGAAAATGTAGGAACTGATTTGATTGCAAATTGTGTAATTGACAGAATAGAAAGACCACACCAAACCATCTTTCCACATGTTATGTAGTAATAACACAAATAGAGAGAGAAGAGAAGTTATCAAGTATAATTAATGTTGTCATTGTCATGTCCCCTTGCCATTTTTGATTTTTGCAACCACTCCAAAAAACAGCAATGTCCGTATCAACCGTGCGTGTTCATTTGTGTGACTATGAGCACCAGTACCAATGAGTACCAAAAGTGGCGCTGTTGTGCCAGAAACAGAGAGAGAGAGATACAAGGTAAATCGAAGGTAAAATAATAAATGCAAACTGGTGTTGGCCAGAAAAAAGAAACCTGCATAGGCCTACTCTTGTCCGTCACATGGGACATGAGCAGACTCCTCAGCTTTAGGTTCACAGCTGTTTCAGCAGCATGCAATAGGGGCGGAGAGATTCCTGCACTATTGCTCTCGTCTGTGCGCCATTAGCGCCGTGGGGCACGTAGACCACCCAGTAGCCTTCTCTCTGACACCGCTGCCTCTTCTCCGGGTTGATCCGGTTCTGAAGGACCACCTTGTAGGTGTTCCCGTCTAGCTGGGACTTAAACGTCTTGCAGTACTTCTCTGCCATCTTGACGTCCGGCGTCGAGTACACGCCCCTGCCCCTCGTCTCTCCGGTGGTGAGAGAGGCTGCAGCCGCGCCTAAAATCCCCCGGCGGGGGAGCATGAGTCCGGGGGTGCCGTCCATGTCGTTGCTATGGTAGGAGACTGGCCAGGCGCCGCTCCCAGTGCCGAGCCACGCTTCTCCACCGTCATACTTTCCCACCACGCGCAGGACGATGCGTCTCCATCCGCACGGACGCACGTACTGCTCGCTGCCCCGTGTGAAGCTCTTGTCACGATCCTATAAGATTGAAGGAACAGTTGAGAGAATTAACTACTTAGTTATGTATTAACAATTTGCCATCAACAAAACATATACCAGCTCAGTGGCCTTGTGGTTAAGAGTGTCCGCCATGAGACTGGGATGTCGGGGGTTTGATCCCGGGCCGGGTCATACGGGATTCACTAGGTCACCACTTCTGGTATGACACCACGGCTCTTGTTTACACATTCCGTTGTCAACACGTGTGTACACGACATGAGATTGAGAGAAGACAGAGTTTATCCTTTAGTAAGGCTGTGGAAGTATTCACACTATTTTTTGATGTATTGTGGAAATTGCTGAAGCAGCAGCTCCACAACACTGGTAGGGGTAGGCAGCATTTCTTTCTTCTCGAGGGTGGGTTTTAATCGTCGGTAACGCAAAAATAATCTAACAAATTACATTTCTCAGAAGGTAATCTTGTAATTTAACAGGATTATTTGTAATGCAAGTAGTATAGTTGGGTGGGGGTTCACCACCCTTTTTGACCACTGGGGGCGCCACTGAGTCAATTAATGCATAAATTATGCAAATGAGTAATTAATTTATGCATTCAATTATTTACATTCCTTGAATTCCATACATTCCATAAATCATAAATCATATTATATATATATATCATAAATATAATTACCATAGTGTTATTAAATAATGAAAGTTAATCGCACATTTTCCATGACAGTGTGTGTGTGTGTGTGTGTGTGTGTGTGTGTGTTCCCTCCCTTCCTCCATGCATCTCCCTGTGACATGTCCCTGCCTTGCCGGCAACCGGGGCCAGGTGCAGAGATTCCGCATACAGGTGTGAAAAGGAAACAATAGGGCTCTCCATTCCTTTGAACTGACATCTGGCAGTTTTCAAAGGGTGTTGTGTAAACAGGGGTGGGGGCTCTCTCCACTCCTTTCAAGTGCCAGGTGGCTATTGAGAATCCGTTTCAAGTGCCAGGTGGACATCAGAATGTGTTAATTAGATTTTAAAAAACAGGGGTGTTGTGTAAACAAGGGTGGGGGGCTCTCTCCACTCCTTTCAAGTGCCAGGTGGCTATTGAGAATCCGTTTCAAGTGCCAGGTGGACATCAGAATGTGTTAATTAGATTTTAAAAAACAGGGGTGTTGTGTAAACAAGGGTGGGGGCTCTCTCCACTCCTTTCAAGTGCCAGGTGGCTATTGTAACTTGTAAACCCCCGTCAAAACACAGTCGCTGTGTTAGTATGTGTTAATTAGATTAACACCAGGGGGGTGGGGGTCCTTATCTTTGATGTGGCTTGTATGCATAATACATGAGGGGGACACAAGGATGGGGGGTCCCTTATCATTGAAAGTGGTATGTGACATGTGACAGGTGACAGTTGACAGGTGACAGATGACAGCTGACAGCTGACAACAGCTGATAGTTGACAGGGAAAACACATGGCTTTTGTTATGTTTTAACCCCAGCATTACATTTTCCATGTGCATATATACGTCAGTGTAATGGGATGTACAGTAGGTGTAGTGTAGGCTAGACAGCTAGGGGTGAGTCCATTTTATGTTTTTTCTGCTTATTTATATGTATATGGCTGTATGTATGACTGTCCGTATGGCTGGTTCGGAGGGTACACTCTAGCCAGACTTTTGTTTATTTCTTGGGTAAGTCAAGGATACCCCCACCTAGTGGTCAATTTCTATATATATAATTACACTGCAGTACCAGCTATGCCCTGATGTGATTTTAATGGATCGTGTTTTGTTTTGTGACTGGAGAAGGTAAGTGTGGTCCTAATGTTGGTGGTTAACGTAGGTATTGTATTATTTTAGGGTTTTGTGTTGTGTTTTTAGAATTTTATAGGTTTCATGTTGTCCTAATGTTTTGGTCAGCGTAGGTCTTTGTATTATTGTTGGTGTTTTGTGTTGTGTTTTGTGAATTCTGCAGGCTTCATGTTTTTCCTAATGTTTGTGGTTAAAGTAGGTCTTGTATTATTTTTGTGTTTTGTGTTGTGTTTTGTGAATTGTGCAGGCTTCATGTGCCCTAATGTTTTGTTCAACGTAGGTCTTGTATTATTTTTGTGTTTTGTGTTGTGTTTTGTGAATTTTGCAGGCTTCATGCTGTCCTAATGTTGGTGGTTAACGTAGGTCTTGTATTATTTTGGTGTGTGGGGTGGTGTTTTGTGAATTCTGCAGGCTTCATGTTTTTCCTAATGTTTGTGGTTAAAGTAGGTCTTGTATTATTTTTGTGTTTTGTGTTGTGTTTTGTGAATTGTGCAGGCTTCATGTGTCCTAATGTTGGTGGTTAACGTAGGTCTTGTATTATTTTTGTGTTTTGTGTTGGGTTTTGTGAATTTTGCAGGCTTCATGTTTGTCCTAATGTTTTGTTCAACGTAGGTCTTGTATTATTTTTGTGTTTTGTGTTGGGTTTTGTGAATTTTGCAGGCTTCATGTTTGTCCTAATGTTTTGTTCAACGTAGATCTTGTATTATTTTTGTGTTTTGTGTTGTGTTTTGTGAATTTTGCAGGCTTCATGTTTGTCTTAATGTTTTGTTCAACGTAGATCTTGTATTATTTTCGTGTTTTGTGTTGTGTTTTGTGAATTTTGCAGGCTTCATGTTTGTCTTAATGTTTTGTTCAACGTAGATCTTGTATTATTTTGGTGTGTTGGGTGGTGTTTTGTGAATTTTACAGGATTCATGTGTCCTAATGTTTTGGTCAACGTAGGTCTTGTATTATTTTTGTGTTTTGTGTTGTGGTTTGTGAATTTTGCAGGCTTCATGCTGTCCTAATGTTGGTGGTTAAAGTAGGTCTTGTATTATTTTTGTGTTTTGTGTTGTGTTTTGTGAATTGTGCAGGCTTCATGTGTCCTAATGTTGGTGGTTAAAGTAGGTCTTGTATTATTTTTGTGTTTTGTGTTGTGTTTTGTGAATTTTGCAGGCTTCATGTTTGTCCTAATGTTTTGTTCAACGTAGATCTTGTATTATTTTTGTGTTTTGTGTTGTGTTTTGTGAATTTTGCAGGCTTCATGCTGTCCTAATGTTGGTGGTTAACGTAGGTCTTGTATTATTTTGGTGTGTGGGGTGGTGTTTTGTGAATTCTGCAGGCTTCATGTTTTTCCTAATGTTTATGGTTAAAGTAGGTCTTGTATTATTTTTGTGTTTTGTGTTGTGTTTTGTGAATTGTGCAGGCTTCATGTGTCCTAATGTTGGTGGTTAACGTAGGTCTTGTATTATTTTTGTGTTTTGTGTTGTGTTTTGTGAATTTTGCAGGCTTCATGTTTGTCCTAATGTTTTGTTCAACGTAGATCTTGTATTATTTTTGTGTTTTGTGTTGTGTTTGTGAATTTTGCAGGCTTCATGTTTGTCCTAATGTTTTGTTCAACGTAGATCTTGTATTATTTTTGTGTTTTGTGAATTTTGCAGGCTTCATGTTTGTCTTAATGTTTTGTTCAACGTAGATCTTGTATTATTTTGGTGTGTTGGGTGATGTTTTGTGAATTTTACAGGATTCATGTGTCCTAATGTTTTGTTCAACGTAGGTCTTGTATTATTTTTGTGTTTTGTGTTGTGTTTTGTGAATTTTGCAGGCTTCATGCTGTCCTAATGTTGGTGGTTAACGTAGGTCTTATATTATTTTGGTGTGTGGGGTGGTGTTTTGTGAATTCTGCAGGCTTCATGTTTTTCCTAATGTTTGTGGTTAAAGTAGGTCTTGTATTATTTTTGTGTTTTGTGTTGTGTTTTGTGAATTGTGCAGGCTTCATGTGTCCTAATGTTTTGGTCAATGTGGGACTTGTATTATTTTTGTGGTTTTGTGTTGTGTTTTAGAATTTTGCAGGTTTCATGTCGTCCTAATGTTTGTAGTTAACGTAGGTCTTGTATTATTTTAGGTGTTTTGGGTTGTGTTTCTAGAATTTTGTAGGCTTCATGTTTGTCTTAATGTTTTGTTCAACGTAGATCTTGTATTATTTTGGTGTGTTGGGTGGTGTTTTGTGAATTTTACAGGATTCATGTGTCCTAATGTTTTGTTCAACGTAGGTCTTGTATTATTTTTGTGTTTTGTGTTGTGTTTTGTGAATTGTGCAGGCTTCATGTGTCCTAATGTTGGTGGTTAACGTAGGTCTTGTATTATTTTTGTGTTTTGTGTTGTGTTTTGTGAATTTTGCAGGCTTCATGGTTGTCCTAATGTTTTGTTCAACGTATATCTTGTATTATTTTTGTGTTTTGTGTTGTGTTTTGTGAATTTTGCAGGCTTCATGTTTGTCTTAATGTTTTGTTCAACGTAGATCTTGTATTATTTTGGTGTGTTGGGTGGTGTTTTGTGAATTTTACAGGATTCATGTGTCCTAATGTTTTGTTCAACGTAGGTCTTGTATTATTTTTGTGTTTTGTGTTGTGTTTTGTGAATTTTGCTGGCTTCATGCTGTCCTAATGTTGGTGGTTAACGTAGGTCTTGTATTATTTTGGTGTGTGGGGTGGTGTTTTGTGAATTCTGCAGGCTTCATGTGTTTCCTAATGTTTGTGGTTAAAGTAGGTCTTGTATTATTTTTGTGTTTTGTGTTGTGTTTTGTGAATTGTGCAGGCTTCATGTGTCCTAATGTTTTGGTCAATGTGGGACTTGTATTATTTTTGGGGTTTTGTGTTGTGTTTTAGAATTTTACAGGTTTCATGTCGTCCTAATGTTTGTAGTTAACGTAGGTCTTGTATTATTTTCGGTGTTGTGGGTTGTGTTTCTAGAATTTTGTAGGCTTCATGTTGTCCTAATGTTTGTGGTTAACGTAGGGTCTTGTATTATTTTGGTGTTTTGTGTTGTGTTTTGTGAATTTTGCAGGATTCATGTTTTCCTAAGGTTTTGGGTTAACGTAGGTCTTGTATTATTTTTGTGTTTTGTGTTGTGTTTTGTGAATTTTGCAGGCTTCATGCTGTCCTAATGTTGGTGGTTAAAGTAGGTCTTGTATTATTTTTGTGTTTTGTGTTGTGTTTTGTGAATTGTGCAGGCTTCATGTGTCCTAATGTTTTGGTCAATGTGGGACTTGTATTATTTTTGGGGTTTTGTGTTGTGTTTTAGAATTTTGTAGGTTTCATGTGTTCCTAATGTTTTGGGTTAACGTAGATCTTGTATTATTTTTGGTGTTTTTGTGTTGTGTTTTAGAATTTTACAGGTTTCATGTGGTCCTAATGTTGGTGGTTAACGTAGGGTCTTATATTATTTTGGTGTGTTGTGTTGTGTTTTTTAGAATTTTGTAGGTTTCATGTGTCCTAATGTTGGTGGTTAACGTAGGGTCTTGTATTATTTTGGTGTTTTGTGTTGTGTTTTCAGAATTTTGTAGGTTTCATGTGATCCTAATATTGGTGGTTAACGTAGGGTCTTGTATTATTTTGGTGTTTTATGTTGTGTTTTCAGAATTTTGTAGGTTTCATGTGGTCCTAATAGTGGTGGTTAACGTAGGGTCTTGTATTATTTTTGGTGTTTTGTGTTGTGTTTTTAGAATTTTACAGGTTTTCATGTGTACTAATGTTGGTGGTTAACGTAGGGTCTTGTATTATTTATGGTGTTTTGTGTTGTGTTTTTGTGAATCTTGTAGTTTTCATGTTTGTCCTAATGTTTGTGGTCAACGTAGGACTTATATTATTTTTGGTGTTTTGTGTTGTGTTTTTAGAATTTTGCAGGCTTCATGTTTTCCTAATATTGTTTCATGTTTTCCTAATAGTGGTGGTTAACGTAGGGTCTTGTATTATTTTGGTGTTTTGTGTTGTGTTTTTAGAATTTTGTAGGTTTCATGTGGTCCTAGTGTTGGTGGTTAACGTAGGGTCTTGTATTATTGTTTTTAGAATTTTTACAGGATTCATGTTTTCCTAATAGTGGTGGTTAACGTAAGGTCTTGTATTATTTTGGTGTTTTGTGTTGTGTTTTCAGAATTTTGTTTGTTTCATATGGTCCTAATAGTGGTGGTTAACGTAGGGTCTTGTATTATTTTGGTGTTTTGTGTTGTGTTTTTTAGAATTTTGTAGGTTTCATGTGTTCCTAATGTTTTGGGTTAACGTAGATCTTGTATTATTTTGGGGTTTTGTGTTGTGTTTTTAGAATTTTACAGGATTCATGTTTTCCTAATGTTTTGGGGTTAACGTAGGTCTTGTATTATTTTTGGTGTTTTGTGTTGTGTTTTAGAATTTTGTAGGATTCATGTTGTTCTAATGTTTTGGTCAACGTAGGGTCTTGTATTATTTTTAGTGTTTTGTGTTGTGTTTTGTGAATTTTTACAGGATTCATGGTTTCCTAAGGTTTGTGGTTAACGTAGGTTCTTGTATTATTTTGGTGTTTTGTGTTGTGTTTTTAGAATTTTACAGGATTCATGTAGTCCTATATTTTGTTCAACGTAGGTCTTGTATTATTTTTGGTGTTTTGGGTTGTGTTTTGTGAATTTTGTAGAATTCATGTTCTAATGTTTTGGTCAACGTAGGACTTGTATTATTTTCGGTGTTTTGTGTTGTGTTTTAGAATTTTGTAGGTTTCATGTAGTCCTAATGTTTGGTGTTAACGTAGGGTCTTGTATTATTTTTAGTGTTTTGTGTTGTGTTTTGTGAGTTTTACAGGATTCATGGTTTCCTAAGGTTTGTGGTTAACCTAGGTTCTTGTATTATTTTGGTGTTTTGTGTTGTGTTTTTAGAATTTTACAGGATTCACGCGGCGTGTTGTAATAATATAATATTCTCTCTCATACCCCCAAAATAATACAAGACATACGTTATACAAAAACATTAGGACAACATGAAGCCTGTAAATTCACAAAACACCACACAACCCACCAAAAATAATACAAGACCCTACGCTAACCACAAACATTAGGCCAACATGAAGCCTGTAAAATTCTAAAATACAACACAAAACACCAAAAATAATACAAGACCTACGTTAACCCAAAACATTAGGAAAAACATGAATCCTGTAAAATTCTAAAAACACAACACAAAACACCAAAATAATACAAGAACCTAGGTTAACCACAAACCTTAGGAAACCATGAA
The DNA here is from genome assembly GCF_964188405.1 of Protomyctophum parallelum. Lineage (NCBI taxonomy): Eukaryota > Metazoa > Chordata > Actinopteri > Myctophiformes > Myctophidae > Protomyctophum > Protomyctophum parallelum. The sequence continues at coordinate 39,308,332 of NC_139703.1, read as the reverse complement.
TCCTGTAAAACTCACAAAACACAACACAAAACACTAAAAATAATACAAGACCCTACGTTAACACCAAACATTAGGACTACATGAAACCTACAAAATTCTAAAACACAACACAAAACACCGAAAATAATACAAGTCCTACGTTGACCAAAACATTAGAACATGAATTCTACAAAATTCACAAAACACAACCCAAAACACCAAAAATAATACAAGACCTACGTTGAACAAAATATAGGACTACATGAATCCTGTAAAATTCTAAAAACACAACACAAAACACCAAAATAATACAAGAACCTACGTTAACCACAAACCTTAGGAAACCATGAATCCTGTAAAAATTCACAAAACACAACACAAAACACTAAAAATAATACAAGACCCTACGTTGACCAAAACATTAGAACAACATGAATCCTACAAAATTCTAAAACACAACACAAAACACCAAAAATAATACAAGACCTACGTTAACCCCAAAACATTAGGAAAACATGAATCCTGTAAAATTCTAAAAACACAACACAAAACCCCAAAATAATACAAGATCTACGTTAACCCAAAACATTAGGAACACATGAAACCTACAAAATTCTAAAAAACACAACACAAAACACCAAAATAATACAAGACCCTACGTTAACCACCACTATTAGGACCATATGAAACAAACAAAATTCTGAAAACACAACACAAAACACCAAAATAATACAAGACCTTACGTTAACCACCACTATTAGGAAAACATGAATCCTGTAAAAATTCTAAAAACAATAATACAAGACCCTACGTTAACCACCAACACTAGGACCACATGAAACCTACAAAATTCTAAAAACACAACACAAAACACCAAAATAATACAAGACCCTACGTTAACCACCACTATTAGGAAAACATGAAACAATATTAGGAAAACATGAAGCCTGCAAAATTCTAAAAACACAACACAAAACACCAAAAATAATATAAGTCCTACGTTGACCACAAACATTAGGACAAACATGAAAACTACAAGATTCACAAAAACACAACACAAAACACCATAAATAATACAAGACCCTACGTTAACCACCAACATTAGTACACATGAAAACCTGTAAAATTCTAAAAACACAACACAAAACACCAAAAATAATACAAGACCCTACGTTAACCACCACTATTAGGACCACATGAAACCTACAAAATTCTGAAAACACAACATAAAACACCAAAATAATACAAGACCCTACGTTAACCACCAATATTAGGATCACATGAAACCTACAAAATTCTGAAAACACAACACAAAACACCAAAATAATACAAGACCCTACGTTAACCACCAACATTAGGACACATGAAACCTACAAAATTCTAAAAAACACAACACAACACACCAAAATAATATAAGACCCTACGTTAACCACAAACATTAGGACAACATGAAGCCTACAAAATTCTAGAAACACAACCCACAACACCGAAAATAATACAAGACCTACGTTAACTACAAACATTAGGACGACATGAAACCTGTAAAATTCTAAAACACAACACAAAACCCCAAAAATAATACAAGTCCCACATTGACCAAAACATTAGGACACATGAAGCCTGCACAATTCACAAAACACAACACAAAACACAAAAATAATACAAGACCTACTTTAACCACAAACATTAGGAAACACATGAAGCCTGCAGAATTCACAAAACACCACCCCACACACCAAAATAATACAAGACCTACGTTAACCACCAACATTAGGACAGCATGAAGCCAGCAAAATTCACAAAACACAACACAAAACACAAAAATAATACAAGACCTACGTTGAACAAAACATTAGGACACATGAATCCTGTAAAATTCACAAAACACCACCCAACACACCAAAATAATACAAGATCTACGTTGAACAAAACATTAAGACAAACATGAAGCCTGCAAAATTCACAAAACACAACACAAAACACAAAAATAATACAAGATATACGTTGAACAAAACATTAGGACAACCATGAAGCCTGCAAAATTCACAAAACACAACACAAAACACAAAAATAATACAAGACCTACGTTAACCACCAACATTAGGACACATGAAGCCTGCACAATTCACAAAACACAACACAAAACACAAAAATAATACAAGACCTACGTTGAACAAAACATTAGGACACATGAATCCTGTAAAATTCACAAAACACCACCCAACACACCAAAATAATACAAGATCTACGTTGAACAAAACATTAAGACAAACATGAAGCCTACAAAATTCTAGAAACACAACCCAAAACACCTAAAATAATACAAGACCTACGTTAACTACAAACATTAGGACGACATGAAACCTGCAAAATTCTAAAACACAACACAAAACCACAAAAATAATACAAGTCCCACATTGACCAAAACATTAGGACACATGAAGCCTGCACAATTCACAAAACACAACACAAAACACAAAAATAATACAAGACCTACTTTAACCACAAACATTAGGAAAAACATGAAGCCTGCAGAATTCACAAAACACCACCCCACACACCAAAATAATATAAGACCTACGTTAACCACCAACATTAGGACAGCATGAAGCCTGCAAAATTCACAAAACACAACACAAAACACAAAAATAATACAAGACCTACGTTGAACAAAACATTAGGACACATGAATCCTGTAAAATTCACAAAACATCACCCAACACACCAAAATAATACAAGATCTACGTTGAACAAAACATTAAGACAAACATGAAGCCTGCAAAATTCACAAAACACAAAAATAATACAAGATCTACGTTGAACAAAACATTAGGACAAACATGAAGCCTGCAAAATTCACAAACACAACACAAAACACAAAAATAATACAAGATCTACGTTGAACAAAACATTAGGACAAACATGAAGCCTGCAAAATTCACAAAACACAACACAAAACACAAAAATAATACAAGACCTACGTTAACCACCAACATTAGGACACATGAAGCCTGCACAATTCACAAAACACAACACAAAACACAAAAATAATACAAGACCTACTTTAACCATAAACATTAGGAAAAACATGAAGCCTGCAGAATTCACAAAACACCACCCCACACACCAAAATAATACAAGACCTACGTTAACCACCAACATTAGGACAGCATGAAGCCTGCAAAATTCACAAAACACAACACAAAACACAAAAATAATACAAGATCTACGTTGAACAAAACATTAGGACAAACATGAAGCCTGCAAAATTCACAAAACACAACACAAAACACAAAAATAATACAAGACCTACTTTAACCACCAACATTAGGACACATGAAGCCTGCACAATTCACAAAACACAACACAAAACACAAAAATAATACAAGACCTACTTTAACCACCAACATTAGGACAGCATGAAGCCTGCAAAATTCACAAACCACAACACAAAACACAAAAATAATACAAGACCTACGTTGACCAAAACATTAGGACACATGAATCCTGTAAAATTCACAAAACACCACCCAACACACCAAAATAATACAAGATCTACGTTGAACAAAACATTAAGACAAACATGAAGCCTGCAAAATTCACAAAACACAACACAAAACACGAAAATAATACAAGATCTACGTTGAACAAAACATTAGGACAAACATGAAGCCTGCAAAATTCACAAAACCCAACACAAAACACAAAAATAATACAAGACCTACGTTGAACAAAACATTAGGACAAACATGAAGCCTGCAAAATTCACAAAACCCAACACAAAACACAAAAATAATACAAGACCTACGTTAACCACCAACATTAGGACACATGAAGCCTGCACAATTCACAAAACACAACACAAAACACAAAAATAATACAAGACCTACTTTAACCACAAACATTAGGAAAAACATGAAGCCTGCAGAATTCACAAAACACCACCCCACACACCAAAATAATACAAGACCTACGTTAACCACCAACATTAGGACAGCATGAAGCCTGCAAAATTCACAAAACACAACACAAAACACAAAAATAATACAAGACCTACGTTGAACAAAACATTAGGGCACATGAAGCCTGCACAATTCACAAAACACAACACAAAACACAAAAATAATACAAGACCTACTTTAACCACAAACATTAGGAAAAACATGAAGCCTGCAGAATTCACAAAACACAACACAAAACACCAACAATAATACAAAGACCTACGCTGACCAAAACATTAGGACAACATGAAACCTATAAAATTCTAAAAACACAACACAAAACCCTAAAATAATACAATACCTACGTTAACCACCAACATTAGGACCACACTTACCTTCTCCAGTCACAAAACAAAACACGATCCATTAAAATCACATCAGGGCATAGCTGGTACTGCAGTGTAATTATATATATAGAAATTGACCACTAGGTGGGGGTATCCTTGACTTACCCAAGAAATAAACAAAAGTCTGGCTAGAGTGTACCCTCCGAACCAGCCATACGGACAGTCATACATACAGCCATATACATATAAATAAGCAGAAAACACATAAAATGGACTCACCCCTAGCTGTCTAGCCTACACTACACCTACTGTACATCCCATTACACTGACGTATATATGCACATGGAAAATGTAATGCTGGGGTTAAAACATAACAAAAGCCATGTGTTTTCCCTGTCAACTATCAGCTGTTGTCAGCTGTCAGCTGTCATCTGTCACCTGTCAACTGTCACCTGTCACATGTCACATACCACTTTCAATGATAAGGGACCCCCCATCCTTGTGTCCCCCTCATGTATTATGCATACAAGCCACATCAAAGATAAGGACCCCCACCCCCCTGGTGTTAATCTAATTAACACATACTAACACAGCGACTGTGTTTTGACGGGGGTTTACAAGTTACAATAGCCACCTGGCACTTGAAAGGAGTGGAGAGAGCCCCCACCCTTGTTTACACAACACCCCTGTTTTTTAAAATCTAATTAACACATTCTGATGTCCACCTGGCACTTGAAACGGATTCTCAATAGCCACCTGGCACTTGAAAGGAGTGGAGAGAGCCCCCCACCCTTGTTTACACAACACCCCTGTTTTTTAAAATCTAATTAACACATTCTGATGTCCACCTGGCACTTGAAACGGATTCTCAATAGCCACCTGGCACTTGAAAGGAGTGGAGAGAGCCCCCACCCCTGTTTACACAACACCCTTTGAAAACTGCCAGATGTCAGTTCAAAGGAATGGAGAGCCCTATTGTTTCCTTTTCACACCTGTATGCGGAATCTCTGCACCTGGCCCCGGTTGCCGGCAAGGCAGGGACATGTCACAGGGAGATGCATGGAGGAAGGGAGGGAACACACACACACACACACACACACACACACTGTCATGGAAAATGTGCGATTAACTTTCATTATTTAATAACACTATGGTAATTATATTTATGATATATATATATAATATGATTTATGATTTATGGAATGTATGGAATTCAAGGAATGTAAATAATTGAATGCATAAATTAATTACTCATTTGCATAATTTATGCATTAATTGACTCAGTGGCGCCCCCAGTGGTCAAAAAGGGTGGTGAACCCCCACCCAACTATACTACTAATGCAGTAATCCAGTAACCTAACAAGTTACTTTAGAAAGTAACGTTCCCCAACACTGGATATTAAAGGCCTATTATAGTTGCTAACTGCTGACTGACCCGCCAACTGGAAAGTGTTGTGGTTATATACATATTTGATGTGTTTACAAACTGAACTCCCTGTGCAACCAGTGACTTCCAGGAAAGTCTGGATGGCAACCGAGGAAGGTTGGTGACGCTGGAGAGACAGCTGACCTCCAGGAATGACTACCGGAGTAACAGGGGCCAGCAACCTCTGTTGCAGCACTCGCAAGTATAGGCAACAAGCAAGCTACAGAATGTACAAATGAGCAACCCCCAGAGTCTCCCAACCACCTTGACTCCAATACACCAGAGTAAGGCCAAGTGGACAAGGACGTATGCATGCACACCTAATGCAGGAATAAAGCCATAGTCCTAGAGACCTATGCAGTGCCTGCAATCCCGCAAGAACAGACTGTTGGCTCTGGCATAGAGAAAGGACAGTAGCTGGAAGCCTGGATGAGAGAGGCAGTGATTTGGCCAATCACTGCTGACCCGCCAACCCTGGAGAGTGTTGTGGTTAAGGGTTGAAACACTTGGACCACCTTATGACCGCTCTTCCAGGCCAAGGCTTGATCAAGTTGAAATGGATTATAATCGCATCTTTGATTCATTTACACTGTCAAGTTGAAATATGTTTGAGGAAGCACTAATACTGCTAATCTACACCGTACCTTAACATCGGTGAAGTCGTAGTCATACTGTGGGTCGAAAAAGTCTAGCGGATGAATTTTCACTGTGGTCCTCATGCTGGCATCCGGACCTGCTGTAGATGGTCCCTCCCTTAAGGCATGCAGGGCACTGTACAAGTCCATTTCATCTGTCTCCTGCAGAGATAATGTCCCCAAACTCGGGTACTCCAGTTCCTGGAAGCCTTCTTGCCTGTAAAATTCCTTCAAAGCCACGATGTTGACGATATCTTGAGGAGTCAGCTGAGACCATGCCGTGGTTTGTTCCACGTTACACCCAGTGACCGCTGATAGGGCCTCCAGACACAGCCTCATTCTGGAGTCGGAGAAATAGGAGAAAAGAAAAATGTGTATTGCAAATCTTCTACTTGCTAAAGAGATTATTACTGTTCAAATGAAACTATTTATAGACTACAAAGTATATTGTGTAATTTAAGCTCCTTTCTAGAAGAGCAGAATCACCAACGTCATGTGCTCTAACAAGTTCCTTTCACTTTAATTTTCAGTTGCTCTCAGCTTAGTCATTGGTGTATAACCGCAGTAGGGACTATCACTTCTTTATGGCTGTTGATAGATTACAACGCAAGGCATTGTGAGCTTGTAGGTCTGCTATTTTCCCAATATTTATCTGCGGAACCGAGTCAAACTAAATGTTATGTCTAACCTCTACACTCCAAGTGCATTTCATTCAAACATGATTAGTTTGGGGGGTCGTCAGTTTAAATATTATTATTTTGGGGGGTCACCGCCTGAAAAGGTCCACAGGTCTAGAAGCGACATCCATGCATTGTACCTTCTCTTATTCACGGCCTTCCGAATCTCCTCCAGCAGCATGGATTTGGTGTTGCTCACATTTGCGGCGGCTTTTTCCGTCAGCTCTTTGATCTTTGCAGCATCAAAGGCTAATTGGACGGTCTTGTATTTCTCTCTCATCTGTTCAAGATCATCTGATGCAGAGATGAGGAGAAAGTGTTAACACAAATAGTTTACATTGTTCTAATTTCACACAGCAATGAAAAGGTTTTTCACTGAATTAAGGTTTCTACGGTAGGTATTTCAGGTACTATCAATCGTTTCTTTCCTTTTTTCATCACATATTTTAGGTGCATAGCTTTATTAGATAGGTACAGTGTTATTGTTTTCATTTCCATTATGGGTCTCCAATGTTAGAGAACAGTTTAATTATCTAATGACTGTACCAAACCAAGACCATAAAGGAGTACCTCACCAATTTTCAACCTTATCTTCATAATTGTTCATTGTTCCTCACTCATGCTCATTATACGATCTTGACTTCTTCTGTTGCTGCCCCATCGCTGTTGAATGCACTACATACCATCAAAGAAGCCCCCACCCTACATTCCCATAAACATCACTTCCGGTTTTAGGAAGAAAAAAGGTCTTTGATAGATGTATATGGGTTAGGATCCCAATTGGATCACTTTCAATTCTGCTCGGGTGGGTATTAGTACCCGTATATCCCGCATTGTTCATAAAAAGCTTTTCATATGATCTCTGGCCATTTTCTCATAGATTAATAATGTATCAGAATAGTACAAAAACACATCTAAAAACTCACGTGACACACTATTGTTTATATTTCCTCCAGAATACAGAAGCTGGGGTTCAAGTGGTTTATAATCAGAGTCAGATTATGCTTACTGTATCTCTTTATTTGTATGCATCAAGTTGCACAAGCACCACTGAGATCGAAGATCTGTTCCCCCTCCATCTCCCTCTGTTACAAAACATTGTTTATGTATGCATGCAGTGTTTAATCGCCTAACAGAGACACACTATTACAATATATGATCAATTAAACTTACCATAATATCAAAATCCAACAGCCGAGTCACCAATAATGTTATGAACACGTGGTAGTGAATTTGATGTAGTTTAGAGAGAGTGGTTTCGTGCAGGGACTCGTTAGGCAAAGTGCCGTTCGTTATTTAATATCATGGAAATGTACACACTGCTTTAGCTCCGTATTCATTGCCATGTTTTAAACTGTATTTCTGTATCATTGATGAATTATGTACTTCAAATATATGTATATCAAATAAAGTAATAACTCGGTCGGTCTCTTCTCCCGTCGGTCTCGACTCAACCCCTCCAACACTTGGTCTTGACTCGCACTCCAACCCCCCTCGGACTTGGTCTTGACTCGCACTCCCACCCCCCTCGGACTTGGTCTTGACTCGCACTCCCACCCCCCTCGGACTTGGTCTTGACTCGCACTCCCACCCCCCTCGGACTTGGTCTTGACTCCCACTCCCACCCCCCTCGGACTTGGTCTTGACTCGCATTACTTGGACTCGCGTTAGGTGGACTCGACTACAGCACTACTACAAGTACAATGCAAACAGAACGTTTACCGGGACAGTTCACCCTGTTGAACAGAGGCATGTGGATCACTGTCGGGGTGTTGTCGTCTCCTGGAAACACGTAGAAGTCCTTTGGTTTTTCTCTGTCGTCTTCTGGAAATTCAACGTGTGGGAAAGCTATACCCATATCCTTGGACATCCTATGAGCATCCTCAATTGTCTGTAGAAACAAAATGATAAAGACAATGTCTTGATTATTATATATTTGTGGTTAGGATTAGTTAGGCCACTCCCACATAACATTCCATCTCTCAGTCCTGCTGTAGGTATACACCTGTCCCCACTCCCTCATCAGCCCAGCAGTGCCATGTCCAAACACTTCTCGAATCAAATTGTTCCGTATAAAACCGGACTCATTGCACACACTCAATGTAATCCTGCCTGCATCTTCAGTGTAAGATTTGCCAAATTTCTACATTATTAAAGTGTAACAGCACCAGTCCTACTCAGTAATGATGCGCACTCAGATCAGCCAACGCAGGGAAGCTGGAAGTACCCTCACTAAAAACGCCGGGACAACGCTCCACACGTCCCAAATAGGGCTGTCAAAGTTAACGCACTATTAACTAGTTAACTCAATCCTTTTAACGGCACTATTTTTTTTGATGCGCGATTAACGCACTGTGAAGTTTGACAGAATGGTTGAGAGACGCATGGCAATTTTACACTGAAGAGTTGAATAATTGTTAAACAGCTGAATTACTTAAGTTAATTTAAGTCTACACAATTAGAAAACTTAGAAAACATGTTATTTTGATCAACATGGCCTGTTATCTCTAGTAATGGTACCATTGGCCAACATTACAATTTACAATTTACAATTTACAATTTAGGCATTTAGCAGACGCTCTTAATCCAGAGCGACTTACATTTAAGCAAGAACAAAAGCATGGGAATACATCACATAAAAGCATTTATCATGAAACATGCGTAAGCTAAGAAGGTAACAGTGGAATATCTATATGATGAAACTATACATACACTATACATAATAAACTATACATATTCACTACTATGCTATATTATGTACTATGGCGTGCTATGACTATATACAATACAATTATAGTGCTGTCTACATAACATGCTATAAGTCTGTGTCAAATGCTATCTAAGCCAACAGAAATGCTATCTAAGGGGTTAGAGGGTAAGTCAATACAGTTCTTTAGTTTGGGTCTGGAAGGCTAAATGTCATCAAATGGTGGTCCGTGGCTCAAATAAACAATGGGCCTTGATAATAAAAATCTTGAAAACCACTGATTTAAGGTATATTTAGAACGGATAAAAAATATGCGATTCATTTGCGATTAATCACAGTTAACTATGGACAATCATGCGATTAATCTGATTAAATATTTTAATCGATTGACAGCCCTAGTCCCAAACTCTTCTCCCTTCTGGCTCCAAAACTGTGGAATGCACTTCCCATTGCAGTCAGAACTGCAGCATCACTCCCAATCTTCCGCCGTAGTCTGAAAACCCACCTTTTCAGACTCCATCATGGCCCATAGCACTTACCCCACCCCCTTAGATAGCATTTCTGTAGACTTGGATAGCATTTGATACAGACTTATAGCATGTTATGTAGACAGCACTATAATTGCATTGTATGTAGTCATAGCACGGCATTACATATGTATAGCATAGTAGTATAGATGTATAGTTTATATGTATAGTTTCATTATATAGATATTCCACTGTTACTTTCTTAGCTTACGCATGTTTCATGATAAATGTTTTTATGTGATGTATTCCCATGCTTTTTTGTTCTTGCTTAATGTAAATGGGCTCTGGATTAAGAGCGTCTGCTAAATGCCTAAATTGTAAATTGTAAGTCAGCCAACGATGCAAGACGGAAATGTCAGTGTGCTTATGGAATACCCGTTGTCAGAGTACCCAGTGAAGTACACACTACCATACGACTGATTGACTAAATATGAACATGTGAGGATCCTGATGTTGTTTTGATGACAATGATGGGCATAAAAAACAGAAACCTGTCTCAATATTTCAAACACATTTCAGTGAAAACACTTAAACTCTGTACGGTGTACGCCGTGTCACCATCAGGACTTAAAAGTGTGGGGACATTATTTGGGGGGGGGGGGGGGGTGTATTTATGTGTGTGCGTGCGTGTGTTACCATCATAGGGTCTCCTGCGCTGAAGTCAAGGGAGATGATGAGGTCCACGTTTCTCTCTTTCCTGAGGACGGAGAAGAAGGGAGAGTTCAGCAGCAGTCCAGCGTCGATGTAGTCCCTCGTTTCTGATTTAGAAAGACCCTGTAGACCTGTATAGGAAACACAATACATTACAAAACACAGTAGAGCACTGTCTATAGAGCGCCGAAGTCCTGACGTCAACCCATGGTTCCAAGGGGTTCACGGAATTAAGTTTTTCTCTATGGAGAATAACATGGGGTCATCATAAAATCGTCTCATATAAGAATTGTGGTCCAAAAATAATGTCTCGCCAATCGTGACAAGTTTAAAGCATTTTATACTGACTTACAGGATAAGATCAAGTGTCATAATACTTTATAATTACTGCACTCACATACTTGTTTTGGCCAGTATCATAATAATACATTATAATTGCATCATAATCACTGTTCTAATACATTATAGTGTGATTATTATAAGTCACTGTACTGTAAGTGTAAAGTGAGCAAAACATCTATGCAAGAACAAATCTAGGAATGTCAGAATTATACTCTAAATACCCACCACTTATGGTGACAAATAAAACTCCCTTGTTCCAACCATTAGGTTAGTGTGAGGTTAGGGATGGGTTAGTTATAATGGGGCCAGTCGGATAAATAGGACCTCAGAAAAAATGACATTCCACCATAATTATGATCAGTGAATTGTGTCAGAGCTCTGGACTCACCTGTCATGTTGTGCAGGAAGTTGTATGTGATTCCCCAAGTGGGGTTTATGAGGTGGTTGACCTCTGAAATATGAGAGAGAGGTGGGTGAGCAGGTGGATGGATGGATGATGGAAAGAGGCTGAGCATCATTCATACATTAGGTACAGTAGGTGGAGAGTACTACGGGAATACTACGGGATTAGATTACTATACGGCTATACGCTAAATAGATACTGTGGATTACAGTGCCAAACAGCAAACACAATGTTGTAGTTTCTAGCCAGTGGTGGAAAGTGTAAGTACTTTTACTTAAGTAGTGTACAATTTTGAGGTATTTGTACTTTACTTGAGTATTTCCAAATTCCAGTACATTTACTTCTACTCCACTACATCTTGGAGCCACAATTTGTACTTTTACTATTTATTATACTATTATTTGAAAACTTTAGCTACTATAGTTACTTGTAGTTGGCGATTTTAACATTATACCGTACATTACCACCACTTCATTGTGAGCTTGTAGATCGGCTATTTACAATAGATTTTCTACACATTTTGAACTTGTGAAATGGGACATTCTGCAATATGAATACTTTTACTTTTACTACTTTAAGTTCATTTTGATGCCGATACTTTCGTACTTTTACTCAAGTACATTTTCAATTCCGTACTTTTACTAGTACTAGTAGTTCTAAATTGCAGTATTGGTACTTTTACTTAAGTAAATCAATTGAGTACTTTTTCCACCACTGATTAAAGCATGCACGCACTCACACGCATACAGAGAGAGAGGCAATGCTTGAATGAACAACCAATGAACCAACCATGTTTGAAAAGTGATATATCAGCTGCAGCACTACCACACAAGCCTGCCAATAGATGAACACAAAATGTGTAATTGAATTTAATTTCAATTGAATTGTAAATATAATACAAGAACAATTGGACTGACCGTGCATGGTGGATGCTCACCTTGCACGTAGAGCATGTCCATCTCTGGCTGCTCCTTTATCAACGTCCCGTGGTCAAACTTACTCCCAAAGTATTTCTGGTCCACGAAGGCCCCGGTGAGAGAGTACCCCGCCTCATGGGGGGTCATCTCAACCCACACGTCTGTCAAGGAAACACAGTCAGGCTCTGACTGAACCAAAAAAAAAGACAAAATAATCACACTTGTGGGAAGTGAGGGACGCCCAGATTTAAGCGAGAAGACGTTGCTGATTATTTACCCTAAACATTATTCTGAACTGCTTACAGAAGTATGTCCCTGACTCCCCAGCTTTGGACACTCAAGTGTTGATTGGAAAGAAAGCCACGCACGCACGCATGCACGCACACGAACAAACACACACACACACACACACACACACACACACACACACACACACACACACACACACACACACACACACACACACACACACACACACACACACACACACACACACACACACACATTTGGATCTGCACAAGAGGCGTAATACAATAGACCCAAACACTGATCAGAATTAGATTATACATTATATGGTCCAACCAGATATAGCTGCTGCACATGCTTAACACACAGAGGGAAAAGGAGAAAAACAAATATATATATATTTATATATATATATATAGCACATTGTTGACATAGCCTACTATTACTTGACACCACTAGACAGGATGTTTGTTTTGGGTTTTTTTAAGCCACCTAGGGATAAATTAAACAACGCCTTCTCCAGATGAACAGACTGCACACACACACACACACACACACACACACACACACACACACACACACACACACACACACACACACACACACACACACACACACACACACACACACACACACACACACACTGACACACATACATTATACACATTAATTATACCTTTTAGCCCTGTTTCTTTTTGGTCTTTGAACTCATTGTCAATCACAGTGTAGATGGGATAGGGATCCTTGTCATGCTTTCCCCTCTGCTCTGAAAGAACATGTTCACCTATCTGAAAACACACAACAAATAATGCCTCAATTTCCTGGTATGACTCATAAACGCACTTCCTGATTAAAACCTTTTTGGGCATCCCTTGTAGGATTAAAATCAAGGGACATTTGTACCGCATTTCATGCTTTTCTGAGATGCTATAGGTGTTTTTTGCATCATCTGTAGGCGTCCATTTTCCATTGTGTCAATAATTAACTCATTTCCTGTTTCATAATATTTTGTGCACCCTTACTAGGATGTTTTAGGATAACCTTAAGTGACTTGTGTGCCAAATTGTATACTTTTTGGAGATTATTGGAGTGTCTTTTGAGTCAACTGTCAACAGTATAGGTGTAGGTGGCCATTTCTAACTAATTTCCTGTTTAAAAATGTGTTGGGCACCCCTTCTAGGATGTGTTAGGATGACCCAAGGTCATCTGTATCAAATATCATGCTTTTATCCACCACATATGGATATTTCACTTAACCCATTCAGTAGGAAACCCCTTTTGTGTTTTAAGGATTATGTTATAATTTAGCTATTGAAAAATAGCAGATCTACAAGCTTGATTTTAGATTTTTGAAAAATCGTGAAAATGTGGCGCAAATCTTTGAATAAATTATATTCGTTCAGAGCGAATGTTTTTAACTCAAATCTTTGCATCTGGGGGAGTCCCTGGAACAACATATTTTCAGATGGGGGTCCGCGGCCAAATACAGATAATTCTGGAGGTCCTTGAAATGAAAAACTTGAGCACCACTTGACATAGAAACAAAGGTTTTTCAGGAGACTTTTAGACCTCAGGTCTAAATGGGTTAATACCCTCTGTGTAAATGATGGGCTGACCTCTTTCACGAAACTGCTGACTATAAGTGTAGACCACCAGTGGGTGTAAACTGCTGACTATAAGTGTAGACCACCAGTGGGTGAAACTGCTGACTATAAGTGTAGACCACCAGTGGGTGTAATTGAAGTTAAACTGCTGACTATAAGTGTAGACCACCAGTGGGTGTAATTGAAGTTAAACTGCTGACTATAAGTGTAGACCACCAGTGGGTGTAATTGAAGTTAAACTGCTGACTATAAGTGTAGACCACCAGTGGGTGTAATTGAAGTTAAACTGCTGACTATAAGTGTAGACCACCAGTGGGTGTAATTGAAGTTAAACTGCTGACTATAAGTGTAGACCACCAGTGGGTGTAATTGAAGTTATCGTGCTTTCCTTTGTATGTCCACCATTTGCTATCAAGGGCCCAAGGAGGCCAACACCACACTACACGGCTCAGCCTTGACACTATTTCCTTGGTTACAGACTCCAGTTGGGAGGACCAGTTGGTCTCTTTGTATAAGGAGGCCATGGCCCTGTAGATGGACCAGCCATGGCCCTGTAGAGGACCAGTTGGTCTCTTTGTATAAGGAGGCCATGGCCCTGTAGATGAGAAGAGAGAAAATATAATATGTGATTTAATTTATTCCCAGTGGCAGAAGAAGAGTTCATCGTTAAGTTTATTCACTGGACAACACACATTTATGGCCCCACTCTGACGATACATGTATACTTTTTGTAATCATATGTGTAGGCCTATATTATCATTGATAATGAAAATCCAATCAGACTGAACAAGTAATATGTAACAGACATGATGATGCCATACATGACTACGTCATAGATAGACGGAGTCTGAGGAGGAGCGTTTAGCTCGAAACGTCAGACATAAATAAAGCACCTGTCGCATTGGAGCCCTCAGTGTGCAGCAGCATTTTTTATTTATTTTTTCAGTCACTCAGCGCCTGCCCAAGTCTTGGTGAGGATGTGTATGTCGTTTTCCTATGTTTGATGATGTCAGACAAAGACGGACCACATTCGCATTCAAGCCAGACTGTAATTAAGCAATCTTGTTGCATTATAAAAACGGGTAGCTTATTTGGATAAGATATTAAGCTAATTGCCTGATTGTAATTGTTGATAATCCATATTGTAGGGTAGAGCAGTAAAGATGATTAGCTTAAAGGACCACACTTCACCACTTTTCAATATCTTCATATAATAGGTCCTCACTAATGATCATGATAAAATGGCACAATTTTCTTCTACTCAGTCTGTGTCTCATAGGAGGGCTGTGGGCAGTTCAGAAACCCGTCCACCATTGACATCATCGATGGGGAATCCAAGCTAATAGAAACTGCTGGCTTTCTAGTCCTGAAAAGTTGCAATGCGAAAATGGAAGCCATCGTTCTCACGATAATAAAAATCTAAACATTTTTGTAAAAAATAAATCTTGTTTAAAATAAATCTGCCTCACGATGTAGCCTACCAGGTAGATCCAGACACTCCACTCAGGTACATCATACAGTCCAGTAGACCTTGTTTCTTCAGTTCAAGCACAGATGCCAGCATTCCCACCATGGCTCTCTGTCCTCCTCCAGAGCCAATCAGAGCAATGTTGGGAATTGTGTTCTTTTAAGAGAAGTATCATACACCAGTTATTTTATCATAAATCCTGCAAAACGCTCAGAATTATTTGTATTCAACATTGAGTTGAAAAACGGTCTTTCTCTTTCTCGCTCTTTCTCTCACCCCCTCCACACACACACGCACAGTATACATGTATAACGTAGAAAGTGTAAAAGATTAGGCCTATACATAAATGGGGGTCTGGGGGAATCTCCACAACCTTTTTACTAAATTAGGGTACCATTCACCAATGACAGAATGGACCTTTCTATAGAGTGAAATAGACCCAGGCTAAATAAAACAGGTTAAAGGTTCATACCAGAGTGCTGTGGATGCCGTTTTTCGCCAGGCATTGTAGAACTGTGAGTCTTCTACTGGTGACATGCTGTTTCTCTGCCTCATTCAGAGTGTGACCGATACGGACCTTGATGTTAGGAGAAAAAAAAAGAAAGGGTTATAAATGTTTACCTTTTTCGGGTAAAATTATATTTCTTGGGTGAGCGAACATAAGCCAGGCAGGCGAGGCGGACGTTTGTCACTGAGCTCATCTATAAATGAACCGCCTTTTAAACGAATCAATCTTACAAATAATTAGCAAAACCTTCCAATAGGAAGCCCATGTTAGTACAGCGGCTAACAGCCATATTGTGAGAGAACCTTTCACTCGGTGATACAAGCGTGAAATTTGGCATGAACATGCCTCTGGGTCACCTCTTTAACTTTTTTAACCGAGCCAACGCAAATTCCAAAATGGCGGTCATTTTTCAAGATGGCCGCCAAATAAAAAAAACCTTTTGTGGCGGTTCTGGACAACCGTGGGTGCGGCCGACTCGAGACCGGGCACTGCACTCCCTGTGGGTGTGTGGAACATGTGTGTCGAATTTGAAGTCGGTGGGGCGAACGGTTCTCGGGTTACGTGGATTACAGATGTACACACGCACACAAAAATCGTGAAATATAGAAGATCATTGGAACGCTTGTTCGCTTGGTGATACAAGCGTGAAATTTGGCATGAACATGCCTCTGGGTCACCTCAATCCAATATGGCGGTGCTATTTCAAGATGGCCACCACATCTAAATGTTAGCCTATGTCTACATTTCTTACACATTTTAGGAATAAATTCACCATTATAGATGGATAGATAGATAGTTTATTTTTATTTTTTTGTTCTTTTTTTTATATATTTTTTTTATTCTTTATATTATTTTTTTATTTTTTTGTTATTTTTGTTCTTTTTCATACTGAAGTGGCTAGAGCCATATTGTGAGAGAATCTTTCACAAGGTTATACAAGCGTGAAATTTGGCATGAACATGCCTCTGGGTCAACTCTTTAACTTTTTTAACCGAGCCAGAGAAAAATCCAATATGCCGGTCATTTTTCAAGATGGCCGCCAAATAAAAAAGGCCTTTTGTGGCGGTTCTGGACAACCGTGGGTGCGGCCGACTCGAGACCGGGCACTGCACTCCCTGTGGGTGTGTGGAACGTGTGTGTCGAATTTGAAGTCGGTGGGGCGAACGGTTCTCGGGTTACGTGGATTACAGATGTACACACACACACACACAAAAATCGTGAAATATAGAAGATCATTGGAACGGTGGGTGCGGCCGACTCGAGACCGGGCACTGCACTCCCTGTGGGTGTGTGTAACGTGTGTGTCGAATTTGAAGTTTTCACCATTAAATCTATCTATCTATGGTGAATTTTTTCCTAAAATTTGTAAGAAATGTAGACATAGGCTAACATTTAGATGTGGCGGCCATCTTGAAATAGCACCGCCATATTGGATTCTTGGATGGATCGACACACACGTTCCACACACCCACAGGGAGTGCAGTGCCCGGTCTCGAGTCGGCCGCACCCACGGTTGTCCAGAACCGCCACAAAAGTTTTTTTTTATTTGGCGGCCATCTTGAAAAATGACCGCCATTTTGGAATTTGCGTTGGCTCGGTTAAAAAAGTTAAAGAGGTGACCCAGAGGCCTGTTCATGCCAAATTTCACGCTTGTATCACCGAGTGAAAGATCGTTCCTATTATCTGCTGTACTATGTCTATAAAGCATTATAAACCTCATTATATCATTACATTTAAACACTATATAGGCCTAACTATTGTTGAAGGACTCACTAATACTTATGTTATATTATGAGTACTTAATGAGTGTGTATGTGGAAAGGCTGGCTGACAGCATGAGGCTCCCCAAAGTAGACAGGTACATTTGTTTTGGTATTTCATTTACCTCGAAAAGTGCCGGAAATGCAAATACAAAATAAAACATCTAAAAACAATACTGGACAAAACAACGTTCCAAAAATAGAAAACAGAACGTAATTAATAATAATAATAATAATAATAATAATAATAATAAAACTTTATTTGTATAGCACCTTTCATGACATGAAATGCAGCTCAAAGTGCTTTACAGAACAATGGAGAATAAAAGAAAAGCAAGGCAACGACATTAAAAAACAAGCAGTAATGCAATACAGTGAGGACATGAATAACAAAGAAAATAAAAGATCAATTAATTACCACTTTAAAGCTACACTTAATACATCAGCAAACAGGAACTTGAGAATACTGCTACAGTAGTAGGCTCTATGCCTTCAAGGGCCTGGCAGCTCTCCAAACTGAATATCTCCTCACCTGCAGCATCTCCAGCATGCCTGCTCTTAAACAGGTGGGACAAACCAGGCACAATCACTGTCTGTAACTGGTTACTGGTATCAATAACTCCAACAACAGGCAGACCATAAGGCCCCTAGCTGATCTACAATTACATACTGCTTTTCAAACTTACTTTCGATACATGCAATTCAATAAATATTTCAGGCGCCAAACACATATAATAAACATGCAAAAACAACAAGAACAAACACCCCTCCTCCTCTGCAGTGCTTGGCCCCTTCCAATCGATTGTGTGTGTGTGTGTGTGTGTGTGTGTGTGTGTGTGTGTGTGTGTGTGTGTGTGTGTGTGTACATTATGTTTATAATGTGTTTATATAGGCTTCATAAGAAGCAAAAGAAAACAAATTAAAAAGGTATTTAAAACAAAAAACTAATATTTTATAAAAAAGCTTCCTGATATGTAAGAAATGACTTGAACATATGATTTATAAATTGGCAATTAACAAAGATCTCATTACCACACTATTTCTTATTCTTATTCTTATTAGTAGTAGTATACGCCATTGTAAAATAATAAAAATATATAAGCAAGCGTAACTTACAAAACGCTCCATGTTGTCTGCGAACCGTCAGTCCAATGAATCATGCAAGCTCAATATTAATTATACAAGGAGGTTGCACAGCTCGTAGCCGAGGACTATTTTATTTCAAGATATAGAAACCAACGTTTCGACAGGATGGTCTTCCCCCAGGGGGTTGACAAAACTGCATGAGTACAAATGTCATAACTTTCACTTTTATAGGGACTGGGACACAGATGAGCTTGTGTCCCATCCAACTATCCCTTAGCAGGGCTGGGAGCTTCTTGAAAGGTTAGTGTGTGGACTTTGCTTTTACGCAGAAAGATATTCTGCGTAATCATATATTATATGGTCGGTTAAAGTGCAACAAATGTAATGTTTAACACAAACAAATGCACTGACCATGTGTAGTTGAGATGTAGATGAGTGTGTAATTTTCAGGAGGCAAACCTGTATAACCTTTATTTGACTTCTAAATGTCTGCAAATCATATCATTGTTGAATGACACTTATTAAGTTATCAGCACAATTAGGAAAGCCAGTGGATAACAGAAAATGGCAACTTGTGACCAAACAAATGGAATGTTGATTTAGCAGAATAACAAAGCCAGATCAAACATCGTTTACTGATATGGAGAGGAATAGAAGGTATATAAGAGGCTTCACACACATACGCGCACACGCACGCACACACTGAATATTGTTCATAGACACTGGACTAAGGGTTTGAGAACGTATTATTTTTGTTTTTCAGGAACAGCCAACTGAAGACATTTATTGGTTTATTTGGACAGGACAGAGTATATTAATGCGCATGCTTAAAGTGAATAGCACATCGAGTGGCAAAGCAACATGCAAAGTGAGTTTAACATTGTTTAACGTTGTTTAATGCAATCAGATTGGATGCATGGGTTGTCAAGGCCTGAAAGTAGTTTTTTGCCACTCAGTAGGCATTCCTGCATAACTTCCGGGTTTGATGATGATGTCATGTTATAAAATTCTCGTTCATCAAATTTAAATTTAAATGTGTTCATGATCTTGCGCCAGCGGTACTCTGTCCTAAATCAATCAATCAATCAATCAATCAATCAACTTAGTGTTAGTAGTGATAGAGCACATTGATTTACTATATTTGTAAGTTTGTTTTTTCTTTTAAGTTGTCAGGTGGATGTCAGGTGGAATTAGCTGTCTTATAACTCCTGTATGTCTAACAGCTACCTTTACATTGATTGAAGAATCTCAGGACAATTCTATAATGTATCCAGACTTTATTCAAAATCATTTTGCACACGTACAGCAGGAGGTTCAGTATGGTTTTATACATATAGAATATAGAAACCACCAAATTAGAAAGGACATTAATATCACTATAAAACATGATTTGCAATATTGATTTGCATTTTGCAATTTGCATATTGACTATTGTGTTTAAACAACAGGATTATATGACATAAATAAATCAGTTGTACTATCATATTGTTGATGTGATATATGATTTTACACTAATGTGATCTTAATCTAAACGCTCTTTTTGCTTGACTTGTTCACCAAGATAACATGCAGGTCCTGACAGGACAAAGAAGACTGCATCATTGTGAAAAAAAAAACCCAATATATACTCTGATACAAGAGCGAATAACCTTGTACAGCAGCTTTGGTTGTTTTAAATGTATTTTGTAAATAAAGTTTGATTTGATTGGATTTGAAACAACCTGGGATCCTCATCTTCTTCACATTGTGTGTCTTAGGACCTTCTTCTATTGACGACCTTCCTGATCTCCTGCAGCAACCTGTCCTTGTTGTTGGTCACGTTCTCGCCAGCTTTTCCCAGGAGGTCACGGATCATTGCAGGGGTGTAAGATGGCTGGACGGTTGTGTATTTATCGCTCCACTTCTTGATTTCACCTGATATGCAGAAATGGGGACAAAGCAGATTATTATTATTAAGGGACCAAGCAGCCTTTATTGTTTTTGTCTGTTTTTGTCTTCTCCTTCTCCCGCCAAAAACAGGTTCTTGCGAAACTCGGGAATATGGTCGAGGGCCATGCCAAACGGTGATGATGCGATGCCCACGGCCATTGGCCAAAGGGTCTTGCTATAGCACTCAAATGAAAATGAAAACTTTGGCCATGCATAGCTCATGAACCGTTTGACCGTCGGCAATAAAACTTTGATTCACACATATGCGTCTCCTCATGCCTCCTCCTCAAGTACTGTGTTCTTATTTTTGACCTCTGACCTCATCAGATCATGTGGATGTTATGTAATCAAACAGGCCAGCATTGGAGGACATTAGGGGCGGTTTGGGACATATTTATGGCAGCAGTCATGTAGGTAGGAAGGTGCGAGACCATTGAGAGCTTTATAAACAAGTAAAATAATTTTAAAATCAATCCTAAAAACAACCGGAAGCCAATGTAGTGAAGCTAAAACTGGAGTAATATGTTCTCTCATCTTAGTTTTAGTTAAAACTCTGTTGTAATCTGTCAGTTGTTTTTTAGGCAGTCCAGAAAAAAGTGCATTGCAGTAATCAAGCCGAGAAAAAACAAGGGCGTGGATTAGCGTTTTTGCATCGTCCAATGACAAATACGCTCTGATTCGTGCAATATTAAGGTGAAAAAAGGCAATCTTGGTAAAATTATTAATGTGTGAATTAAAATTCAATTCAGAATCAATAATGACCCCCAAGTTCTTTACTGTACTGTTACTTTCTACAGTCAGGTTGCCATGTCTGCTTATTATTGATTCTTTCTGCTCACTAGAACCGATTATGAGAACTTCTGTCTTATCCTCATTTAGCTTGAGAAAGTTCTCACTCATCCAGCATTTGATGCTAGCTAGACAGACAGGTCAACAACGGGTCTAATTTAATGATCAATCGTGTCAAATGCTATTGGGCTGTGTGGGCGGAAATGCTTGGCGCCAATATACACATTATGCCCTGGCTGCCTGCAGTAATTTCAAATGAACACCAGGGAGCGGTGAAAGTGTTAAATATGTTGAACATTAGTAGTTCATAAAATAAAACAGTTACCTGCACTGCCACAATTAACCAGGTTGAACAGAGGCATGTGGATCACTGTTGGATAGTTGCCATCTCCTGGAAACACGTAGAAGTCCATCGGTGTGTTTCTGTGATTTTCTGGAAATTCAACGCGTGGGAAAGCCATACCCATTTGCTTGGACATCTTATGAGCATCTTCAATTGTCTGTAGAAATAAGCAGCAGCATGAAAACATCTTACATGAAACATGAAAGACTCTTAAATACCTCATGGAATGGCTTTATTGATAACTTTATTGATCCAATGTCTGGCTTTCAGACATGACGAAATGTGGCAGCTAAGTCTATGGACTTTTAATGTTTGTCTTATTAGTAGGTCCCACATGATCTACATATGGGCTAACTGGGCATAGGTTGGAAGTGGGCAAGCCTGTGTAGGTCCCACATGGTCTACATATGGGCTAACTGGGCACGGGTTGGAAGTGGGTAAGCCCATGTAGGTTTCAACATAGTCTACATGTGGGCGTGTGTGTGTGTGTGTGTGTGTGTGTGCGTGTGTCACCTTCATGGCGTCTCCTGCGCTGAAGTCGAGGGAGATGATGAGGTCGACTTTTCTCTCTTTCCTGAGGACGGAGAAGTAGGGAGAGTTGAGCAGCAGTCCAGCGTCGATGTACTCCCTCGTTTCTGATTTAGAAAGACCCTGTAGACCTGTATAGAAAACACAATGCATTACAAAACACAGTAGAGCACTGTCTATAGAGCGCCAAAGTCCTGACGTCAACCCCTGGTTCCAAGGGGGGGAACCCCTGGTTCTCTATGGAGAATAACATGGGGTCATCATAAAATCGTCTCATATAAGAATTGTGGTCCAAACATACTGTCTCGCCATTAAGTCGTGGCCAGTCGTGACAAGTTTAAAGCATTTTATACTGACTTACAGGATCAGATCAAGTGTCATAATACTTTATAATTACTGCACTCACATACTTGTTTTGGCCAGTATCATAATAATACATTATTGCATCATAATCACTGTTCTAATACATTATAGTGTGCTTATTATAAGTCACTGTACTGTAAGTGTAAAGTGAGCAAAACATCTATGCAAGAACTAGGAATGTCAGAATTATACTCTAATACCCAATGACCACGTATGGTTATTGTGAGGTTAGGGATAGGGTTAGTTATAATGGGGCCAGTCGGATCAATAAGACTTGGGAAAAAAATACGTGCTAGTAGACGGATTCTTCTTTTGTTTTTCACTTCTGTTATTATGAGTGTTCTTCAGTACTGTAGTACCACCTGGTATGGATGTTTGTCTGTAGCCTTTAAGTCACAAATGTTGCAACAACTAAACATTTGTTCAAAGATTGTTGGACAACCACTTCAGAGACTCTATACATCCAAGTATGATAACAGCATCCTAAGGTTAGCCCAATATCACCTCTAATACTAGCCATGTCTTGTATGGAGAGTATAGGTTGCTGCCTTCAGGAAGGAGATATGGGGCTCCATTTTCGTCACCGCTAAACCCCTTATCCCTAAACTTCTTTGCCTTTTTTTACTATTTTGAAAAACATTTTTGAATAATTCAACTAGCCAATCTACATTGACACATTGTGAGCTTGTAGACTGGCCATTTTTAGACGTTTAGGGTTAAGGGTTTTAGCGGTGACGAAAATGGAGCCCATGGTGTTTCAGACTGAAGAGGTCTTTTGTCCATCAATCAACTCTGAGGCTTAATCAGGATTTTGGCCTGCAGGACTAGACTGAGCTGTGGACATTGGCACATTGCTCTCTGCCCTTATGTTTTCTATGTATGTAACTGTATTTGTCTCCACCAGGCCGAAGGCATGGGGAAAGAGTATGTTTTGCACTCCGTCCGTCTGTCCGTCCGTCCGTCCGTCCGTGTGTCCGTCCGTCTGTCTGTCCGTCTGTGAACAGCTAATCTCCGGTACCGTTAACCCGGTGGATGCCACATTTTGCACACACACTCCATGGATGCCAACGATGAACCTCTGCCCCAAATTCTCCAGAACGTCCTGTTATAGCGCCACCAGGAGGCCGCTTTGTGCAAAACAAGTTTTTGGACAGTACACCTACAGATTTTGTCCAAACATCACGCAAATTTGTACACAGTCTCTCTAGAGCCATTCAACGAAACCGGTCTTTCAGATTTCTCAGACTCCATCCTGATTGGCTAAGATTGGCTTCCAAAGTTCGCAGGAGTGCTCAGTTTCAAACAAAATGCTGCAAATCATGAACACATCGTGTGATTTCCGTGAAATTGCGCACACACATTCACACTAGGCAGTGGAAGAAACTATAACTATAACTGGCCGAAAAGTGTTTTTAGCTCTAACCTCACGGATCTGTGGATAACTTTGTATGCCAACTCCCTAGATGCCAAGGAAGAACCTTTGCCTGGAATTTTTCACATCTGCTCTTTATAGCGCCACCAGGAGGCCGACATATGTAAAACACATTTTCTAATATTACTCCTTCAGATGTTATCCAAATTTCACGCAAATCGGTACACATGCTCTCCATAGTGTGATCAAGACGGGTTTGCTTCTAAACTTTTCAGGAGTAGCCCGCTTTGTACCCGTTTTGTACAAATCGCCACAACTACTCAATGCAGCGTCCGATTGCGGTTAAACTGTGCATGCATATTCCCACTAGGCTAAGAAATGCCACTTGACAGTTTTCAAATCAGCCTCATGGTGGCGCTACAACAGGCCAAGCCGTGTCACACACACACACACACAAAACATGTTTATATTACTCCTAAAAAATTTGCCAAACATCACACACACTCCTATCCTCCTAGTGGAGACCTGTGCCCAGAAATGCTCTTTTTCTTTTGTCCTGTGTTATGTCAAATGTGTGTACATGTGTTCTGCATACTTGGCTGCTGGGTCGCAAAACGAATTTCAGTGCAAACTGACAATAAAGTACTATATCATATCATATCATATCATCATTATGATCAGTGAATTGTGTCAGAGCTCTGGACTCACCTGTCTTGTTGTGCAGGAAGTTGTATGTGATTCCCCATTTGGGGTTCATGAAGAGGTTGACATCTGAAATATGAGAGAGAGGTGGGTGGGCAGGTGGATGGATGGATGGAAAGAGGCTGAGCATCATTCATACAGTAGGTACAGTATAGGTGGAGAGTAGGCCTACTACGGGATTAGATTACTATACGGCTATACGCTTAATAGATACTGTGGATTACAGTGCCAAACAGCAAACACACAATGTTGTAGTTTCTGACATATTAAAGCATGCACACACTCACGCAGAGAGAGAGAGGGAATGCTTGAATGAACAACCAATGAACCAACCTGGTTTGTAAGTATCAGCTGCAGCACTACCACACAAGCCTGCCAATAGATGAACACAAAATGTGTAATTTAATTTAATTCCAATTGAATTGTAAATATAATACTTTGGAAGAACAAGTGGACTGACCGACCGTGCATGGTGGATGCTCACCTTGCACGTAGAGCATGTCCATCTCTGGCTGCTGCTTTATCAACGTCCCGTTGTTGAACTTACTCCCAAAGAATTTCTGGTCCACGAAGGCCCCGGTGAGAGAGTACCCCGCCTCATGGCGGGTCATCTCAACCCACACGTCTGTCAAGGAAACACAGTCATGTTCTGACCATTAAAAAAAAGACAAAAGAATCACACTTGTGGGAAGTGAGGGACGCCCAGATTTAAGCGAGAAGACGTTGCTGATTATTTACCCTAAACATTATTCTGAACTGCTTACAGAAGTATGTCCCTGACTCCCCAGCTTTGGACACTCGAGTGTTGATTGGAAAGAAAGCCGCGCACGCACGCACGCAAACACGCACGCACAAACACACACACACACACACACACACACACACACACACACACACACACACACACACACACACACACACACACACACACACACACACACACACACACTGACACACACACACCACACCACACATAACTTATACACATTAATTATACCTTGACTTGTTTTTTTCTGGTTTTCGAACTCTCTGTCAATCACAGTGTAGATGGGATAGGGATCCTTGTCATGCTTTCCTCTCTGCGCTGAAAGAACACTTTCATCTATCTGAAAAAACACAACAAATAATAATAAATAATCAATTTCCTGTTATGACTCATAAACACACTTCCTATTCCCTTGTAGGATGCGTTAAAATCAAGGGACATTTGTACCACATTTCATGCTTTCATGAGATTCTTTAGCTGTTTTTTGAATATTTTGCCAAATGGTATGCTTTTTGGAGATTATTTTGGTGTCTTTTGAGTCAACTGTCAACAGTATAGGTGGCCATTTTGAATATTGTCCACAACTTTTACTCACTTCCTGTTTAAGATTTTGTTGGGCACCCCTTCTAGGATGTGTTAGGGATGACCCACGGTCATCTGTATCAAATAGCATGCTTTTAAACGCCACATGTGGATTTGTCACTTAGTACCCTCTGTGTAAATGATGGGCTGACCTCTTTCACCAACTGTGTGACTACATATGCAGACCACCAGTGAGTTTGATTGCAGAGGTCTTGTTGATAGTAAGTCGTCCATTTATTAGTAATGGCAAGAGGATTCCAGTCCCAGATTACAGTGCTCAGCCTTTCAACTATTTTCTTGGTTACAGATTTCAGTTTGGAACTGGAAGACCAGTTGGGCTCTTTGTATAAGGAGGCCATGGCCCTGTAGATGAGAAGAGAAAAAAATATGTGATTTAATTTATTTCCAGCAGCAGAAGAAAAGAGTTCATCATTAAGTTTATTCACTGGACAAAACACATGTGGCCCCACTCTGACGATACATGTGTACTTTTTTTAATCATATGTGTATAGGCCTATATTATCATTGATAATGAAAATCCAATCAGACTGAACAAGTAATATGTAACAGACATGCCATACATGACTATGTTATAGATAGAGTCTGAGGAAGAGCGTTTAGCTCGAAGCGTCACGGCTTTATAGCCATAAATAAAGCATCTGTCGCATTGGAGCCAGCCTGTAATTAAGCAATCTTGTTGCATTATAAAAAGGGGTAGCTTATTTGGATGAGATATTAAAGGACAACTTTAGTTTTTTTCAACCAAGGTTCATGTTTTAGGTTGTTATTAGAGAAAGTAAAAGATGGGGCACGGTGGCACAGTTGGTAGTGCTGTCACCTCACAGCTAGAAGGTCCTGGGTTCGATTCCCGCTGGGGACACTGTGGGCACTGGCAGCGTGTTCCCTCCTCCACGTCATCAGTGCCCATACCCGAGGCGGGGGTTGGCGAGAGGGCCTTTCTGTGTGGAGTTTGCATGTTCTCCCCGTGTCCCCTAGGGTAGATACCCTCACAAAAACATGCCGTAATCCTGGTCTCTAAAACTACCTCCCCCTGGCCAGCCGGGGCGCCTGATGGAGGGGAAAGGAACTGGTCGGAATAGCGTGTCCCTTCCACGCGCTACGTCCGGCCGGGGAAATTCCCCTCTGTCAGGTGAAAAGAAGCAGCTTGGACTCCTCATGCATAGAAGGAGGCATGAGGTCAGTCCGCTGCCCCCCCCCCCCCCAGGTTGGCAGAGGAAGTGTAGCGCCCAGGATTACATTAGATAATTGGCACTGGGTGAAAAGAAAAACTGGGTTACAAAATCGTGGGATAAAAAAAAAAAAAAAAAAGAGAAAAAAAGAGAAAGTAAAAGATGAGTGTATTTTTTTTTTCATTCTCTGCTTTCTTTCGTTTTAGTTATTTTAGCTGTTTTTGACAGGGGGGCGGGGGCATTCGAGCATGGGGATAAATATGTATTTTTTTACAAAATGTTATAGCGATTTATTTTTTATTATTTACTATAGTCCTACTTGAACCAAATAAATTACATCTGGCCACAGAAGATCACAGGATCTACTGAATATGAAGGTAGCCTACGAGGGGAAGCCACACTGTGTGTCATAGGCTCAATATCAGTTTGACACATTCAGTAGATCCTGTGATCTTCTGTGGCCAGATATAATTTCTTGGGGTCTAGTAGGACTATATTAAATAACAAAAAAAGAAATCGCTATAAGATTTTGTAAAAAGAAAATACATATTTAGCCCCATGCTCGAATGCCCCCGCCCCCCTGTCAAAAACAGCTAAAATCCCTAAAACGAAAGAAAGCAGAAAATGAAAAAAAAATTACACTCATCTTTTACTTTCTCTAATAACAACCTAAAACATGAACCTTGGTTGAAAAAAACTAAAGTTGTCCTTTAAGCTAATTGCCTGATTGTAATTGTTGATAATCCATATTGTAGGGTAGAGCAGTGGTTCTCAAAGATGATTACCGGTAGCTTAAAGGACCACTTCACCACTTTTCGTCATACAGTATCTCCTCATTAATCTCCTCACTAATAATCATGATAAAATGGCCCAATTGTCTTCTACTCAGTCTGTGTCTCATAGGAGGGCTGTGGGCAGTTCAGAAACCCGTCCACCAGTGACATCATCGATGGGCAATCCAAGCTAATAGAAACTGCAGGCTTTCTAGTCCTGAAAAGTTGCAATGCGAAAATCTCACGATAATAAAAATCTAAACATTTTTGTAAAAGAAATCTTGTTTTAAAAGAAACGGCCTAACGATGATGGTGGACGGGTTTCTGAACTGCGTCGCGTCACAGTCCCGCCCCCTTTCATGATGACGCCAGGCCCAGTCCCGCCCCCTTTCATGACGACGCCAGGCCCAGTCCCGCCCGCCCGCTTTCATGACGACACCAGGCCATGTCCCGCCCCCTTTCATGACGACGCCAGGCCCAGTCCCCCCCACCTTTCATGACGACGCCAGGCCCAGTCCCGCCCCCTTTCATGACGACGCCAGGCCATGTCCCGCCCCCTTTCATGACGACGCCAGGCCCAGTCCCCCCCACCTTTCATGACGACGCCAGGCCCAGTCCCGCCCCCTTTCATGACGACGCCAGGCCCAGTCCCCCCCACCTTTCATGACGACGCCAGGCCCAGTCCCGCCCCCTTTCATGACGACGCCAGGCCCAGTCCCCCCCACCTTTCATGACGACGCCAGGCCCAGGCCCGCCCACCTTTCATGACGACGCCAGGCCCAGTCCCGCCCCCTTTCATGACGACGCCAGGCCCAGTCTCCCCCACCTTTCATGACGACGCCAGGCCCAGTCCCCCCCACCTTTCATGACGACGCCAGGCCCTGTCCCCCCCACCTTTCATGACGACGCCAGGCCCAGTCCCGCCCCCTTTCATGACGACGCTAGGCCCTGTCCCGCCCCCTTTCATGACGACGCCAGGCCCTGTCCCGCCCCCTTTCATGACGACGCCAGGCCCAGTCCCGCCCCCTTTCATGACGACGTCAGGCCCAGTCTCCCCCACCTTTCATGACGACGCCAGGCCCAGTCCCCCCCACCTTTCATGACGACGCCAGGCCCTGTCCCCCCCACCTTTCATGACGACGCCAGGCCCAGTCCCGCCCCCTTTCATGACGACGCTAGGCCCTGTCCCGCCCCCTTTCATGACGACGCCAGGCCCTGTCCCGCCCCCTTTCATGACGACGCCAGGCCCAGTCCCGCCCCCTTTCATGACGACGTCAGGCCCAGTCCCGCCCCCTTTCATGACGACGCCAGGCCCAGACCCGCCCCCTTTCATTTTTTTACTATATATTTTTTATCCCACGATTTTGTAACCCATTTTTCACCCCTGTGTCAATCATCTAATGTGATCCTGGGCTCTACACACCCTCCACCAACCTGGGGAGAGCAACGGACTTAACTCATGCTTCCTTCATGCTTGAGTGTCCAAGTTGCTCCTTTACACCTGACAGGGGGGAGTTTCCCTGGTTGGACGTAGCGTGTGGAAGGAACACGTTATTCCAACCAGTTCCTTTCCCCTCCATCAGGCGCCCCGGCTGGCCAGGGGGAGGCAGTTTAGAGACCAGGATTACTGCATGTTTTTTGTGAGGGTACCTACCCTAGGGGACACGGGGAGAACATGCAAACTCCACACAGAAAGGCCCTTTCGCCAACCCCGCCTTCGGGTATGGGCACTGATGACGCGGAGGAGGAAACACGCCGCCAGCACCCACAGCGCCCCGAGCGGGAATCGAACCCAGGACCTTCTAGCTGTGAGGCGACAGCACTACCAACTGTGCCACCGTGCCCCTACCCGCCCCCTTTCATGACGACGCCAGGCCCAGTCCCGCCCCCTTTCATGACGACCCCAGGCCCTGCAGGAAATAATTCCCAATGCATTTTCCTCATAGAAATTTCAAAAAGTAGTTATTTAAAGAACTTTACAGACCGTACAAAGCCAAATCGAGTTGTGACAAATCATGACAATAAACACAACCTTTTGGACCAAACACATAATTACAAAGAAGAAAAACAAGAAAACAAGTGTTGTAACCTGCCGGTTTCTTCTTCTTTCTAATTATTTGTTCTTTGAACGGGGAATCATTTTCTGGGCCCTGGTAGGGGGCGACGCTCTATAGAGGGCCTCTCTCTCTCTAGGCCTACCAGTTAGATCCAAACACTCCACTCAGGTACATCATGCAGTGTGTGTGTGTGTGTGACTGTGTGTGTGTGTGTGTGCGTGCGTGCGTGCGTGCGTGCGTGCGTGCGTGCGTGCGTGCGTGCGTGCGTGTGTGCGTGCGTGCGGTACCAGGTAGATCCAGACACTCCACTCAGGTACATCATGCAGTGTGTGTGTGTGACTGTGTGCGTGCGTGCGTGCGTGCGTGTGTGTGTGTGTGTGCGTGCGTGCGGTACCAGGTAGATCCAGACACTCCACTCAGGTACATCATGCAGTCCAGTAGATCTGCTTCCCCCAGTTGAAGGATACATCCCAGCAGTCCCACCATGGCTCTATCTCCTCCTCCAGATCCAATCAGAGCTATGTTGGGAACGGTGTCCTTTTAAGAGAAGCATCATACACCAGTTATTTTATCTTAAATCCTGTAAAACGCTCATATCAGAATTATTTGTATTCAACATTGAGTTGAAAAACGGTCTTTCTCTTTCTCGGTCTTTCTCTCACCCCCTCCACACACACACACACGGACGCACAGTAACGTAGAAAGTGTAAAAGATTAGGCCTATACTAAAAGCCTGACTAAAAGCTGGACCTAACTTAAACTTAAGCTAAACTTCAGTGCATGGCTAAGCAGGATACATCCTAACCCAGGGGTCGGCAACCGGCGGCTCTAGAGCCGCATGCGGCTCTTGAGCACTCCCCTGGTGGCTCTCTGTAGCATTACAAAAAAATCGATGAAAATGTATAAAGTTTATTTTTTCACATTTTTATTTTTCATTTATGGTTTCTGTAGGAGGCAAAACGTGACAGAAACATTCTTAAGTTTCCCAAATTTGTAAAAATGTGTAGAATAAATATTAAGTTTCAATAATGTCAACTAAAATTCGCGTCATAGCATGCGACGCATGCTGCGCGCCAGACACTATTATAAACAAACCGGTGGGTGTGTGAGGCTGGTGCCAGCTGCTACGCTATGGCTTCTACAGGGAGAAAAAGAAAGATAGCAGACGAAAACAGAGGATTTAACAATTCGTGGACAGACGCTTATGCCTTCACAGCCAATGCAGATGGATTTCCTGTATGCTTGATCTGCAGTAGCCCATGACGCAACAGCAGCCTGTTTTCGCAATCGCAGTCCAAACGTGTATATAAACATTCCGATTTCAAATATAAGGTCCTCGCCACATGTGCCACGGGGGTTAGAAATTTGCTGGTACAGTGATTAGCATTGCTGCATCCCGCGTTGTTTAATAAAAAGCATTTTTATCCGAGCGCCCCGGCTACTTTTCTCAAACGGGGTTGGGAAATCCACAGTTGCACACCGGTTGGGGGCGCGTAGTTGAAAGCCAATGGCAAAATAACAGCTCGGATAAAAATGCTTTTTATTAAACAACGCGGGATGCAGCAATGCTAATCGCTGTACCAGCAACATTTTAACACCAGTGGCACACGTGGCGAGTACTTTATATTTGGAATCTGAATGTTTATGTACACGTTTACAATGTAAATGTAGCGATTGCGTAAAACAGGCTGCAGTTGCCATGACGCACCATGGCTAAATCTGCAGTGACAAACTTATCAAACAATAAATAAAACGTGGCAAGCCGTTCAGACGGTGACTACAGTATATGAAGGAGTCATATAGACGTTGAAGGAGTCATATAGACGTATTATCTCCCGTGTTGCAACGAAACTATAGCAGCAGCCAGCATGAGTGGTGGAGTTTAAAGCTGCTTCTTAAAAGTTAGTTTGCTGACTTTGCTCCCTTCTGCTTTCTTCAGCAGTTCTGCGACTGCAACAGCCCTCTTTCTCTCATTCATGCAAACTTAGCATGCTTTCCCTGGACATGTCTTTCAACGTTACTTTTTTATTGTTTGATAGTTTGTCACTGCAGATTAATAAGCATACAGGCAAATACCGATATTGTAAACCTCCCAAAACACGACACACTTGTGTGGAAAACATGGAATGCTCTTCCAGACAATTACGGAAGCGCACTCGCCTATATTAGTTTGCATTGCACAGTGCGCTCAGTGCGCTATTTCCGAACGTGCCCGTAATGAAAGTTAAACCATAGCGCACTTTTTATTTTGATAGATAGGCTAATATCCACTTGCAGCCCTTTTGTCTTCATTATATAAGCATTTTAAGGCTTAAATTTCTTTGCGGCTCCAGATAGATTTTGAATTATTTTTTTTGGTCGAAAATGGCTCATTCAACATCTTGGGTTGCCGACCCCTGTCCTAACCTATCTTCGGACTCGGTGCCACAGTCCATCTAATGTGTAAATGTATTTTTCTTTGCGTTTTATCTCTACTATTATTGTGCATTGAATGCTGTATATCCTTTTACTATTGCATATCCCCCTGATGTGTGTCATGTGTAATAATAATAATAATAATAATAATAATAATAATAATAATAACACATTCCTTGTTGTGTTTCATTCCTAACTAAGGGACTGCAATGGAAATTTCTTGCATTTATCCTTTTGATGGTGATGGTATAACTATGTGCAACTATGGCAGAATGGACCTTTCTATAGAGTGAAATAAACCCAGGCGAAATAAAACAGGTGAAAGGTTCATACCAGAGTGCTGTGGATGCCGTTTTTCGCCATCCATTGTTGAACTGTACGTCTTCTACTGCCGGTGACATGCTGTTTCTCGGCCTCATTCAGAGTGTGACCGAAACGGACCTTGATGTTAGGAGGAAAAAAAAGTTTAAATGTTTACCTTTTTCGGGTAAAATTATATTTCTTGGGTGAGCGGACATAAGCCAGGCAGGCGAGGCGGATGTTTGGCGCTGAGCTCATCTATAAATTAACCGCCTTTTAACCAACCCATTTAGGCCTGACATCGAAATGAAAACTTAATTTAAATTTAAAATAAAATAACAAAGTCTCCTGAAAGAATATATATTCAAAGATTTGCGCCGCATTTTCACGATTTGTTTTCAACAGCTAAAGTATAACATAATGCTTAGTTTAAACACCAAAAGGGTTTCCCGCCCAGAATGAGTTAAACGAATCAATCTTACAAATAATTTGCAAAACCTTCCAATAGGAAGCACATGTCTATAATGCATTATAAACCTCATTATATGATATCATTAAATTAAAACACTATATAGGCCTAGGATGAGTGAGAACTTTCTCAAGCTAAATGAGGATAAGACAGAAGTTCTCATAATCGGTTCTAGCGAGCAGAAAGAATCAATAATAAGCAGACTTGGCAACCTGACTGTAGAAAGTAACAGTACAGTAAAGAACCTGGGGGTTATTATTGATTCTGAATTGAATTTTAATTCACACATTAATAATGTTACCAAGATTGCCTTTTTTCACCTTAGAAATATTGCACGAATCAGAGCCTATTTGTCCTTGGACGATGCTAAAACGCTAATCCACGCCTTTGTTTTTTCTCGGCTTGACTACTGCAATGCACTCTTTTCAGGACTGCCTAAGAAAACAACTGACAGACTACAACTTGTCCAAAATGCAGCAGCTAGAGTTTTAACTAGAACTAAGATGATAGAACATATTACCCCAGTTTTGGCATCACTGCACTGGCTTCCGGTTGTTTTTAGGATTGATTTAAAAATTATTTTACTTGTCTGCCTGCCTAAATATGTCCCAAACCGGCCCCTAAGGTCTTCCACTGCTGGCCTGCTCGCTTTGCCTAAAAAAATGGCAACTAAAAAATACGGGGAAGCAGCTTTTTGCTTCTACGGGCCGTCGGCATGGAACAAGCTCCCACTGTACCTTCGTCAGGCAGCCTCTGTAGACATTTTGAAAGCTCAGCTCAAGACCCACCTCTACAACATTGCTTTTAAGTGATCTTTTATTTATTTTTTATTATTCATGTTCTCACTGTATTTTGTTACTGCTTGTTTCTTTTAATGTCGTTGCCTTGCTTTATCTGTTCTTATCCTTGTACCACTGCCTTCTCCTGATTTGACACTGCGCTATTGTATTTAACTGCATGCCTGTTTTAATGCTGTTTTGTTTTGCTTTTGTTTTTATTATCTTTTCTGCCCTGTAAAGCACTTTGAGCTACATTTATGTATGAAAGGTGCTATATAAATAAAGTGTATTATTATTATTATTATTAACTATTGTTGAAGGACTCACTAATACTTATGTTATATAATATTATGAGTACTTAATGAGTGTGTATGTGGAAAGGCTGGCTGACAGCATGAGGCTCCCCAAAGTAGACACGTCCACAAGTACATTTGTTTTGGTATTTTATTTACCTCGAAAAGTGCCGGAAAAACAAATACAAAATAAAACATCTAAAAACAATACTGGACAAAACGACGTTCCAAAAATAGAAAACAGAACGTAATTAATTACCACTTTAAAGCTACACTTAATACATCAACAAACAGGAACTTGAGAATACTGCTACAGTAGTTGTCAGGCACACTCCCACTCAGACTGTGACAGTAGTAGGCTCTATGCCTTCAAGGCCCTGGCAGCTCTCCCCTGATGTTCTTCCTGGCTTAGCCTCAAGTCAAACTGAACATCTGATTGATTGATTGATTGGTTGATTGATTGATTAACAGTTTGCAGAATGACAGTACATTTCAAGCACAAATTCAATACAAATACTGTTAAAGGTATATTCAGTGATTTCACTCAAAAAACCTTAGGTTTCGTTTTTGGCTGTGGGACCCAGCCTTTCGTCCAATCAGGATAGAGAGTCAAAAACGAAACTTAAGGTTTTTTGACCCCCAGGCGTTAACTGGGGACAGGGAGGAACTCCTTATATGGCCAGCACACTCTATAGTAGGGAGGATTATCACAACAAAACAAAAAAATAAGTGATATTTGAATTAAGTGAAATCACTGAATATACCTTTAACTGTGAGTGGACGACCCAATTAAGCATTACACTTGTTTACAAGAGGGTCCATCATGTTCAATTCATCAAAACATTTAGAGACGTAAAAATAGACACTTCTATATAGTTAAAGAACAGAACAGGAATTCATCATAGAGGAAGCAAAAAGGGAAAAGAAACAGGGGAAAAGGGGGGATGCTGCTCACCTGCGGCACGCCGTAGACACGCTGTAACTCTACCTCATTCAGAGTGTGACAGTTTAGCTAGGTGGGAAATAGACATCATAGTTCAGTTGGTGATAAAAGCATGAAATTTGGCACAGATTACCTTCATATGACCCTAATTGATAATCAACCTCGGGCCACGCAGAATTCCAAAGAAATTCAAGAGGGCCGCCAGTTTGCAATTGGACCTATACGTTTTGGACTATAACACTTTGCTAGGGCTGTAGATCTTTGATTTCACCATTATTTTAATATAAGAGAATATGTTCTGGAGGTATTTCTACCAAGTAAGATCCAATTAAGCAGTACACTTGTTTACAAGAGGGTGCACCATCAAAACACCATCAAAACATTTAGAGACGTAAAAATAGACACTTCTATATACTTAAAGAACAGAACAGGAATTCATCATAGAGGAAGCAAAAAGGGAAAAGAAACTTAAGAGGGAAAAGGGGAGGATGCTGCTCACCTGCAGCATCTCCAGCATGCCTGCTCTTAAACAGGTGGGACAAACCAGGCACAATCACTGTCTGTAACTGGTTACTGGTATCAATAACTCCAACAACAGGCAGACCATAAGGCCCCTAGCTGATCTACAATTACATACTGCTTTTCAAACTTACTTTCGATACATGCAATTCAATAAATATTTCAGGCGCCAAACACATATACAATAAACATGCATGTAATAATAATACACACAATAATAAACACACATGTGTGTGTGTGTGTGTGTGTGTGTGTGTGTGTGTGTGTGCGCGTGCGTGCGTGCGTGTGTGGGGGCACAGGCTGCCCTGTGCCCACGTAAAATTGTAATTATCCAGGATAATAATAAAAAAAAAAAAAAAAAAAAAAAAAAAAAAAAAAGTAATTATACAATTCTTTATAGGCTTCATAAGAGGCAAAATAAACGAATTTAACTAATATTTTATAAACAGCTTCCTGATATGTAAGAAATGACCATATGCTTTATAAATTGGCAATTAACAAAGTTTATCTCATTACCACATTGTATTTAACAGTGTAGTCGTATCAGTATATTATTCTTATTCTTAGTAGTAGTGTACGCCATTGTAAAATATATATATAAGCGGTATAACTTACAAAAGCCATGTTGTAACAGCTGTAGCAAGTTGAAAGGGTGGAATGGCAAATGGAAAAGAACTACAGGGACACAATTGTGAGACTGCACCTACTTTGTAAAATATGTTATATATTATGTTTTATGATTGTTGCTTAATCGTGCCGAGCAGGGAGAAATCCAGCAGAGCCGAACGCCAAGTCAAATATCATATGCACACTTGTTACTCATTCTGCAAATAAATATTGGTTAATCTATTCGTGAGTTGTCTGTCTGAAGGTTAATTATGCTGGACATGGTGCATGCCAGCATTATTATGGTCCCATTTATTAAAAAAATGACCATAATGTCGCGTATGTTCTGAGGGGCGTGGCTACCGTTACAGCCTACTACGTACATCTCCTGACATAATGTACCTTCGGACTATAACAAAGTCATATACATTTACTGTATGCATCATTTAAACGATTCTATACTATCATCAGCATAAATCTTTTATATCAATGTCTTTTGTCGGGTGTTTGCTGTGAACACAAAAGTAATAGTAATAAAAACATCAAACAAATCATTACCCTTAATGTAACAAGACAAGAAAGGTAAAACAGAAAGAAAGAAAGAAAGAAAGAAAGAAAGAAAGAAAGAAAGAAAGAAAGAAATTTGAGAACCACTGACATAGAAACATAGGTTTTTCAGAAAACTGTCGCATACCCAAAATTAAAATACAATACGAGAGACAGGTTGTTTCAACTGCTGTATTGATCAGTTCACTAACCTGCACTGAGGTAAGGACAGGACATGGTCCTGCTATGACCAATAGGCTATTGATTGATTGATTAGTAGACCACATTATCTACTAGGCCTACTACTGCTATTTTACTACAGCTGCAACTGTTTCTACTTCTATGTTTTCCCACTTTTCTTTTCTTTCTATAACTGTATATATATGATGATTTCCTTTTTTTGTGTATATTAGTATGTCTTTAAATGTTCTGATGAGTTGAAAATGGAGGACCCTGACCCTGATGTAAACAAGTCTTAAGAAGTGTCTTTCCTGGTCAGATCCTCAAGTAGCAGTTTTTGTATTGACCTGTACTTCCTTTTGAAATGACCCATTTGACTAAATTTCATTTAATCAGCCAATCAATCAATCAATCACACACACAATATTCTCTCTTTTTCCGTCTTTTGCGGTCCTGCTCATGATCATGAGCAGGAAAATAATTATTTTTTCAGTATTCCGTCGCTCTCCTATTTTGTCTGAAAATGGCTACAGATGTATAGAGGGTTTGCATGTGACATCATCATCGAACCAGGAAGTTATGCAGGAACGTCTACTGAGTGGCAAAAAACTACTTTCTGGCCTTGACAGCCCATTCATCCACACAGAAAGGTCATATCCGATAAAAAAAAAAAAAACATTAAACAATGTTAAACTCACTTTGCCTGTTGCTTGGTGTCTTCTCTTTCATGTGGTTACTGGTAATATGGAATGACAAGTCTTCCTGTTTGGTGACAACATAAAACTAATATATTTGCTTATGCACAACCTGTAAGGCTGAGCCCGATTGGCAGGGCTGTTGCAGGACATCTTTATTAATAGCTGCATATTTGCCTTGTGCATGCCAGTTTCTGTACTCCATGCAATACCTGCATGGTGATAACCAAGCTATTAATCTGATGTGCAATGCATAACCTAGCTGCCTTGTGTCAAAAGAATGGCATCTGTGTTGTTACCCAAGGAACTTTAAGCAAAGAAAAGTCTTGGCGTCAAGTTTTAAAATAATAAAAAATAACACTTCCTGTTCCTTATACCTCTTTTCACATCCAAATAGAATGCCCGGGAACACGAACAGCCACCATCATCACTATTCTGCAGGAATTGGGAGACGATGACTTCAAACAGTTCAAGTGGCATCCGAGTACAAACACAGGTAACAAGAAGACTCGCCCCGTTTCTGTTTCCCTCCCAGAAATTTCCCCAATGTGAGGGCTGGGAGAGGCTGGACAGCAGACGGCTGGACTTTGAATGAATGACTTTGAATGAATTTCTCTAACTATAAACTTTCATGACAGCAGACAGCCTAAGTACAAATATAATTTATGAAAATCTACTACATTGAAGTCTGTTCACAGAAGTTGTTGTAGGATATGTGGGGATTATCTGACGAGGTACCATTTGAGTGTGCAAAACCTTACATATACTAAATAATACTAAATTGTTTATAGGGTCAATATAAGTAAAATAATATAGCCTTTCTACAGGAGTATCTTTTTATATTTTTCCAAAAAGAATACAAACTGCCAATAGCATATTACAAAGTTATCCCCCTCACTGGTGACAATTCCGGGAGAAAAAACAGGCAAGCACCGGGTCGAGTCTTCCGGTATTCCAAACACATCCCCTATTTCCAGCTGGAGAACAGTGACAGGGTGGACACCAGTATTAAGATAAAGAAGACCTATGGTGCTGAGAGAGGCCTTGTGTTTACAATGGACCTTCTGAGAGAGATGAACATGAATGAGGTGGTGTCCCGGTTTTCAAACACTGTGTCACCACCACTGAAAACAGAAGGTAGATCAACAGAAGTTTAACATGGGTACATTATGTACAGTACATTATGTAAAACACACATACAGTTGAGTAGTCTTACTTTATAACAGATCAATTCAATTCAATTCAAAA
The DNA here is from genome assembly GCF_964188405.1 of Protomyctophum parallelum. Lineage (NCBI taxonomy): Eukaryota > Metazoa > Chordata > Actinopteri > Myctophiformes > Myctophidae > Protomyctophum > Protomyctophum parallelum. Next base: position 39,268,721 of record NC_139703.1, on the reverse strand, counting down.
TTAAGGGATATATATATCCCTTAATTTCCAATTATTCTTCTTATTATCCTCTCTCTCTCTCTCTCTCTCTCTCTCTCTCTCTCTCTCTCTCTCTCTCTCTCTCTCTCGTACTAACAAAAGGCTTTTTCAGGCATATTTAATTATAAAATAAAATATCTGCTAAAACCGATATATTATTTTACCGATACCGATACCGATACCGATTTATTTATTTTTAACCCATTTTGGCCGGGAACCGCTTTTGGTGTTTTAAAGCATTATGTTATACTTTAGCTAGTGAAAAATAGGAGATCTACAAGCTCATAGCGCGGCACTCGGTGCCGCGCTATGAGCTTGTAGATCTCCCATTTTTGAAAGATGAGTGACAATTTTTAAATTTTGCTTCTGGGGAGGTCCCTGGAACAATTACATGTCGTTTTTGGGGTACTTGACATGAAATATTGAGCACCACGGATACAGAAACATAAGGTTTTTCAGAAAACTGTCACGATTTTGAAGAATTTCTTTAAAATTTCGACGTCAGGCCTAAATGGGTTAAGGCCAATATTGGCCGATACCGACGTGTTTGCCAATTATTCTGCGCAGTGTGCGGAGCCTCCCTTTATTTTGTTATTTTTTTCATTGGGCTTGAATATACAGCCCAATGAAAACAGAGTATAAATAAAAAGTAGCAGTATTAATCTATTATGTCCACTGTCATCATAGTGTAAAAGTAGGCTCTGTACAATTTCCACTTAATCTAGCATCTGATTGATAGTAAAAGCAGTAACAGATACATTTAGATTCATGTTACCAGTATATGCGGGTAGCATCAGTATACACCATTCTGCAAAAAATATGGTAACATATCGTTCCATGTTCTATGTGAGCTGTCAGTCAAATGAAGCCTGTGATCTTGAGAACAGAAGGGTTGACACTTATATACTTACCGGTATATAGTAGTGATGGCTGCCAAGTGCGTCAATGTTATCAGAATTACTGGGAAGTCTGAGGTTAAGAAATTCCAAAGAAAAGGCAGTTAGAATCTCAAGAAGGGTGCGCAAATATGATATTGCAGACACAGTGATTTGATTTGTTGACACTGTGATGTCCCAGTTTGATAGCAGGTCACTTAAGTGTTAGCCTTCGAAACCCAGACGTTTTTATTTCCAGGGAGAAGTGTTGTCAGTAGGCCTAATGTCATTCAAACGTTCATTTGAAATGCCATGTTCTCCTTCATTTGTTTGCTGTTGAATCATGCTGATACTATGTGCTGCATCTCTTTGATTTGCATTGGTGTCGCCTTATAAGTATGTTTAAGCTATATGAATAAACACATTGATTCTGTGTACATGCTTGACATACATAGTACATTGTGTTGCCCGACCTATCATCATGGACAGGGATCATCATGGACAAACATTGTCCAAGACTTATATATGTCTGTGGCACTTTTTTTACAAAAGATATTGGGCCTCTGGGGCGACGGTGGCTCAGGGGTAGAGTGGCTGGATGGTAACCGCAACTGGGTTGCCAGTTCGAACCTGTGCTCCCCCAGAGTTAGTGTCGAAGTGTCCTTGAGCAAGACACTGAACCCCTAATTGCTCCTGATGTGTTGGTTGGTGCCCTGCATGGTTTCTGCTGCCATCGGTGTGTGAATGTGTGTGTGAATGGGTGAATGTAATGCACAATCTATGTAAAGCACCTTGGATAAAGGTGCTATAAATGCACCATTTACCAATTCACCTCGCGTTACCATCAGGCTTTCCACTTCGGAGGAATTTAAGCCTGGTCTGTGTTACGAAATTGCCGTGTGATCCAGTCGGGAGCAGGTGATATCGTTACGTCAAGTTGTAGTCATTGTTTTGTAGTCATCAGGCCGGAACCATCAATCTGGAACCAAGAGAATAGCAATAAAAGCGTACCTCGTTCTCCCGTAGCCTGCAGCTTTTATTGGGGAAAATGACACTTTCCTCAGAGGACTTCAGTCAGTTGAGTCAGCCAATAAATGCTGAGAATGCTTCCCAGAAGGAAGAGTACTTCAGGAAGAGATTCAGTGACGAAGACCAGGCCGGCAGAATCATCTCCCACATCAACACATCGAGGAGCCTCCACATCATGTGCCACATCCCAGTGTTCTGTTTCATCACTGCCATGGTTCTGGAGCAGATGTGGAGGACGGACGGAGGTGGACCGATCCCCAAGACGTTGACTGAGATGTACGCCAAATTCCAACAGGCCCAGCTGAAGTACGACACGCAAGACATCAGGCGGAAGATGAAGTCACTTGGAAAACTGGCGTTTCAACAACTGCAGGAAGGCAACCTGATTTTCTACGAAAAGGACCTGAAGAAGAACGGCATCGATTTCAACGAAGCCTCGCGGTTCCAGCCCAACCAGGGCAAGGTTTTCAGCTTCATCCATCTGAGCATGCAGGAGTTTCTGGCTGCCGTTCACGTGATCACGTCACTCGTCAACGGCAAAAAGAACGCCATGGACGTGTCACAGTGGGGCGTTCGGCACGTGAAGGTGCTGTTGAGGAAGCCACCTGCGGCAGAGGTTTACCGGAGCGCCGTGATCCAGGCCCTGCAGAGTCCAAACGGACACCTGGACCTGTTCCTTCGCTTCCTCCTCGGCCTCTCGCTGGAGTCCAATCAAATCGCACTGCAGGGCCTGCTGAAACGTACCGACAGCAGTCCGCAGACCAATGGGGAAACGGCCGAGTACATCAAGCAGAAGATGAGGGAGGGTTTGTCTCCGGAGAAAAGCATCAATCTGATCCACTGTTTGAATGAGCTGAACGACCATTCTCTGGTGGAGGAGGTCCAGCGGTACCTGTCCACCTCAGGACGGCTTTCTACAGACAAACTGTCCGCCGACCAGTGGTCAGCGCTGGTCTTCGTCCTGCTGTCGTCCGAGAAGGAGCTGGACGTGTTTGACCTGGAGAAGTACTCCGCGTCGGAGGAAGGTCTTCTGAGGCTGATGCCAGTGGTCAAGGCTTCGTCCACAGCTTTGTAAGACCGCACACGATTCATATCAGTGGTGGCAAAAGTACTCACATGCAATGTAGAAATATACAAGTAGAAGTCCGGAATTAAAAAGTATTGCTATCAAAATGTACTTAAAGAACAAAAAGTAGAAAGTACTTAGAGGGCCTCTCTCTCTCTCGGCCTACCAGGTAGATCCAGACACTCCACTCAGGTACATCATGCAGTGTGCGTGTGTGTGTGTGTGTGTGTGTCTGTGTGTGTGTGTGTGTGTGTGTGTGTGTGTGTGTGTGTGTGTGTGTGTGTGTGTGTGTACCAGGTAGATCCAGACACTCCACTCAGGTACATCATACAGTCCAGTAGACCTTGTTTCTTCAGTTCAAGCACAGATCCCAGCATTCCCACCATGGCTCTCTGTCCTCCTCCAGAGACAATCAGAGCAATGTTGGGAACCTTGTTCTTTCAACAGAAACATCATACATGAAGCACAGCGTTAAAACAAAACAGGTGAAATGCTCCTACCAAAGTGCAGGGGATGTTGTGTCTCTATCTCTAAATAAAACAGGTGAAATGCTCCTACCACAGTGCAGGGGATGTTGTGTTTCTAATTTATATCTCTAAATAAAACAGAGGAAATGCTCCTAACACAGTGCAGGGGATGTTGTGTCGCTATCTCTAAATAAAACAGAGTAAATGCTCCTACCAGAGTGGAGGGGATGATGAGTTTCTATCTCTAAATAAAACAGAGTAAATGCTCCTACCAGAGTGGAGGGGATGATGAGTTTCTATCTCTAAATAAAACAGGTGAAATGCTCCTACCAGAGTGGAGGGGATGATGAGTTTCTTCAGGCATTGTTGAACTGTGAGTCTTCTTCTGGTGACATGCTCTTTCTCTGCCTCGTTCAGAGTGTGACCGATACGGACCTTGATGTAATGGAGAAAGAAATATATACATATATATTATATACAGTATATATCACCAGAGGTTTTCAACCAGTGGTTCGGGGACCACCAGTGGTCCTTGAGGGGGGTCCAGGTGAATGGTTCCAGCTAAATGATGGAGAGTTGGTAAGAAAATGGACCCTTATAAAGCTTTACTCTTTAGAGCCTAACATGAAACCAAATGGACCATTTCACACTCCCATGAGTTAAATTATTGTTAAACATCTGCATTACTTAATTCACAAGAAGTCTACACCATTACATAATGTATAAGAAGAATTGTTATCTCTCCTAATGGTACCAACATCAATACAATATGGACATGAGGACATATATTCTTTAGTTTTGTGGGTCTGCAAGGCTCATCAAGCCTTGCAGACCCACACCCTAAACCAAACGGTGTGGCTCAAATGTAGAATAAATTATTTTGCCATGAAAAGGGCTGAAAACCACTGCATTACATGACATGTCTGTGTGGATCTCTTTTATCCTTGACGTTTCCACTTGACAATTATTATGTCTAACAAATCAAATCAAAATGTGTCGTGACTTTTTTTTACCAGTTACAAAATGTGAACAAGTCTAGCAGGTTCTGTCTTCACTTAACAGTGTCCTTTGAAAAGCCAGATCGAAATCTATTAATGGCCATAAGTGTAACTCACGTTTGCAGCTAAGCTGGTCGTTTTGCAATAGAATAACTGATGACCATATTGTTGAGGGGCACTAGCCCCTCCTATATTTAGTTTAGTTCAGTTAATTTCGATCAATTCAACAGTAGAACATAAATCATTACCTAAAATATTCATTCTCATAGGCTGAAGCTCAAAGCTTATCCTTCGTACATGTCATATTTTCTCTAATATATTTTCAACGCACATAATGAATAATCCCCCTATATAATTATACTTTTTTTTAACATTCACAATCACATTCCTTCCATTGTTTGTTAAAACGAACACTCAACATTATTATTATTCAGTATTTGCCCTCGAAAATTCATTCTTATACCTCCATATAGGCTATCACTCATAAATGCATGCATAGCCTATATACATACACCAGTATACAGGATACACACATAGATCCATCACTTATAATGTCTCTATTTCTCCAAAAGCCACATCTTGTTCTTTTTTTTGCGGCTTACGCCTTTTATTGGGTTTTTGAAGGGACAGACAGTAGGCTGACAGGAAACGGGAGAGAGATGCAGTAAAGGCCGTGTCGGGCTCGGGACTCGAACCCGCGGCACACTGCGACTGGATTACCAGTGAGTATTTCCCCAAACCTCCACACAGTATAGGTCAGATATAAAAGTTATAGTTTTTCCTTAAACAAACATTAAAAACGCCATTGACATGGACTGAGTTTAATGTTTGTTTTGTCTGATAATTACGTCATAAAATATGTATATATATAGCGACACTCATTTTTATTTTATTTTTAAATACGTAGCACGTTGGAATAGACCCTATATGACATCAGGAGGAGTCCATTATTAGTATAAATTTAGGGCTAGGTCAACGACTTTTTGGTAAAAAATTTATTTTGTCCCTTATGTGTAGCATTAAAAAAAAAAAGTATAGTCCTACACTAACAGGGAGGTGACAGTGACAATACGACAAGACAAGACAACACACAACATGGCATGGTCACCTCTCAAAAACATAATGGACGTAGCAGTGCACTGTGCACCCACACATAGCTCCTCATAATAAATGTACTGAACAACCCAGATGCGTCGGAGATCACGTCTAGCATGCTCAGATTCAGGTTTAAACTCATTCAATCTGGAATAGTTATTTACCAGTGCAAGGAAGGGAGCCCATGTGTCCTCAAACTGGGATACCGAGCCTTTTTACTTGCATACACAATATATATAATCAGTAAAATAAAATAACAAATTGTGCCTGATTTGCTGGGACCAGAGTACATGGTGTGTATATGTATGACTAGCTCTCAATGATGACGTAAGAAATATGGTCATTTATGTAATCTGGTCCCAGCAAACCAGGCACAAATTTGCCGTTTTATTTGCATACGCATCAAGTGGCGGGTTGGCTGGGACGGTTTTTGGCGCAAAGTAACCACAGTATACCGCTAATCAACTTACAAATTACATATGTATGACTAGCTCTCAATGATGACGTAAGACATGTGCACCAATGTCATACATATGGTCATGTATGTATATCTGTGCCTGATTTGCTGGGACCAGATTACATAGATGACCATATGTCTTACGTCATCATTGAGAGCTAGTCATACATATACACACACCATGTACTCTGGTCCCAGCAACTCAGGCACAATTTGCTATTTTATTTGCATACGCATCAAAAGTGGCGGGTTGGCTGGGACGGTTTTTAGATCATGTATATTTTAACAAATGTGAAAGTATTATTACAGAAATTGAAGTTAGACACCTATTACTCTGATCATGATTTAGTATTAAATCACTATATTCCAATATGAAATACATTTAAAACAATTGACAATTTAGAATAAATAATAGAATAATTATACTGTATAACATATTTTAATTCAGTTTATATACCTTTTTTTCATCACATATCAATGATTTATTTTTCTTTAAAAAATTAAAAAGGGATCCAGAACATATCTAAATCGATAAAACTGTATTTCTTATATAGATAGAAACTATAAAATAAATAAATCCCAGGAGAAGATTCAATTTAACAGTTTTGTCATATAATTCAAAATGGTGGGAGATCTAAAGGTAAGAGGTCAAAAGTTCGACATGAGATGTGTATGTTTTATTTCTGACAATCAAACTGGGTTCATGAGCTATGCCTGTTCAAAGTTTGCATTTTCAATTGAGTACTACCAGAGCGGTGCCCGTTGGGCACTGACCTACTTGGAACGATGCAAGTTGAAATGCATGCCCCAACCAGATATTATATCTGTGTCCCTTTTATGCCCATATATGGAGTTCTTTGTCAGGCATGCCCAAATATGGAGTCTATGCAGACATCAGAATGATGTCAGAACAGCCCAGCTCCATGGACACTGCAGAGCCCGGGCAGAGGCCTTTTGTCCAATTTGAAGTCGGTGGGGGTTCTCGAGTTACGTGGATTACAACAGTACACACACACAGAGACTTGGTGCATTTATATTTTTGATATAGCGCCACCCTTTGGACAATGGTCATGGGCTTTGCGTCTTCACCGTTTGGCATAGCCCTCTACCATACTGCCAAGTTTTTCTGGTTACCGATGGTTACCTCTCACATTTCCAGATGTTTTGAGTAGGGACACAGGACTGACTGAATGAACTTGTTGTGGCAATGTCCAACAGAGACCAGTGGAAGCAGCTTGTGTCACAGATCTCGAGGGCACTCGAAGGATGATGATGAATATTAATATTTGGCGGAAGAAGACAAATCTGTAAAAAAAACAATAGGTGGCTCCGCACTATGGGCTTTCCCACCTAAAAAGTAATTGACACATCACTTTGAGTCGACCATAAACTCGCCCAAATTTCAAGGTTTATTATCAAAGTGCTATATAAGGCCCTACAATCTTTCACTGGTCTATTTTAATGTCCTATGATATGTGACTCAATTCAATTCTCTCCAACTTTATAATAAACTGTCGGGCTTGTCGTCTCTCTCTCTATGTCTTGGAAACAGATGGCTTTGAACATTGTCATAACCCGGCCCGTTGGGCCATGACAAATTGAGGAGGACACAGTAGCAGTGTTCAAAATAACAATAATTTATTCACAAAAGGTAACCAATATTATAAAGATTAAAGAATGCTTACAGAATGTATGAGATGTGGAAGTCAGTAAGATCACTGATCAGTGGTGTCAGTGTGGATGTGTGGTTAGTATGGTGAATGGGTGTTGTAGTGTGCAACTCAAACAGCAAAGGGAAACAAACAGAAGGGTGCTGTCATCTGCAGAGGGACCCCGAGAATGGCTGGCAAGCCCTCTTTTATAGGGTTCCAGGAGCACTGGCCAGGTGCTCCTAATGCACCTAATGGAGTCTCAAGTAGTTTTTTTATGAATAAATTTGTTTAGAATTCCAAATTTGAACAAACGTTCCCTCCCTGACAATTTAGGACAGGTGGAACAGGTGCGCCTACAGGAGCAGTGTTCCCCCTACCTATCTAAACTGCCTAACCAAAAACCAAACTACCATAACTTGCCCTGGTCTTCAGTGGGCCTCCCGAGTTCCCCTGCCAACACTGCAGGGCATCTCAGGGGTACCACCCTATCCCAGCTTGTGTGGGATAGCATCTACTAAACCAAAAACAACACAAAGAAAAATCAAACAAACGAATCCCATATGGGGGGGAACGCCGCTGACCTACGTGGGCGGGGAACACGTCCCCTCAGACTGTCTAGACCCACCTGCCACAACTGCCCCAATTACTAAAACCAGTGGCAACTAATTGAAAGCACAAAACATTTAAATAATAATAATACATTTTATTTATAAGGCGCCTTTCAGGGCACTCAAGGTCGCCGTACAGGTTAAAAACAGTACAAGAACACATTTAAAAGCAGAACAAAACTAGGGCACAGCTTGCAGCAGAAGACACAGAGGTCACACAGTCATAAGCCTGCCTAAACAGTTGCAGGGTTTTGAGGTGAGTTTGAAATATGGTGATAGAGTCCATGTTTCTGATGTCAGTTTGGTTAAATTGTATTTAACCAAACTGATAAATCAATTACTCAAAATGGTTAACCAAAACAAAGTGTTAAACAAATTGGCCCTCAAATTACTCAAAACAAATTGTCATTCAAAACAATATCGTTACTCAAACAGTACTACCATGCACCTCCTCAACAATGCCGTGACTAAAGTTGCCAATGTAGGCTTCAAACAGTACAGGAAATTACTTTTACCTGTTCGCAGAGTCACAGCCAACCCGAGTTGCTTAAAGTGTCCGCACGCCCCCAATCTGTCATAACCCGGCCCGTTGGGCCATGACAAATTGAGGAGGACACAGTAGCAGTGTTCAAAATAACAATAATGTATTCACAAAAGGTAACCAATATTATAAAGTTTAAAGACTGCTTACAGAATGTATGAGATGTGGAAGTCAGTAAGATCAGTGGTGTCAGTGTGGATGTGTGGTTAGTATGGTGAATGGGTGTTGTAGTGTGCAACTCAAACAGCAAAGGGAAACAAACAGAAGGGTGCTGTCATCTGGAGAGGGACCCTGAGAATGCCTGGCAAGCCCTCTTTTATAGGGTTCCAGGAGCACTGGCCAGGTGCTCCTAATGCACCTAATGAGAAGTCTCAAGTGATCACATGATCTGTGGGAGAAACACACACAGGGCAGTACACCATATACACAGCATAGGCCCTGCAGGCCAGGCCAAGGGGCCGTGACAACATGAACTTGAAATTTACCATAATATCAAAATCCAACAGCTGAGTCACGGTAAATAATGTTATGAACACGTGGTAGTGAATTCGAAGTAGATTAGAGAGAGTGGTTTCGGCAGGGACTCCATTATCGTTAGTCACTAATTAAGCCCCACAGCCAATGGGACACTAAGCCCACTCTCCTTGTCTGCCTTGTTCCCATCGCAGCATGACTATAGAGACTGCAGACGCAAGTCACGTGACTACAGAAAGCCCCACTAATGCATAATTTCTTGTTTTTCATGAATACAAACACATCCATGCCTTGTCCCACACGAGCCGCTAGAGGCTCGTAAATCTGACTTGGCAAAAACACAGTAACAGCATAACATCTGTTTATCAAAAACACAGTAACAGCATAACATCTGTTTATCAAAAACACAGTAACAGCATAACATCTGTTTATCAGACTGTGGCAGCTCGTGTGGGACAACCAAGGCATGGATGCGTGTGTAATGACATTATGACAACTAACTCTGTGTGCAAACTTCTGCCAAGTAAAAGATTTATTGTCTTTTTCATCCAAGGCTCAGCAACAGAGAAAGCGGAGACTTTGTGTTTTCAGTGTCAACCACTAGAGGGTGCTCATTGCCACCATCTGAATGATCTGGCTAGAATACACACATTACAGGCAGGACATTGTGGTTCAGAAATGTGGATTCATCTCAGATTTTTTGGTGGGTCAAAACAAGCTTTTTTGAAGCAATGGTCATGGTTGTTTTTTGTTGATTTTCGTTAGTGTGAAACGCTGAAAACACTGCATGGCACTGGCGATTTAATTAATTAAATTATGAATCAATGTAGGCAGATGCTCTTAATCCAGAGCGATTAATCATTAATACTTGATAACAGATTGATGAAAAACGTTTGAACGGAACAAATAGCATAAAAGCGATATGCCTAAATGGGCTCCGCTCTATGCTATGAGGGACGTTGAGGTCTACTGGGGAAACTGGATGACGGGGGCTTCATTTCTGCATTGTATTTTAGGACCTTTTTCTATTGACGGCCTTCCGAATCTCCTCCAGCAGCTTGGACTTGGTGTTGATCACATTTGCGGCGGCTCTGTCCATCAGCTCTCTGATCCTTGCGGGATCCAGCGGTCCTTGAAGGGTCTTGTATCTCTCTCTAATGTTCTCAAGTTCACAGTCATCTGACACTGTGATGAGGGAGACAACAGAAACACAAACAGTATTAATGTTTTGATTTCACAATAGCTAAATGTTGACAGGTTTCTGTTCTGTTAGTTTTTAAATCAAATTACTTCAGTTTTCTGTGTAGCACCTTATGTTTTGAAAATATTTGAAGCTTTCGGTAAATACAGTGTGTGTGTGTGTTCAAATGTATTTTCAGATTGAATGAGTCACAATGGACATCCTATACATAAACCTCTAAAAAGTATGGGCATAAAACAGTCTCGTCTTTACTTGTCTGGGGAAACTATTTAGACCTTTATTTCTCAAATTAAGGTCTACTAAACTAATTAAACTAATTTGTTAACATGAACAAATACTGTACGTTAACGTAATCATGCTCTTTCAGCAACTATATTGCTGCTGTCAGACATGTTGTATCTCCATATTTTAACGTTGTTATACCATAATTCGTTACACAATGTATGTTCATGTACAAATTGTGCAAACGGAACAGTTACCGTTACAGTTCACCCTGTTGAACAGAGGCATGTGGATCACTGTCGGGGTGTTGTCGTCTCCTGGAAACACGTAGATGTCCTTTGGGTTTTCTCTGTCCATTTCTGGAAATTCAACGTGTGGGAAAGCTATACCCATTTCCATGGACAACTTATAAGCATCTTCAATTGTCTGTAGAAATAAGCAGAAAAGTGATAAACACAATGGCTTGATTATAATATATTAGGACTAGGGATGTCCCGATCACGTTTTTTTGCTTCCGATAATTTGATTTTTTTCCCGACTAGTACTAGTACAATATTCAAAATCACAGACAATATCCAGTCTAATATCATGATATGGATATAATATTGATACTAGGGATGTCCCGATCAAAAGAAAATTCTCCCGATCCGATGCACAAAACAGACTTCAGTGAAAACCCTGAAACTGTGCTTGCACGCATGTGTTACCTTCACATGTGTTAGTCTCGCGTTGCCAGACTGTTGCCTCTTGCAATTTTCAAATGCTTCCGTCATACAGTCTGGAGCAACGGAAGAGCTGTCATGAGTAAAATATAAAGCGGAAGTGGAGCCTCCTCCCCACTTCCATTTCGTCTTTACAGTCGCGCAAATGTATCCTAATATAAATAGAAACCAGTAATACGCCTTACAGGACAACTTTGGTTTTTTTCAACCAAGGTTCATGATTTAGGTTGTCTTTAGAGAAAGTAAAAGGCGAGTGTAATTTTTATTTATTTGCCGCTTTCTTTCGTTTTAGGGATTTTAGCTGTTTTTGACAGGGGGGCGGGGGCATTCGAGCATGGGGCTAAATATGTATTTCTTTACACAATTTTATAGCGATTTATTTTTTTATTATTTACTATAGTCCTACTAGACCCCAATAAATTACATCTGGCCACAAAAGATCACGGGATCTACTGAATGTGATAAACTGACATATTGAGCCTATCACACACAGTGTGGCTTCCCCCCAGTAGGCTACCTTCACATTCAGTAGATCCTGTGATCTTTTGTGGCCAGATGTAATTTCTTGCGACTACCTTGAGATATTTCTTGAGACTATACCTTCATGGGGTCTCCTCCGCTGAAGTCGAGGGAGATGATGAGGTCGACGTTTCTCTCTGGTCTGAGGACGGAGAAGTAGGGAGCGTTGAGCAGCAGTCCAGCGTCAATATAGTCCCTCGTTCCTGATTTCAGGATATAAGGGTCTACTTCTCTGACTTCTTCAGCTGTACAAAATACAGTGATTTCAAGATATACTATATCTGACCGTACAAAATACAGTGCAGTATATTACCAAATACATGATAACTGCTTTAGATAGCCAGAGCACTTTCGATGTCCATGCAACAATAATCTTTTTTTTTACAGCAACTTGCCATATGCCTGTCAAACTATAGGCCTACTGTACTTCAAATGAGTGAGAGGCAAACAGTGGAGGGAGCTCACTTCTCTCTCTGCCTCCATGTTGTGTCGCTACACTGTTACTATCAGCTATCATGCATACAGTATAAGATCTGGTCATCGCAGATCCCGATTCCCGAGATGTTCCAAGGCCAGTGAGTCGATGTGTTTCCTCCAACTGCGCCTTGGTATGCCCCGGGGTCTCCTCCCAGTGGGACGTGATCCTTGGTCTGCCCCAGGGTCTCCTCCCAGTGGGACGTGGTCCTTGGTCTGCCCCGGGGGTCTCCTCCCAGTGCGACGTGCCTCGAGGACCTCCCTAGGGAGACGCCCGAGAGGCATCCTATACTTAAAAGAAGAATTGTGTCCGAGCTCTGCACTCACCTCTCATGTTGTGCAGGAAGTTGTATGTGGTTCCCCAGTAGAAAGTGGGTTTCATCAAACCCACAAATATATTCCCTGAAATGTGACAGAGGGTGTGAGTAGGTGGTATTGACAGATAGACAGATAGATCGATAGATGGACGGACTGATTAGTTCTGAATCGCTGGTAAGGTCAGCTATAGACAGTGTTTTAACTCTGGCGTATGCAAAGGAAAAAATAATGTCATTTAGATATATTATGTAGACATACAGTAGCATTCTATTGTGTTTACTTACGTTTCATTGTACAGATATTCTACTGTTAGACGGATGTTAAGTTCTTAGCTTAAGCTCATCAAGGATCTTAATAAGATCCTGCATGCGTGCGTGCGAGAGAGAGATAGAGAAAGAGTAAATGCTAAAATGACCAACCAAGCAAGGAAAGCATGCTGTCCTTCACTGCTGACCACACATCTGATGATGATGATTCAGCATAAATGCTACCACACAGGCCTGCCAACAGAGCAACACAGAATTCAAATGTAATGCTTTGGAAGAAACAAACCAACAGAACGGAAGTGGACCGACCGTGCATGGTGGAGTCTCACCTTGCACGTAGAGCATGTCCATCTCTGGCTGCTCCTTTATCAACGTCCCGTTGTTGAACTTACTCCCAAAGTATTTCTGGTCCACGAAGGCCCCGGTGAGAGAGTACCCCGCCTCATGGGGGGTCATCTCAACCCACACGTCTGTCAAGGAAAGACGGTCAGCCTCTGAAGCAGTTCAATGTGATTTTGCATCAATACATAATTATTTAATTCATAGTTTTGTTCAAAAATAAGAAAATAAAAAGAACAACCCTATGTCTTAAGGGAGGACCGGCATGTCGCTATGACTCAGCCATAACCAAAGAGGCCTAAAAAGTTCCCAATGCAGCCACGCCCACATATGGAGCGTCGTCTAACCTCAAGCAATGTGTCGTCATGGCATCAGCCTCAAACTAATCAGTCAGCTTCATATATGGGCATACAAGGGACATGGACAGATACAGAGATCTCCATACCGCAGTTTGCAACACTAGATTTTTGAGGGGCGCTAGCCCCTCCTATATGCCCAGCTTTGTGTTTGTACCACAGAAATGAATTGATTGGCTGAGCACGGAATGTGATGTATGATGATGTAAGTGACGATAGGAGTGCGCATCACTTCACAAGTGTGATTTTTCTTTACAATAGGTTAGAGTTGCAACACCCTCCATTGACTGCCCCTTCATCCAAATAGAAACGTCTGATCTGAAATTACGTTGTTTGAAGAAGTGTTTGTTTCATAAAAATCCATCCTCATGTAATGAGTTACTTGAACTGCTAAGAAATTCTGTGCAGGTAACTTTTTCTAAGTGTTGGGAGTATGGAATCGCTCGTTGGAAGTCACTCAGTGGCATGTGTGCAGCGTACCACCTGTTTTGAATTTGCACATAATGCAGGAGGCAGCAGGACGAATTAAACGAGTGCTTCCAAACTCCCAACAAAAAGTTGTTATACCTGCACAAAATGTTAGCATGAAGTAACATGTCTACGGTGGATTTTGTATTTAAAAAAAACACTTGATACAGACACAGATTGAAAGAGATAATTGAAGCTTGCCTTACAGCTGCAATGTTGGCGAGTTTAAAAACCCATTTTGGGCGTGAACCCCTTTTGGTGTTTTAAACATTATCTTATAATTTAGCTATTGAAAAATAGCAGATCTACAAGCTTGTAGGTCTGCTATTTTTGAATTGTGAAAATGTGGCGCAAATCCTGACAGAAAACTGTCAGGATTTAGAAGACATTTTATAAATTTCGACGTCAGGCCTAAATGGGTTAACGTTGTTTAATACATGCAGATCGGACTCTTCTGTTTGGGTGAATGTGCTGTCAATGGAGGTTGCTGCAAATCTAGATTCAACCCATCATGAAAAGAACTCTAGTGTTGCAAATTGCGGCTACTCCATATATTGGTTGTGGGAGGTCGGGTGGGAAACAGGACTCAGAGAGCAGTGTCAGGGGTTAGACGCACGGTGGCGCCCCTGGATTTATTTCAGTTCAGTTCAAACAAAAGTCAAATTTGTACATCAGAAATCAACAGTCAACATTCCTTCTTGAGTTCCGGTCTTCTATGAGGGTAACAACACTGCAGAGGATGAGAGGGGTGGTTAGCAACGGTCAGAGCACAAGGTAAGTACAGGGGTTGGGGCCTGAGACTCCAGTCTAGGCAATCTACCAACTAGACGTTTCTATAGCTTTCCTCTTCTTCTTTTCCTTTCTCAGGGTCCAGAGGGCGCCAGGAGGCTCCCCCGGAGGTTGGTATAAAGGTAAGTGACTTTCTCTATCCACAGGGTACAGAAGAGTACTTTTGAGTAGAAGTACTCGGATACATAAAGGTGAGTAATCAGAGTAAAAGTACTTGGTTCGGGTCCGGGTGAGTAGATAACCTAGGGCCCCTTAGGCTCGGCCAACAGGTGGGTACCCAAGTACTTATATTCTGATTTCTCTCTATACAGTGGGCCCGCCGTAGCAGTATGTTACAGCAGCCAATGTGTTAGAAACAGCGTCTTTCTTTCTAATGACAGCCCTGGTCTTCTTTCACCAGGGTAAGGTAGGGCTCTCGCCAACTTAAAGTCTTTTACAGGTTTAACTGAACACAAACAGCCTGTCTTCGTTCACAGGGTTGATGTGACACTTTAACTAGAATGTACTTTCTGTGATAAACATCATCAATATCCTCTTCGTTCACATTCTTCAGGTTTAGCGTGACACAGGTAACTATACGTCTTCTCTTCAGTTAACGTCAACAAGGTGCGTCTGTAAGTGCCTCTTCTTAGCCAACATGTGATAGTGAAAGAACGTTTGTCTTACTGCGACCTTAACGTGCGGTGGTCTGCCGGTGGATACGAGGGTCCGTCTTCCGCTACTCGCCGCCGAACCGAGTCAGGAGGGTCTCCAGGTATGCACGGCTTTCCAGTGACACTTTTCTATGGGGGGCACACACTCCCGTGTGCGCTTTCAGCCCCACTCCTACAAGCCTGATGAAGTGGAAACAAACAGAGTTGAGTTGCGGAACAAACAATCAAACAGAGCATTTAGATATCGTCGAGGGATCCGGTACCGAGAGGAGTGTGCACTTACCATCCAGCGCCAAGCTGCCGACATACACTGTCCGAGCGTTCTTGGGTGAACCAGCCAGTGTCAGGGCTAAGTTCCACTGGCGTTTATAAAGGGCGCGGCTGACAGGTTGCGGCTGTCGCTGATTGCCAATCGGGCGGCGGCCGCATCAGCCGCAGCTGATGTAGGATCGCACTGGGATAGTAGATGCCGTCTATGACGCGTCCGTGGGCGGAGCGCGTCGGCGTTTGTCTGGTTGTCATAGTAACGCGCCCATTATTCTGGTGGTATTGTAGTGAGACTCCACATGGTATAAAAGGGACATGGACTGACCATTTTAACTGCAACGATGAGCCTGTACAGCAGCACAACCAAGTCTTTCAACCTTACTTGTAATTGTAATGTGATGCGACAATAAAGATTGGTTCTGATTCTGATTGATTCTAATTCTGATTCTGACAGATCATGACATCATGAATGATAGGCCTACTTAATTTACCTTTCAGACTTTTATTTTGTTGTCTGTCTAGGATCTCCTTGTCAATCACAGTGTAGATGGGATAGGGATCCATGTCGTGCTTTCCTCTCTGCTCTGAAAGAACATGTTCATCTATCTGGAAAAAAAACCCACAACAAATAATGGATCAATACTTCCAGTTTTCACTCATGTTCTAACATTTGTACCTCTGCCATAGCTAGAATGTCCGGTGCGGCGCATTCTGCCCCCCTCTTAGGTGAGCTGACTGGCTTGTTTGGCAGATAGCGAACAGTCTTCCCAATGAGCACAAACGGTTTGCAATTTAGGTTGTTCATTGAACACTGGAGAAGTTGAAAAACTGCAATACAGAAAATGCTGTAGTAATATCGGCAAAACGTAAATACAACATTGTAACAATCGGCCTTTTGGTTTGAATGGAAAATTATTAACTAAAGGAAAAAGACAGGATCGGCAGGTTTTTAGCTTAGTGAAACTCAAATTTAATGACTGACAAATAAATCTTCAAACTCAATACACTTGCTTTTATCCCTAACTCTTAATCCAGGCCAACTCAACTGTAATCCTAGTGGCCTCACCGCTCCATTGTTTTTTTCTGGTTGGCTTTTTTTTTTTTACAGTGTATTATTATTTTACCTTTTTAACAACAATTATCAAATTGGGGTTTCACCAATTAAATTTACACCTGCGTCCCCGTATGGGCCACCACCTGTAACAATCTGCCTTTTGGTTTGAAAGGAAAATTAAAAGACAGGATTGGCAGGTTCAGTGGCATTTCCAGGAAGTACATTTTGGGCAGGCAAGATGTGTAAATTTCCGTCTCCACGCGCATAATTGTAGCACTAAAGGGTTTCAAAGCGATATACCTGCCAGACGAGTAGGATACAAAGGCTGAAAGGCATGCATTTACATTCCAATGGGTGATTGAGGGTCGTGCTATACCGCAACGGCCAATAATGCAACTTTTCCACTAACTACAGACCCTGGGGCCTTCGAGATCTATCTCTTCCACCCGTTCACACTAGTACACGAGTGCATGTTTTTGGTCCGATGGAGCATTGATCCGATTGACAACCTACCTCAAACCCTCACCCTATAACCTCCCCCGGGGCAGAGCACACCTAAACCTAAACCCAACCCTCTCCCGACCCCCAGCCAGCGCACCTCGGACCAATGCTCCTTTGGAGCAATGATCCGTCGGATCATAGTATGCCTCACCTAGTACACAGGTCTCCCCTCTTCCTGCACCACACCCTCTATTTGTCAAGTAGTGTGTGGCAGCAAACACTCAGTCCAAAATGGGCGGCCTAAATGTGATAAATATCACAGTGAGTGAAATATGGTCCTCTAGTTCTAGTTTTATATCCATGTGAAAGTTCTGGCACAAAACGTGTATTTAGTCAATTATCTCCACTTTTTCACGAGATGCACACGGACGTCTTTCTCTCCGGGCAAAGGGGCCCGGAATGATCGCTGGACTGATTTTACGAATACGTCCTGTTTACTGCAGACGTCATCACCAATTGACCAGGGGAACACAAAAGTTTGGGTCACACAATTGGCAGGTGCTGGGTAATTAATCTCACCACCTGCCAATTGTGTGACTTAAACTTGTGTTTTTCCACCACAAGCTCAAGCTGTTTCCACCACAAGCTCATATGTGACCAGTGCCAACAAAACATGCCTTTTTTTATGTGATTTTCTTTTTTTTTCATATTTATACAGTTTGAATGTTGAAGAAGGTTTTCATTCAAACAGATTGTTCATTTGGGCAAATGAAATGTATACATTTATACGTCAAAGTGGGCTTGTTTTTTAACAAGTTTCTGGGGCAGAAGAGCGCAGTTCCGAGATTTGCATGTTGTTTACAATTGGTCCTGGAATCTCTTTGTCCTCAGGTTTCACGCTCTGATCACCGCCCATTAGCGTGCTTGTGTTTGTAAACACAGAAGTATTCTACATGGCTATAGTAGTAGTATTTGGGTTAGACTTTACAGAAAATAAACAAAACCACGTATAGCTACTCGCTGAAATACACTTCCCAGCTTGGAGTCTTTCACCAACAAACAACAGGCTAGAAGCTAGCTAGCCTAGTTAGCTAGTCTTTTCTTTTAATCACAACTCGCTCATTTCTTGCTCATTTAAAAAAAGGTTATATACTATGTAAACTATGAAATGCAGGCTTTCATTTGGTATATAGAACGTTTGTGTAGGCCCTCTCTACGAAACGGTATCAAGTGAAAAGGAAATGTCGGAAATCGGTTTATTGTGTAAAAGATTGGATACGTCTTTTCAAATACGGCCGTTAGTACTGTTAATTCAACATCCGGTGAGGGGAGGATACGGATCGTGTATGTATAAATCAGCGCAGACAGTGGGTGGGCTTTAGACCGGATGTAAGCCTTGCACACTAAATAGACACCAGGCATTGTGACTGCATGTGGACAGATCTGTTTATTAAAATAGCAAATCTACAAGCGCACAACATCATAGCCTGATGTGTCGATTTTATTTATTTAAAATACTGGGTCAATTGTCTGACTTTGATTGCTTAAAGTAGACCTGCATAAAATGGTGTACTGCAGCTATTTACAACCAGGTAGTGTATAAGTTAAATTGAACACTTAACTTAATAATTCAAGTATAATATTTAATACTTGAATACTTATACTTAGTATTTAATACTTAGTACTTTCAAAAGGGTTTATTGGGGCACCTTACAAATTGCATTGTTTGTTCTACTGGCTTAAACATGTCAGTGTTTCTAGTGTTGCACTGTTGACAGCTAAAACGTCCTATTGTCTCTTGTCCCTCCCATTGTCACACCCACTTCTGTCCAGCTCTAAGGTGATAAAATGTTGTGAATATTGAAAAGGGCTTTTCTCAGCTTTGGGTGAAAGGCCCCAGTCATTTTAAAATGGTTATATCTCCTTCAATTATTGTCCAATTTCATTGAATGATACATCATATGAAAGCTTACATTCTGTACTTTAATAATCTGTAAAAATCTGAAAAATGGAAAAGGCGACATGAGGCATGTTTTGTTGGCACTGGTCACATATGTGTCCCGCTGCGACTCGTTTTGAGCTTGTAGATCAGCTATTTTTGCTACGACAGTAATAATATATGGCCCTAGGGAGTGAGTGTGGAAATATAGTGGCCCTCTCCATCGTCAAAGTTTCCCACCCCTGGTGTAAATGATTGTCTGACCTCTTTCACGTAGGTGGTGACAACATTTGCAGCCCAGCTGTGTGCTAGATTGAAGTTGTCGTAGTGGTCCCATGTCTCAGGATACCGCAACAACACTCCAGAACCATCCAATCTTTGAACTATTTCCTTGGTCACAGGCTTCGGATTGGAGGACCAGTTGGGATATTCATATAAGGAGGCCATGCCCCTGTAGATGAGATGAAAGAAAATACATGATTTAATGTATTCCCAGTGGCGGAGAATAGTTCATGATGTACGGTAATTGAAATTGAAAAGTGAATTTACATTTTTTATATGGGTGCTATAACCCATATATTATATGCTATAACCCCAAAAGTGTTAGCAGGTTTCTATCACAATGCAAGGGTTAATACCAAATTGGCCAAATTGTCAAATATGAACACATTGACTGCCATAATTAATTATTCAGTCACTGCTACAGTCTTTTATGCGCAGACCCTTATTTTGACGGACCCTGTAGGGCCTAGGACGGAACCCACCTTCACTTGCACACATGCATTTCATAACCCTGTACTATTTTTTTTCTTTCTCTTGTAATTTTTCTTTTCTTTTCCGTTGTTGTTTTTTTATACATTGCTGTTAGTATTTTATATGTACACTGCCTTGTATGCAAGTCTGTTGTGTTGTCCTTGTGTCTATGTCAGAAAAGAGAAAAATAAAAATAAAAAACAAATGATAAAAAAACACCTGTGTGAACTGAGTGGTGCAACTCCCCTCTCTCCCCCCTCCCCTCCTCTCACTCTCTCTCATTAGCAGGCAACAGTGTAGCACTAATACTATCTCTCTCTCTCTGTTTCTGGCAAACAGCGCCCCTACTGGTAGACTACTAATAGTCATGCTCATTAACGTCACATACATAGGCGGACGACACAGGACACGGACATTGCTGTTGCTTGGAGTGGGACTCACTCGTGTGCGCGTGTGTGTGTGTGCGTGCGTGCGTGTGTGTGTGTGTGTGTACCATGTAGATCCAGACACTCCACTCAGGTACATCATACAGTCCAGTAGACCTTGTTTCTTCAGTTCAAGCACAGATCCCAGCATTCCCACCATGGCTCTCTGTCCTCCTCCAGAGACAATCAGAGCTATGTTGGGAACCTTGTTCTTTCAACAGAAACATCATACATGAAGCACAGCGTTAAAACAAAACAGGTGAAATGATCCTACCAAAGTGCAGAGTGCAGGGGATGTTGTGTCGCTATCTCTAAATAAACAGGTGAAATGCTCTTACCACAGTGGAGGGGATGTGGAGTTTCTATCTCTAAATAAAACAGGTGAAATGCTCGTACCAGAGTGGAGGGGATGATGAGTTTCTTCAGGCATTGTTTAACTGTGAGTCTTCTTCTGGTGACATGCTCTTTCTCTGCCTCGTTCAGAGTGTGACCGATACGGACCTTGATGTAATGGAGAAAAAATATATACATATATATTATATACAGTAGGCTATATATCACCAGAGGTTTTCAACCAGTGGTTCGGGGACCACCAGTGGTCCTCGTTATTTTGATCAACGTTTGCCTGTTATCTCTCCTAATGGTACCAACATCAATACAGCATGGACATGAGGACATATTCTATTCTATTGTTTTGTGGGTCTGCAAGGCTTGCAGACGGTGTGGCTCAAATGTAGAATCAATAATTTTGCCATGAAAAGGGCTGAAAACCACTGTGCTACACGACCGTCATACACTGCTCTCAAACATGTCTGTGTGGATCTGTTTTATCCTTGACGTTTCCACTTGACATGTAATTATTATGTCTAACAAATCAAATCAAAATGTGTCTTTTTTTTACCAGCTATTATATTACCAAAATTTGCATTCCTTGGATGCAACCGAACAAGTCTAGCTGGTTCTGTCTTCATGTAACAGTGTCCTTTGAAAAACCAGATCTAAGGCCCTCATTTATCAATCTGTAAAATCTGCCACAGATTCGAGTGCAGGTTTCGTAGTACACCCACGTCGCCACGGCATTTATAAAGTGATCGCAAACAGCTGATCCTTCCTTAATTTCGTTCTCACGTTAATAAATGTCACGGCTGAAATCTATCTAGCACACCCTATTAAATCTAGCCTCGCCCTCGTTTTTGCGACATGAACAACGGCAATACGTTTCCTGAAACCATGGTTACATGAAAAAATAGGTTTCTCCCGTGCCTTATTGCTGCCCGCCTCACCCCCCTCTCTCATACACACGCACTGCACGCACACGCAACTTGCAAGCCCAACTAACTGGTGTGTTGTTAAACAAATAAAGAACAAACACCTGCATGAATTAAATAAAGCTGTCTGTTTCTCCTCTCGCTTCGCTTCCCTTGCTGCCCGCCTCACCCCCGCACGCACGCACGCACATATCGCTATTTGCAAGCAACTTTCACTGTGTGTTGTTTGATATCTTGCTCCCTTCTTAGTTCATATCCCCAATGTGTTCAATGTGTTAGACCTTATGAATAGTGTGTTTGTGTGATCATGGAAGCCTACCTTGTGGACTATTCTTGGCTTTTTTTTGGTATAGTGCATGCATATTTGCATAAGGGTTGAAGATTACTTTGGTAAGTATTTCCCCAAACCTCCACGCAGTAGGTCAGATATAAAAGTTAGTTTTTCCTTAAACAAACATTAAAAATGCCATTGACATGGACTGAGTTTAATGTTTGTTTTGTCCATGTTTGTTTTGTCTGATAATTATGTCATAAAAGATGTATTAGCCCACTCATTTTTATATACGTAGCACATTGGAATAGACCCTATATGACATCAGGAGGAGTCCATTATTAGTATAAATGTAGAAATGTAGGGCTATAGGCCAACATGTTTTTGGTAAAATAATTATTTTGTCCCTGGAAAAAATGAGCTGCCACGGTGGTGATGACCCCTGATCAGTCAATCTCTATGAGGCCCCCTTTCCACCAAAATAAATTTGGTTCTGGTTCCGTTCTTTATTTTTTATGATGGTTTATAACACCTCAGCTTCTTCCATGAACCTGAATAGTGACACACCCACTTTGGTTCCCACTTCAGGGCAAGAAGAAGTATTGTTTTTTTGGCTTCAGTTATTTTTTTCTTTTTTTTCTCCTCACAGTTTTGTTTATTCAAGATTTCAGGGTATACAGTAAATCAAATCAAATAACACTAAAGAGTATATTATGTGTACATATAACCACCATACAACCGCAAAATAGTGTGTTAGCATACAAAAAAAGAAATGGTATAGTCCTACACTAACAGGGAAGTGACAGTGACAATACGACAAAACACACAACATGGCATGGTCACCTCTCAAAAACATAATGGACGTAGCAGTGCACTGTGCACCCACATAGCTCCTCATAATAAATGTACTGAACAACCCAGATGCGTCAGAGATCACGTCTAGCATGCTCAGATTCAGGTTTAAACTCATTCAATCTGGAATAGCTTGGAACTGTAAGTTATTTACCAGTGCAAGGAATGGATACCGAGCCTCTCAAGGTACATCATTTTTTTTCTATTATAATTTCCGAACCAACTTTTAGGGATGCCCTGACCCAATTAATTTGGTTCAAACTTAGGCAGGAACAAAAGAACGGAACCGGTTCAACCCTGATGGAAAAGGGGCCTATAGCTGTCTCACCTGGGTCAAGTTGGGGTCCTCAGGAGGGCTGAGGATGGAGCCGCTAGCCAGAGTATACAGCAGAGCAGAGACGGTCATCATCAGAGGAGTGACCTTCATGGCTGCAGCTTCAAGTGGTCCGTGTGTCCGTCCGTGTGTATGTATGTGTGTGTGTGTGTGTGTGTGTGTGTGTGTGTGTGTGTGTCCGTCCGTGAGTATGTGTGTGTGTGTGTGTGTGTGTGTGTGTGTGTGTGTGTGTGTGGGTGGAGCAGGTGGACAGAGTGTCTGTTATGTTATGATGGATCAGATCTGGACAGCTGTATATATATATCAGTCGACCTATTCTCAGCTGTGTCAGGCTCACACACAGGAGGTGTAAGTTGAGACAAAGTGCAATACTGTGGTGACTTGCTTACAGTACAGTAACATGCTGTTGTGTACAGAGTTATTTACTATTGGCCTGTAAAAACTAAGCCTTTGTTAGAATGCTGTCAAACAACCCCAGGGGGGTTCGGGGGCAGTAGCCGACAGGGCCTCCAGACACAGTCTGAGAAATAAGAGAAAAGAAATGTGTAGGCTATTGCAAATCGTCTTCTACTTGTTAAAGAGATTATTACTGTTCAAGTGAAACTATTTATAGACTACAAAGTATATTGTGTAATTTCAATTAAAGCTCCTTTCTAGAAGAGAGAAGCAGAATCGTCAACGTCTCTGAGCACTAACACGTTTACATTCCTACACACTGCCATTTCCACATACTGCCATTTTGACATAACGCCATTCCGACAGGACCATCCACCGTGCGGGAGGGGGGGGGGGGGGGGGGGGGCATAGATGTCACATCACTTTGAGTCGACCATAAACTCGCCCAAATTTCAAGGTTTATTATCAAAGTGCTATATAAGGCCCTACAATCTTTCACTGGTCTATTTTAATGTCCTATGATATGTGACTCAATTCAATTCTCTCCAACTTTATAATAAACTGTCGGGCTTGTCGTCTCTCTCTCTATGTCTTGGAAACAGATGGCTTTGAACATTGTCATAACCCGGCCCGTTGGGCCATGACAAATTGAGGAGGACACAGTAGCAGTGTTCAAAATAACAATAATTTATTCACAAAAGGTAACCAATATTATAAAGATTAAAGAATGCTTACAGAATGTATGAGATGTGGAAGTCAGTAAGATCACTGATCAGTGGTGTCAGTGTGGATGTGTGGTTAGTATGGTGAATGGGTGTTGTAGTGTGCAACTCAAACAGCAAAGGGAAACAAACAGAAGGGTGCTGTCATCTGCAGAGGGACCCCGAGAATGGCTGGCAAGCCCTCTTTTATAGGGTTCCAGGAGCACTGGCCAGGTGCTCCTAATGCACCTAATGAGGAGTCTCAAGTAGTTTTTTTATTTTTTATTTGTTTAGAATTCCAAATTTGAACAAACGTTCCCTCCCTGACAATTTAGGACAGGTGGAACAGGTGCGCCTACAGGAGCGGTGTTCCCCCTACCTATCTAAACTGCCTAACCAAAAACCAAACTACCATAACTTGCCCTGGTCTTCAGTGGGCCTCCCGAGTTCCCCTGCCAACACTGCAGGGCATCTCAGGGGTACCACCCTATCCCAGCTTGTGTGGGATAGCATCTACTAAACCAAAAACAACACAAAGAACAATCAAACAAACGAATCCCATATGGGGGGGAACGCCGCTGACCTACGTGGGCGGGGAACACGTCCCCTCAGACTGTCTAGACCCACCTGCCACAACTGCCCCAATTACTAAAACCAGTGGCAACTAATTGAAAGCACAAAACAACATTTAAATAATAATAATACATTTTATTTATAAGGCGCCTTTCAGGGCACTCAAGGTCGCCGTACAGGTTAAAAACAGTACAAGAACACATTTAAAAGCAGAACAAAACTAGGGCACAGCTTGCAGCAGAAGACACAGAGGTCACACAGTCATAAGCCTGCCTAAACAGTTGCAGGGTTTTGAGGTGAGTTTGAAATATGGTGATCCATGTCCATGTTTCTGATGTCAGTTTGGTTAAATTGTATTTAACCAAACTGATGAATCAATTACTCAAAATGGTTAACCAAAGCAAAGTGTTAAACAAATTGGCCCTCAAATTACTCAAAACAAATTGTCATTCAAAACAATATCGTTACTCAAACACTACCATGCACCTCCTCAACAATGCCGTGACTAAAGTTGCCAATGTAGGCTTCAAACAGTACAGGAAATTACTTTTACCTGTTCGCAGAGTCACAGCCAACCCGAGTTGCTTAAAGTGTCCGCAAGCCCCCAATCTGTCATAACCCGGCCCGTTGGGCCATGACAAATTGAGGAGGACACAGTAGCAGTGTTCAAAATAACAATAATGTATTCACAAAAGGTAACCAATATTATAAAGTTTAAAGACTGCTTACAGAATGTATGAGATGTGGAAGTCAGTAAGATCAGTGGTGTCAGTGTGGATGTGTGGTTAGCAGCGACGTAGAGTCTGTGGGGGCCATAACTTGCCCTGGTCTTGCCCTGGTCTTGCTCTGGTCTTCAGTGGCCCCCATGAAGAATCCTAGGGCCCCTTTCGGCCCCCATGAAGATTTTCGTGGACATTTTACATTTACATTACATATTTTCTGGGAATTCCGAACATTTTGGACCTCTCCGCCGGCAATCTGAGAATCCCATCGTCAAATATTCGGGAAAACAGCGCCTCCCCTGTTGTTCCTCAGGCAACAGTCTGTCTTGAGAGACACCGGCCGTCCAAGAGGTGTTAAAAAGTGCTAATCGGGTTTCTTTTAAGCAATATTACACGAGAGGGTGTTGTTTAACGTGGTTATTGCCACGACAGTGATGCGGTCAGGAACGAGACGAAGTCGAGTTCCGCAAGCATCACTGAAGTGGCAATAATCACGTTAAACAACACCCTCGAGTGTAATATTGCTATTCTACAACAGTTACCCTTAAAACAAAGAGAATCGCTGAAAAAAATTTTTTTTTTAATGACAGATGTAGTCACTACGACCACAAATGTCCAAAGAAACTAGCTAGCCTAGCCACCGAGTTTGCTAGCGCTCTGGGAGAACAGAGCAGCTGAATTCTTTGTTTTGATTAGGTGGTGGTGTGTGCTGGTTAAACCACCGGCTAGAAGGCTGTTTCAACCAATCAGATTGCTTCCTCTTAACGACCTGTTGTAGAATTGTAGTTGTTCTATCTTGAGGCGTGACATAATAACACTGATCAAGAATTCACCAAAGAGACCTAACCACAGACTAGTGAGACTACACACTGACTCGAGAAAAGACCCATATCGTCCAAAATAGGCTGATCAGTCGCTGTCTGTGTATATAGGCTAATTCATTGGTAAAAGTATGCTAAAGAACTCATTTTTAGACCATTTGGGAAATAAATAAATAAATAAATCTGCGGCAGTCCCCCCCCCCCCCCCAACGCAATTCTGTAGCCTACCCAAAGGTAAAACGCACCCGCCGCCTATGATCTCTCTCTCTCTCCCTCCGTATCTCTCTATATCTCCCTCTCTCTCCCTCTCTCTCTCTCTCTCTCTCCCTCTCATAATAATAATAATATAGTCCTGAAAGTCCTCACCTTGGCTTGGACATTGGCCTATAGAAGCTGCTTTAAAAGTACCAGCGAAAACAACTTATTTTTTTCCGCGCTGCGGTGGGGGGGGGGGGGGGGGGGGGTGCGGGGAGGCGGGGCTGCGGGGGGGGGGGGGGGGGGGCCTTGAGGATTGATCAAACTCTTCGGCTCTGGTGGTTAGTATGGTGAATGGGTGTTGTAGTGTGCAACTCAAACAGCAAAGGGAAACAAACAGAAGGGTGCTGTCATCTGGAGAGGGACCCTGAGAATGCCTGGCAAGCCCTCTTTTATAGGGTTCCAGGAGCACTGGCCAGGTGCTCCTAATGCACCTAATGAGAAGTCTCAAGTGATCACATGATCTGTGGGAGAAACACACACAGGGCAGTACACCATATACACAGCATAGGCCCTGCAGGCCAGGCCAAGGGGCCGTGACAACATGAACTTGAAATTTACCATAATATCAAAATCCAACAGCTGAGTCACGGTAAATAATGTTATGAACACGTGGTAGTGAATTCGAAGTAGATTAGAGAGAGTGGTTTCGGCAGGGACTCCATTATCGTTAGTCACTAATTAAGCCCCACAGCCAATGGGACACTAAGCCCACTCTCCTTGTCTGCCTTGTTCCCATCGCAGCATGACTATAGACCGATTCCGTACCGGTTTCATGGTCGCAGCCTACGTATTTCCTGTAGACGGACTCGACGTAGCTGCGGGGGTAAAACCCTCACCAGGCGCACATCTTCCACTACAGTGAACGGCAGAGTGACTGATGTTAGTTTGCCTCAAACTTTACTCCTTTACCTGCTTTTTTACTAACACTAACATTACAAAGATGCCCAGAACATCGAGATGAACCTGTGTAGTTTATGGCTGCTCCAACAGTAGTGGCAACATAACAAATAAAATAAAACGGAATGTCTAATATCCACCGCGATGGCTGAGACCAGAGCCATTGAGCAATGGTTGAGACAAAGCAGTGAAAGATACATAACGCCAGTCTTACCCAATACCAAATATTTCTGTTTTATTAACACAAGGCTGCTGTACTTTATACCTCATACTTTAAATGCTTAGTATGAGGTATAAAATACAGCAGCCTTGTGTTCATAAAACAGAAAGATTGGGTATTGGGTAAGACTGAAATTATGTATCTTGCAGGATTCTTCACTGCTTTGTCTCAACCATTACTCAATGGCTCTGGTCTCAGCCATCGCGGTGGATATTAGACATTCCGTTTTATTTTATTTGTTATGTTGCCACTACTGTTGGAGCAGCCATAAACTACACAGGTTCATCTCGATGTTCTGGGCATCTTTGTAATGTTAGTGTTAGTAAAAAAGCAGGTAAAGGAGTAAAGTTTGAGGCAAACTAACATCAGTCACTCTGCCGTTCACTGTAGTGGAAGATGTGCGCCTGGTGAGGGTTTTACCCCCGCAGCTACGTCGAGTCCGCCTACAGGAAATACGTAGGCTGCGACCATGAAACCGGTACGGAATCGGTCTATAGAGACTGCAGACGCGAGTCACGTGACTACAGAAAGCCCCACTAATGCATATTTTTTTGTTTTTCATGAATACAAACACATCCATGCCTTGTCCCACACGAGCCGCTAGAGGCTCGTAAATCTGACTTGGCAAAAACACAGTAACAGCATAACATCTGTTTATCAAAAACACAGTAACAGCATAACATCTGTTTATCAAAAACACAGTAACAGCATAACATCTGTTTATCAGACTGTGGCAGCTCGTGTGGGACAACCAAGGCATGGATGCGTGTGTAATGACATTATGACAACTAACTCCGTGTGCAAACTTCTGCCAAGTAAAAGATTTCTTGTCTTTTTCATCCAAGGCTCAGCAACAGAGAATGCGGAGACTTTGTGTTTTCAGTGTCAACCACTAGAGGGTGCTCATTGCCACCATCTGAATGATCCTTGGTGGCTAGAATACACTGTGGATTCAACTCAGATTTTTTGGTGGGTCAAAACAAGCTTTTTTGAAGCAATGGTCATGGTTGATTTTTGTTGATTTTCGTTAGTGTGAAACGCTGAAAACACTGCATGGCACTGGCGATTTAATTAATTAAATTATTAATCAATTTAGGCAGATGCTCTTAATCCAGAGCGATTAATCATTAATACTTGATAACAGATCGATGAAAAACGTTTGAACAGAACAAATAGCATAAAAGCGATATGCTTAAATGGGCTCCGCTCTATGCTATGAGGGATGTTGAGGTCTACTGGGGAAACTGGATGACGGGGGCTTCATTTCTGCATTGCATTTTAGGACCTTTTTCTATTGACGGCCTTCCGAATCTCCTCCAGCAGCTTGGGCTTGGTGTTGATCACATTTGCGGCGGCTCTGTCCATCAGCTCTCTGATCCTTGCGGGATCCAGCGGTCCTTGGAGGGTCTTGTATCTCTCTCTAATGTTCTCAAGTTCACAGTCATCTGACACTGTGATGAGGGAGACAACAGAAACACAAACAGTATTAATGTTTTGATTTCACACTAGCTAAATGTTGACAGGTTTCTGTTCTGTTAGTTTTTAAATCAAATGACTTCAGTTTTCTGTGTAACACCTTATGTTTTGAAAATATTTGAAGCTTTCGGTAAATACATTTTTGAAAAGTCAGCAAGTTGTTGGACACAGGCACGCATATCTTGTGTGTGCAGGTGTGTGTGTGTGTGTGTGTGTGTGTGTGTGTGTGTGTGTGTGTGTGTGTGTGTGTGTGTTCATCGGGCATTTCAAATGTATTTTCAGATTGAATGAGTCACAATGGACATCCTATACATAAACCTCTAAAAAGTATGGGCATAAAACAGTCTCGTCTTTACTTGTCTGGGGAAACTATTTAGACCTTTATTTCTCAAATTAAGGTCTACTAAATGAATTAAACTAATTTGTTAACATGAACAAATACTGTACGTTAACGTAATCATGCTCTTTCAGCAACTATATTGCTGCTGTTGGTCAGACATGTTGTATCTCCATATTTTAACGTTGTTATACCATAATTCGTTACACAATGTATGTTCATGTACAAATTGTGCAAACGGAACAGTTACCGTGACAGTTCACCCTGTTGAACAGAGGCATGTGGATCACTGTCGGGGTGTTGTCGTCTCCTGGAAACACGTAGATGTCCTTTGGGTTTTCTCTGTCCATTTCTGGAAATTCAACGTGTGGGAAAGCTATACCCATTTCCATGGACAACTTATAAGCATCTTCAATTGTCTGTAGAAATAAGCAGAAAAGTGATAAACACAATGGCTTGATTATAATATATTAGGACTAGGGATGTCCCGATCACGTTTTTTTGCTTCCGATCATTTGATTTTTTCCCGACTAGTACTAGTACAATATTCAAAATCACAGACAATATCCAGTCTAATATCATGATATGGATATAATATTGATACTAGGGATGTCCCGATCAAAAAAAAATTCTCCCGATCCGATGCACAAAACAGACTTCAGTGAAAACCCTGAAACTGTGCTTGCACGCATGTGTTACCTTCACATGTGTTAGTCTCGCGTTGCCAGACTGTTGCCTCTTGCAATTTTCAAATGCTTCCGTCATACAGTCTGGAGCAACGGAAGAGCTGTCATGAGTTAAATATAAAGCGGAAGTGGAGCCTCCTCCCCACTTCCATTTCGTCTTTACAGTCGCGCAAATGTATCCTAATATAAATAGAAACCAGTAATACGCCTTACAGGACAACTTTAGTTTTTTTCAACCAAGGTTCATGATTTAGGTTGTCTTTAGAGAAAGTAAAAGGCGAGTGTAATTTTTTTTTATTTGCTGCTTTCTTTCGTTTTAGGGATTTTAGCTGTTTTTGACAGGGGGGCGGGGGCATTCGAGCATGGGGCTAAATATGTATTTCTTTACACAATTTTATAGCGATTATTTTTTTTATTATTTACTATAGTCCTACTAGACCCCAATAAATTACATCTGGCCACAAAAGATCACGGGATCTACTGAATGTGATAAACTGACATATTGAGCCTATCACACACAGTGTGGCTTCCCCCCAGTAGGCTACCTTCACATTCAGTAGATCCTGTGATCTTTTGTGGCCAGATGTAATTTCTTGCGACTACCTTGAGATATTTCTTGAGACTATACCTTCATGGGGTCTCCTCCGCTGAAGTCGAGGGAGATGATGAGGTCGACGTTTCTCTCTGGTCTGAGGACAGAGAAGTAGGGAGCGTTGAGCAGCAGTCCAGCGTCGATATAGTCCCTCGTTCCTGATTTCAGGATATAAGGGTCTACTCCTCTGACTTCTTCAGCTGTACAAAATACAGTGATTTCAGGATATAAGGGTCTACTCCTCTGACTTCTTCAGCTGTACAAAATACAGTGATTTCAATAAGAGTCTACTTCTGACTTCTTCAGCCGTACAAAATACAGTGCAGTATATTACCAAATACATGACAACTGCTTTAGATAGCCAGAGAGAGCACTTTCGATGTCCATGCAACAATAATCATTTTTTTTACAGCAACTTGCCATATGCCTGTCAAACTATAGGCCTACTGTACTTCAAATGAGTGAGAGGCACAACAGTGGAGGGAGCTCACTTCTCTCTCTGCCTCCATGTTGTGTCGCTACACTGTTACTATCAGCTATCATGCATAAGATCTGGTCATCGCAGATCCCGATTCCCGAGACGTTCCAAGGCCAGTGAGTCGATTTGTTTCCTCCAACTGCACCTTGGTATGCCCCGGGGTCTCCTCCCAGTGGGACGTGATCCTTGGTCTGCCCCAGGGTCTCCTCCCAGTGGGACGTGGTCCTTGGTCTGCCCCGGGGGTCTCCTCCCAGTGCGACGTGCCTCGAGGACCTCCCTAGGGAGACACCCGAGAGGCATCCTATACTTAAAAGAAGAATTGTGTCCGAGCTCTGCACTCACCTCTCATGTTGTGCAGGAAGTTGTATGTGGTTCCCCAGCGGTGGATTATAGTGGGTTTCATCAAACCCGCAATTATATTCCCTGAAATGTGACAGAGGGTGTGAGTAGGTGGTATTGACAGATAGACAGATAGATAGATGGACGGACTGATTAGTTCTGAATCGCTGGTAAGGTCAGCTATAGACAGTGTTTTAACTCTGGCGTATGCAAAGGAAAAAAAATATGTAATTTAGATATATTATGTAGACATACAGTAGCATTCTATTGTGTTTACTTGCGTTTCGTTGTACAGATATTCTACTGTTAGACGGATGTTAAGTTCTTAGCTTAAGCTCATCAAGGATCTTAATAAGATCCTGCATGCGTGCGTGCGAGAGAGAGATAGAGAAAGAGTAAATGCTAAAATGACCAACCAAGCAAGGAAAGCATGCTGTCCTTCACTGCTGACCACACATCTGATGATGATGATTCAGCATAAATGCTACCACACAGGCCTGCCAACAGAGCAACACAGAATTCAAATGTAATGCTTTGGAAGAAACAAACCAACAGAACGGAAGTGGACCGACCGTGCATGGTGGAGTCTCACCTTGCACGTAGAGCATGTCCATCTCTGGCTGCTCCTTTATCAACGTCCCGTGGTCAAACTTACTCCCAAAGTATTTCTGGTCCACGAAGGCCCCGGTGAGAGAGTACCCCGCCTCATGGGGGGTCATCTCAACCCACACGTCTGTCAAGGAAACACGGTCAGGCTCTGAAGCAGTTCAATGTGATTTTGCATCAATACATAATTATTGAATTAATTGTTCAAAAATAAGAAAATAAAAAGAACAACCCTATGTCTTAAGGGAGGACCGGCATATCGCTATGACTCAGCCATAACCAAAGAGGCCTAAAAAGTTCCCAATGCAGCCACGCCCACATATGGAGCGTCGTCTAACCTCAAGCAATGTGTCATCATGGCATCAGCCTCAAACTAATCAGTCAGCTCCATATATGGGCATACAAGGGACATGGACAGATACAGAGATCTCCATACCGCAGTTTGCAACACTAGATTTTTGAGGGGCGCTAGCCCCTCCTATATGCCCAGCTTTGTGTTTGTACCACAGAAATGAATTGATTGGCTGAGCACGGAATGTGATGTATGATGATGTATGTGACGATAGGAGTGCCCATCACTGTGCCCAAGTGTGTGATTTTCTTTTACAATAGGTTAGAGTTGCAACACCCTCCATTGACTGCCCCTTCATCCAAATAGAAAAGTCTGATCTGAAATTACGTTGTTTGAAGAAGTGTTTGTTTCATAAAAATCCATCCTAGACATGTAATGAGTTACTTGAACTGCTAAGAAATTCTGTGCAGGTAATAACTTTTTCTAAGTGTTGGGAGTATGGAAGCGCTCGTTGGAAGTCACTCAGTGGCATGTGTGCAGCGTACCACCTGTTTTGAATTTGCACATAATGCAGGAGGCAGCAGGACGAATTAAACGAGTGCTTCCAAACTCCCAACAAAAAGTTTTTATACCTGCACAGAATGTATTAGCAGGAAGTAACATGTCTACGGTGGATTTTGTATTTAAAAAAAACACTTGATACAGACACAGATTGAAAGAGGATAATTGAAGCTTGCCTTAATAATAATAATAATCTTTATTGTCCCGAAGGATATTTGTCTTCACAATCTGTTCAACAGTTCAACACCCACATCAAAAACAACACAGAGCACATAGCACCAAGACAAAACAAAAAAACAAAAAAAACAAAACATGAGTTCCCCACTGTGTACAGAATCATCCTATCGGCGGGGCAGTTTGTTTAATGCCGCGATGGCTGAGGGGACAAAACTCCTACTAAAACGGACCTTTTTCCAGGGCAAGGTCCTGTATCTTTGTCCAGATGGCATGAGGTTAAAGAAACGATACAGAGGATGATCAGTGTCATTTGATATCGAGAGTGCTAGTCGTGTGATGGCGTTATTGTTCATATCAGAAAGTGTGGGTGTAGGAAGTCCGATGATTTTGGAAGCAATACGGGTGATACTGAAAAGTTTGTTCCTGTTAGGCATGGACAGTATGGTGTAGAAACATGCAGAACAGTACAACAGAACGGGTTGAATAATGCTTTTGTACAGTAATAGCAAAAGATGAGGAGCAACAGATAGTGATCTTAATTTACGGATTACATGGAGTCTTTGCTGAAAGCGTGACTGGATTGATGTAATGTGTTGATCAAACCTAAGTCTATTGTCCAGTGTGAGTCCAAGATATGTGAAGCTGTCTACCTGTTCTATTGTTTTACCATTAATGAGGAGTGGGTTAAGTCCAGTGTGGGTTGTTGTTTCAAAGACCAGTTCTTTTGTTTTGACCACATTCAACTCTAGATAGTTGTCAGTACACCACTGTGTGAAATGAGAAATGGTATTCTGATAGACCGTAATAGAGTTATTGTCATGGAGCAGTCCGAGAATGGCAGTGTCATCAGAGTATTTAAAGTATGTGATGTTAGTGGGTGAGGGGCTAATACAGTCATTTGTGTACAGAGTGTAGAGGAAGGGGCTGAGGACACAGCCTTGAGGGGCCCCTGTGTTGGTGATGGCAGTTGATGAAAATGATGTACCTACTTTAACTGTTTGTGGTCTATTGCTCAGGAAGCTGTGAGTCCAGTGTATGAGAAGTGGGGGGATGTTGAGCTGATGCAGTTTCTTGATCATATGATGGCGTTGGATCGTGTTAAAGGCAGAACTAAAGTCAACAAAAAGAATAGTGGCAAAATTATCCGAGGATGAATCCAGGTGTTGGAGAAGGGAGTGAAGGAGGCATGCCACAGCATCCTCTGTCCCCCTCTTGGCCCGATAGGCAAACTGGAAAGGGTCCAGCTGTGACCTGACAGCTGGCAGAATGATGTTCAGAATCAGTTTTTCCAGGCATTTCATCATTATTGAGGTTAGTGCAACGGGTCTATAATGGTTGGGTTCTGAGGGGCGGGGTTTCTTGGGTACTGGTATGATGGTGGATGTTTTCCAGAGGGTGGGTACGGCTGCTGTCCTGTAGGACTCCCAAAAGATGGAGTGAAGGATGGGGGAGAGCTCCATGGCGCAGAGCTTAAGCACCTTTGCCGAGATGCCATCCGGCCCTGGCGCCTTGCCAGGCTTACACCTGGCCAGCAGCTGTCGGACATCCTCCTCGTTGAAGGGGGGATGTGGCGGCTCCTGAAAGGGGAGGGCTCCCAACAGTTCCTCACAGGCAGCAGAGTAGTCTTGACTGTCAAACCGTTTGTAGAAAGTGTTCAGGGTGTTTGCAAAGGTGGTAGGATCCGGAGTTGTACAGTTCTTTTGTTTTGTCTCACCACCAGTGAGGATTTTGACTTTATTGAAGGCTTGTTTTGTGTTCATGCTCCTTACAGCTGCAATGTTGGTGAGTTTAAAAACCCATTTTGGGCGTGAACCCCTTTTGGTGTTTTAAACATTCTTATAATTTAGTTATTGAAAAATAGCAGATCTACAAGCTTGTAGGTCTGCTATTTTTGAATTGTGAAAACAGATTGACAGAAAACTGTCAGGATTTAGAAGACATTTTATAAATTTCGACGTCAGGCCTAAATGGGTTAAGGTTGTTTAATACATGCAGATCGGACTCTTCTGTTTGGATGAATGTGCTGTCAATGGAGGTTGCTGCAAATCTAGATTCAACCCATCATGAAAAGAACTCTAGTGTTGCAAATTGCGGCTACTCCATATATTGGTATAAAAGGGACATGGACTGACCATTTTAACTGCAACGATGAGCCTGTACAGCAGCACAACCAAGTCTTTCAACCTTACTTGTAATTGTAATGTGATGCGAAGATTGGTTCTTCTTCTGATTGATTCTAATTCTGATTCTGACAGATCATGACATCATGAATGATAGGCCTACTTAATTTACCTTTCAGACTTTTATTTTGTTGTCTGTCTAGGATCTCCTTGTCAATCACAGTGTAGATGGGATAGGGATCCATGTCGTGCTTTCCTCTCTGCTCTGAAAGAACATGTTCATCTATCTGGGAAAAAAACCCCACAACAAATAATGGATCAATACTTCCAGTTTTCACTCATGTTCTAACATTTGTACCTCTGCCATAGCTAGAATGTCCGGTGCGGCGCATTCTGCCCCCCCTCTTAGGTGAGCTGACTGGCTTGTTTGGCAGATAGCGAACAGTCTTCCCAATGAGCACAAACGGTTTGCAATTTAGGTTGTTCATTGAACACTGGAGAAGTTGAAAAACTGCAATACAGAAAATGCTGTAGTAATATCGGCAAAACGTAAATACAACGTTGTAACAATCGGCCTTTTGGTTTGAATGGAAAAGTATTAACTAAAGGAAAAAGACAGGATCGGCAGGTTTTTAGCTTAGTGAAACTCATATTTAATGACTGACAAATAAATATTCAAACTCAATACACTTGCATTTATCCCTATAACTCTTAATCCAGGCCAACTCAACTGTAATCCTAGTGGCCTCACCGCTCCATTGTTTTTTTCTGGTTGGCTTTTTTTTTTTTACAGTGTATTATTATTTTACCTTTTTAACAACAATTATCAAATTGGGGTTTCACCAATTAAATTTACACCTGCGTCCCCGTATGGGCCACCACCTGTAACAATCTGCCTTTTGGTTTGAAAGGAAAATTAAAAGACAGGATTGGCAGGTTCAGTGGCGTTTCCAGGAATTACATTTTGGGCAGGCAAGATGTGTTAATTTTCGTCTCCCCGCGCACAATTGTAGCACTAAAGGGTAGGATACAAAGGCTGAAAGGCATGCATTTACATTCCAATTGGTGATTGAGGGTCGCGCTATACCGCAACGGCCAATAATGCAACTTTGCCACTAACTACAGACCCTGGGGCCTTCGAGATCTATCTCTTCCACCCGTTCACACTAGTACACGAGTGCATGTTTTTGGTCCGACGGAGCATTGATCCGATCGACAACCTACCTCAAACCCTCACCCTAACCTCCCCCGGGGCAGAGCACACCTAAACCTAAACCCAACCCTCTCCCGACCCCCAGCGCACCTCGGACCAATGCTCCTTTGGAGCAATGATCCGTCGGATCATAGTATGCCTCCCCTATAGTACACAGGTCTCCCCTCTTCCTGCACCACACCCTCTATTTGTCATTAGTGTGTGGCAGCAAACACTCAGTCCAAAATGGGCGGCCTAAATGTGATAAATGCTCCGTTTGTACTCACCCATTAAATAATTCCAAAGACGTGGAGTGAAATATGGTCCTCTAGTTTTATATCCATGTGAAAGTTCTGGCACAAAACGTGTATTTAGTCAATTATCTCCACTTTTTCACGAGATGCACACGGACGTCTTTCTCTCCGGGCAAAGGGGCCCGGAATGATCGCTGGACTGATTTTACGAATACGTCCTGTTTACCGCAGACATCATCACCAATTGACCAGGGGAACACAAAAGTTTGGGTCACACAATTGGCAGGTGCTGGGTAATTAATCTCACCACCTGCCAATTGTGTGACTTAAACTTTTGTTTTTCCACCACAAGCTCAAGCTGTTTCCACCACAAGCTCATATGTGTCGCGCTGCGACTCGTTTTGAGCTTGTAGATCAGCTCGTTTTGCTACGACAGTAATAATATATGGCCCTAGGGAGTGAGTGTGGAAATATAGTGGCCCTCTCCATCGTCAAAGTTTCCCACCCCTGGTGTAAATGATTGTCTGACCTCTTTCACGTAGGTGGTGACAACATTTGCAGCCCAGCTGTGTGCTAGATTGAAGTTGTCGTAGTGGTCCCATGTCTCAGGATACCGCAACAACACTCCAAAACCATCCAATCTTTGAACTATTTCCTTGGTCACAGGCTTCGGATTGGAGGACCAGTTGGGATATTCATATAAGGAGGCCATGCCCCTGTAGATGAGATGAAAGAAAATACATGATTTAATGTATTCCCAGTGGCGGAGAATAGTTCATGATGTACGGTAATTGAAATTGAAAAGTTAATTTACATTTTTTATATGGGTGCTAGTGCTATATTGAAAGATGAATCCCAAAACCCTAACACAAAACAATATTTTAAATAGTGTTTACATGGATATCAATGCATAACAAGTCAGCTATGTGGTGGGGGGGAAGTATTTTAGGCTGATTTATATCACGGGTCAAATTTGACCCGCTAACCCCAAAAGTGTTAGCAGGTTTCTATCACAATGCAAGGGTTAATACCAAATTGGCCAAATTGTCAAATATGAACACATTGACTGCCACAATTAATTATTCAGTCACTGCTACAGTCTTGCGCAGACCCTTATTTTGACGGATCCTGTAGGGCCTGTTGTAATATATCCAACAGGCTGTGTACTGATAACAGGTACTTGTACGTGAATATGCAATGTACTTATATATGTGTATGGATATATGTGTAAGGTGCACTGCCGGAACTGTAACCTTCCCTAGGTCTGTTAGGGGCACGCTGAAGGCCGCGTGCTGCAGGCAGTGATTTGTGATGTCTAGTCAGTGACGTCAGTAGGACACGAAGTAATCCAAGCTATATATGATCCCGTAAGTGTAATAAACCTTGTGATTGTATTGATGTGACCAAGTCTCCGTGTCATGTTAATCTCTCTCCCGGAGCAGGCCTGCCCGTATGTCCGTCCGTCCGAACCATGGAAATGTCAACCGGGTCGTCACACACCAGAACCAGACGAGGGTCCAAGTACTTAGATTAGAATCAGTAAGCTAGTAATCATAACAATTGGTGTCGTGAAGTTGGGATCAGACAAGGGGTGAGTTCACTTCATATTTTACTCTTCATCCAGAGAAAAAGTGCCTCTCCTCTTGTCTGGTAAAAGAAATATAGGTTATGATGCAGGGTTTACCTTAGTTAAACCTTGTATTTTTTATTGTTCCCACATTTAGTACAAGCTTCCAAATTTCACTGATATAGATCCTGTTAGTCAGTGTGTGTTTTTTAAGTGACTGATACAATTTTTTTAGTGACTTGACAGAGTTTAGAGATAAGACTGTTTGTGTTCAAGCAGCGCATATGGTTTGAGTCCATATGTAAGCCTAATGAAGGTTCATTAGCAGAACAGATTAATTCTGTTGTAAAAGACTGCGTCGGGGTTTCCACGTAGCGATATGGTTGAAGTCCATATTTAGCCTGGCGTTTGGTACGTCAGCAGAACGGATTTAATATCTGTGTGTTTAAATACACTGTCCTTAGTAGCAGGTCAGTGGCCTAGTGATGTATCACGCAGCTAGGTTAGAAGCCGGGACGAGGCCTTACGCCCCGCACAACAGCTGTGAGTTCTGCCTGTTGTTTTATAAATCTGCTAAGATGTTGTCTAGCAGGATACGTTTCTGAGATAGCGTATTTACGCCTGTGGTGGTTATTTTCCCACAGCATACTGTAATTCACTCTGGTCAAAGTCAAAAGTCACTGCTAGATTTTAGGTACCCATTTCAAGGTACCAGATAAGGGCTGGTGTGTGAACAGA
The DNA here is from genome assembly GCF_964188405.1 of Protomyctophum parallelum. Lineage (NCBI taxonomy): Eukaryota > Metazoa > Chordata > Actinopteri > Myctophiformes > Myctophidae > Protomyctophum > Protomyctophum parallelum. Next base: position 39,229,507 of record NC_139703.1, on the reverse strand, counting down.
CATCGTTGTGCATTCCATGTGGCGTCTATGTTTTTGTTGTGTTCTGTGTCTTGTCGACTATGGACAGTCAAAGTTGAAGCAACCCCCAGTAGAGGGGTGCACATGTTTATGAAAAGTGATGTCGAGGTTCCCAGACACGCTTAAGTACCACAGTAGTTCGGCTATGGGCAGTCGAAGTTCAAGCTCCCCCCAGCAGTGGGGTGCTCATGTGTATGAAAGTGTACCACAGTCGTTAGGCCACGGTCATCCATTATGCCAGGGTGATGGTAAGAGATGGGCAAATAAGAGTGGCATCTCTGGTGTCTTTCATGTCTGGGAGTTGAGTTAAACAGTAGCATGCGTTGTGAATTAATGCAGTGTAATGCACGGTATGTAGTTCAATCTGATGTGGTTATCACAGCGCTAAATAGCCTCCAATCTGAGGGGGATGATGGATTGCTTAAGTGAAATATGAATCAGTATTCAGTAAGGACCTAGGAGAGGTTCTGGGTTCATTCACTTAAATGAGTGTGCAAAATAGCCGATCTACAAGCGGCACAAATGGCCTAATTGAAATAGATTGTCCAGCCTAGTTACAAGGCATGTAGATAGAAGTCTCAAATAGCCAAAATATGAGTATTAAGAAGGCAGCAGAGGCTGCTATATGTGGTGGTTATCTAAGGCAGTAAAAGTAGTCTAATGTTTTATTAGTGTAAAGTTTCAATGGGTCTATTTAGCCTGCCCTGTGAGCTGTAAAAGTCAATACACCAAAACTTAGGCATACCCAAGGCCTTAAAGATAAGTTCGGAGAAAACTGTAAGCGTTTTGGTTGGTAGAGTTCGTTAGAGACGAGCATTTATCTTCCCTGTTCAATATCGGGTTTTAGACGGGAGAGCGCTGAGGCTGGCGTAGCCATAGTAACCTTATCGCCAGAGAGAAGCACTCCCCGAGATTCTGACTGGGCCAAGAGGAAAGCCGAGAGAGCGTTGGCGGCTTGGCGCAGACAACATGTTTAGAACTTCCCTACCCCCACGCAGCTAGAGCGTTACTCCCTGACTTTCACGGAGCGTGTTATCTCTTATCTCATATAGCCAAGGTCAAAGACATGCTTAGTATGAGAGCTAATATTACTCATTGAAAACACATCAGGAACCCAGTATATTAATTAATGACGAGAAAATGCTGTAACTGGCCAATAATCTATGTGGCATTGGGCCAAAGTTCTGGAGTGAACAAACAATACAGGAGTATTTACTAGGAACACTAAATAGTTGGTGTAGAGTCAAGCGGAAACTCATTATTAATCTAGGAGCTTAGGGAGGGGGGTTGGGCGCCCCTGAACCTAGGCTCCAACAGGGGACGGTGGAACCGCGAGGCTCCGAGGGCACGTTAAAGACGAGTTATAGTGCTGGGGAGAGCTACTGAAGGCCTCCGTGTCTGATGAAGGGTGAATTAACACCCTACCGTGGTATCCTCTAGTCAGCGCACTCGTCGGCGGTAACGGGCAGGCGATGCGTGGTACGTGGGCGACAGCCCACACCTAGCAGAGGTGCGTACGAGACGACCTCTGTGAATAGGCAAGGCCAGTGAAAACGGTCAAAGTTCGGATAGCCCATAGCTAAGTGGGGTCCTGGATCAGACCGTCGGATTCCTCCTGGGTGGCCAATCACCACTACGGGGTCAGGAGTTCGCTATCGACTGGGTCTCTGGCCGGTTGGGTCACAATGACATTAAGTCCAAGCCAGTTGCTTGAAAGATAGAACTGGTGGCTGTCGGTGCTCGGCTCAATGTTCAGTCAGGCCACTGTTAGCCCAACACGAATGAGTTAGTAGGCGAGCAGTGCTCTTTGTGATCGGCTGCCTTTGAAAAGAAGGAGCCGGGAAGCAAGGAGGCTTGAATTCTCTGTCCAGGGTTGCCTGGGGGGTGACCTCAGGCGGAAAGGGGTCCAGCCCGGGACTGCACCCTACACAGGGAAGTCCGAAGGACCTAAGCGGATTAGTCACGTGCATAGTGACAGGTTGCAGATCTACAAACGTCGAGTACTGGCCGATAGGGCCATTCAGCAATAATACTTGATTATTTATCAGGAGCACCAAATAGGCCTGAGATGATTAGTCACGGGTATAGTGACAGGAATTAGCCAAGGAGTAAAAAGTAAAGAAAAGAGCAGAGCTACAAGCTCATTATGCCCGGCAGGGCACTGTCTGTGATGAAGAGAATAACACCACAAGGGCAAATAGGACAAGATAAGTACAAATACTTCAAATCAATGTAGGCACCAAATGGGCAGATCTACAAGCTCATTATGCCCGGCAGGGCACTGTAGTATGTATCAAGAAATAAAGTGACCAGGGCAAAGTGGACAGGATATGTACAAATACTTCAAGTTTAGTTAAGTAGAGGACCTTAATGTAGGCAGCAAAAGAGCAGATCTCCAAGCTCGTAATGGCCGGTATGGCCTCATGCAGCTGTAAAATATAGGCAAATTGGCTAGGTCAGGCAAGGAAACGGGCCGCATTCACTGTAGTCAACTTGTTTGAGAGGGTGACTGGTGTAGTTCTGGTGACTTGACAGAGTTGGGAAAAGACGTTTGGTACGTCAGCAGAACAGAGCTATTCTGTGTGTTTATATTACACTGCTCCTTGTAGTAGGACAGTGGCCAAAAAGTCACGTTAGATAGAACATGTAGGCACCCAACTAAGCGGTCAGAAATATATATATATATATATATATAGCGGATCGACAAGCTCGTAAGGCCGGTAGGGCCGCATTCACTAAGAATAAATAAAATGAATAGCGCAAATTGGCCAGGTTAAGTACATCTACTTCAAAATTAAGTAGTTTACCGTAATGTAAGCCACAGGGAAGTAAAATTAGTCATTATTCAGGGTATAATGCGGTAGTTTGGTGGAGTTCCAGTCAAATTCAATCACCAGCACAGCCTTATTAAATTGCACCAAATGGATGATCCTAAATGTGTGTGGTGAATATAGATCAGACAGGCCTGAAGCATATAGGGAGTTTATCAAATTAAACTATAATGGATATGACTCAGGGAGTCAGTTTATATTCCAGGCGTAGCCAGCCTGGTAGGTCAGGTCACATTCTAAGGTGCAGTCAGCTTTTAGGTCAAGCAGTATATTCTGGGCAATAGTCGACCTGTAGGTCAGTTCATATAGCTGGTAAGCACTCCATGTGTATAGATTTCTCACATGACTACACACACACACACACACACACACACACAGTAAAAGGAAGTGTTTAGTCAACATTTTATGTTAGTAAAACTGCCACATTAAAAAACCCAAAGTATCAATGATATTCATCCTTCCCATTCTGTAATCGTCTAAAAGCTGGATCGTCAACAGCCCAGCCAGAGCACCCACCCAGCCAGAAAGACAATGTACCTGGACCTTTTCTTTGTGCTAAGAGGAGCGGCAGAAAGACAGTCTATGGAGTTTTACCACTGAACATTTGTTTTGGCGCTGAACTTGGGGACACACAACTTTGTGTGGGGGGACACATGCGGTTTTTTGTGTGTTGAGAGCACACTCAATTGAACAATGAACATTTGTGTTGTTTTGCATGACACTTCTGAATGTCACTTCCATCACGTGACTACAGGCGGTGTTGGGAGTCATAGCTACAGCAACAGCGGAGTACGAGGTGGAATGGGAAGGGTTAAATATTTTACCAGATTTATGGTGGAATTCGGAAAAGTGTGGCAAGTTTGTTCACATTTAGAGTTAGAGCAGCTCAGAGGCACGTGGACACGCACACACGCGCACACACACACAGAAGGATAGACAACAGGGGAATGTTTTGTCTATAGTAAGAAGTCCTGTTCAAAGGAAGGGGTGCGATGTGTGTGTACCTTTAGCCCATACATACGTGTGTGCATCAGGGTAGATCTGATATTTTCACAATCATTAAGTAAAGTATAGTTCATTGTTTCAGCAGAATTTTGGTGGGATTTATAAGCTCAAGCTGTAATTCATTCGGAAGGGAACTCCATCTAGATAAGAAGTAGGGAGAGATAAAAACCAATAGGAGCCTAGGCCCAGTCAATAGTGAATGACAAGTAACTGTGTTTTATCGGATTAGGCCAACTTTAGTCTTATAAAGTCCGGATAGGGCAAGTAAGTGAATGTCAAATTAGGACAAATAATGACCACAACATTCGGACAATAGACAGTGGTTTTAAAAGTAATACAGGACTACAGCACAGCACAAACACCCTATACAACATGTCCCACTCAGTAGTTACACATGGTTAAGGAGCAGAGAGATATGCTCACGTATAAATCGTTCAAAGAGAGACGATTTTGTTGTGGTGTTTTTGGGACAATGTTATTGTAGACTTAGAGAAGATAGGGGGTGCTTCAGTGCACTATTAGGATAGGGGTGCAAGTTTTTGTGTAGTAATATAATCAGTGCACTAGTAGGCCTGAAATAATTTGTATTTAATTACTAAGTGGGTTAGGAAAAACCCCAGGTGAGTTAGGGAAACCCCAGTTTAGTGAGAGAAGAAGTGGTCAGTCAAGAGAGAAGGCTTTAGATTTTGGCTGGATGGGGGCTTCTTTCCATTCCACAGCATGGACGCATGTGTGGAGGGGGGAGAAGTATCATATTCAGTTCAAATAAATAAATAGCGGATATGGATACAGTGTTTAGACAGACATAAATGAAGTGTTAAAAGCAATTATGTAAGGTCTGTCAAGCTATATAAGCGCAGGTCTGTCAAGCTATATAAGCGCAGAGAAAATTAGTTGAGTGTCAGGGTTCATGAGAAAGGTTAGGGAGTACCACCATGGTGTATGTTTAGCCTGGCGATCGATTTGCCAGCAGTACAGAGGTGATAGTCTGTGATAAAACCACGTTGTGTTTCACAAGCGTGGTTAAGAGTGGGTGAGTAAAGTTAACCCTAATTATATTTATAACCCTAATTATATTTATATTCCTTCACAGAAGCGCACAGAAGCAGGCAGGAATGCAGGTCATGCGGGACCAGACCTGAGACATGCTGAAAAACCATCATTCATGTTTTTATGTCCCCTACCGCCGTTTGTATGAAATGTGTCGGTTTAATTGTGAATAACAATCATTCATGTTTTTATGTCCCCCACCGCCGTTTGTACAAAATGTGTCTGTTTAATTGTGTTTCAAGAGGGCAAATACAAATTGTAGTTGAAGATGGATGTATGACGCAATATGGTCTGAAAGATTAATCCATAACAAGTGTGTTTGGGCTTCTGGTTTGAAAGAATTTGGGAGAAGGCCCTCTGAGCGTATATGGTTGTTGTGAAAAAGCAAGGCCCGGTGTCTTATCAGAACACAGTGGGCCGTTAGCAATTGTTTACACAGAGCAGGTGTGCAGCACGAGGCAGAGGTCCAGAAAGCACCAGTGTTCAGGGGTCACGGGCGGTAAGTATTAGACGCGCCATGCAACATGCTCAAAAATACACATTTTGAATTTTAATTGTATTATATTAGTAGTCCTCTTGGATGGGTGATGGATCAATTGGAGGGATAGTGATTAAGAAAACCCAATGAAGATAGGACATATGCCCCCACGCACACACACACAATACGCGTGTGTATTCTTTGTTTTTGGGGGGGGGGGGAGACCCTGTGCTGTTCAAGTTTTTCCACAGGACACTAGACAGCAGCCTGCAAAATGCAGAAAGGTTCTCGAGACCCAGTCCTGGTAGGCACCAGGTCCAGCGGGCTTAATGCGGGCAGCCGGGGACATTGGGAGATGGCCTCGGGCATTGAACAGCACCCATTGCCTGCCAGGGTCCACCCGACCTACATCAGGGCCAGACCACGGCCTACATCGGATGACACGTCAGGGCCAGCCCACGGCCTACAGCGGACGCTACGTCAGGGTCGAACCACCACGGCCTACATCGCATCGCGTGCGGGCCAGACCATCGCGTCGGTGCTGCAGACCCCCTGTAGGTCTGCATCAGAGCTAGACCAGCCACGGCCTACACCGGACGCAGACCGCGTCCTGCAAGGGTCTGCAGCTGGCAGGTCACACGTCGGACCGCAGGCCAGGAGGGTAGGCGTCGGCCCAGCGGGGGGTCTAGGAGACCAGATGCAAGTGTGCCATTTGAACGACATCCCATGTTCAGATTACCCGGATCCTGAACTCATGAGGGGAATAGGATCCTAGTCACATGGTGACGGAGAACTGTTTTTGCTCAGACTTTTATGAGACAAGTCCTGGGTCAGGATGTGCGCGAGATTGTTCGCGCGCAACTTTTATGGATATATTCATCAACGCGGCCTGAGGGGCACCTGCGTGCTATCTGATATGGATTCGGTACGGGACAATTGCGCGCGGTTGCCAGGATGAAGAACTGTTGGCTCTGGACGATGAACAGTATCGGTTCCAGTGACATGGACTAAGGTCGTGTGTTGGAATGGGCTGGTTGGTACGCTCTTGAACATGGTACGCTCGTGAACGTTTTCTAGTAACGTCAGGGTCCTGGACGTTTGGAATAAGGTCCTGGACGTTTGGACTATTTTATTTTAATGTTTCGGTGCTTGGACGGTTTGCAACATTTTCTTTTTATTGGTTTAATGACTGGTGGCTTGTTTCTTGTGTCTCAATGTAAAACATGTGTTTCTTTGCTGTTATTATACACTGTTGTTATACACTCACACAGGGCCTCCGGAGATAAGGCAGGCAAGATCAAGTGTAGAGTGGTGTTGTGGTGTTGAGTGGTATAAAAGAGTGGTGAGAAACGTCAGTTATAAATGTCAGAAATGTCAATTAGTAAGGAAATTGTTTCTCTTAGGTAAAGGTAGGCTTGTGTAGTCCTGCCTGATTTAATCCAGTTAGACATGCTGTACTTTCATTCCAGACAGAGCAACAACATGGCCAGATAAGACATAACTGAGGACGGAGTCATAACATACTGCTCAGAGAGCGTTCTGCAAATCAGGAATAGATTAGCAGGGAATGATCCGGGAAGTGTTGAAATTAGACACGAGGTAATGTTAAGTGTAAATGATCAGTGATCTGAAGTGATATTACATTAATGTGATATTATAATGTACCCTTTCCTATCCCCACATCCTTAGTATTTTCAAATTGTGTATATATTGTACAGATATATTATATATTGTTCTTCCCCTCTTTTCTTCCTGTGTTTCTACTATTTATATCTATCTCTCTCCATCTGTATTTCGTGTACAATCAGGTGGCGTGCGCGTGCTTGCTCAGAGATTGATCAATGATTATTGATTAAGTAAAGAGATCATATTAAGAGAGGCTTGATGCAATTTTCCCTGGCGGAAGTCCAGGTTTTTCGGTATCAATACGTGATTGTACACTTTTCCGCACTATAACCACATCATTGATTGATTGATTGATTGATTGATTGATTTGATTGATTGATGATTGATTGATGTCCTTTTTAAGGACATAAGAGTGGGCTGTTGTAATATATCCAACAGGCTGTGTACTGATAACAGGTACTTGTACGTGAATATGCAATGTACTTATATATGTGTATGGATATATGTGTAAGGTGCACTGCCGGAACTGTAACCTTCCCTAGGTCTGTTAGGGGCACGCTGAAGGCCGCGTGCTGCAGGCAGTGATTTGTGATGTCTAGTCAGTGACGTCAGTAGGACACGAAGTAATCCAAGCTATATATGATCCCGTAAGTGTAATAAACCTTGTGATTGTATTGATGTGACCAAGTCTCCGTGTCATGTTAATCTCTCTCCCGGAGCAGGCCTGCCCGTATGTCCGTCTGTCCGAACCATGGAAATGTCAACCGGGTCGTCACACACCAGAACCAGACGAGGGTCCAAGTACTTAGATTAGAATCAGTAAGCTAGTAATCATAACAGGGCCTAGGACGGAACCCACCTTCACTTGCACACATGCATTTCATAACCCTGTACTATTTATTTTCTTTCTCTTGTAATTTTTATTTTCTTTGTTTCCGTTGTTGTTTTTATGTACATTGCTGTTAGTATTTTATATGTACACTGCCTTGTATGCAAGTCTGTTGTGTTGTCCTTGTGTCTATGTCAGAAAAGAGAAAAAAAAGAAAGAAAAAAAAGATAAAAAAAAACACCTGTGTGAACTGAGTGGTGCAACTCCCCTCTCTCCCCCCCTCCCCTCCTCTCTCCCTCTCATTAGCAGGCAACAGTGTAGCACTAATACTATCTCTCTCTCTCTGTTTCTGGCAAACAGCGCCCCTACTGGTAGACTACTAATAGTCATACTCGTGCTCATTAACGTCACATACATAGGCGGACGACACAGGACAGGACACGGACATTGCTGTTGCTTGGAGTGGGACTCACTCGTGTGCGCGTGCGTGCGTGCGTGTGTGTGTGTGTGTGTGTGTACCAGGTAGATCCAGACACTCCACTCAGGTACATCATACAGTCCAGTAGACCTTGTTTCTTCAGTTCAAGCACAGATCCCAGCATTCCCACCATGGCTCTCTGTCCTCCTCCAGAGACAATCAGAGCAATGTTGGGAACCTTGTTCTTTTAACAGAAACATCATACATGAAGCACAGCGTTAAAACAAAACAGGTGAAAGGCTCCTACCAAAGTGCAGAGTGCAGGGGATGTTGTGTCGCCATCTCTAAATAAACAGGTGAAATGCTACTACCAGAGTGCAGAGGATGTTGTGTTGCTATTTCTCTAAATAAAACAGAGGAAATGCTCGTACCAGAGTGGAGGGGATGTGGAGTTTATATCTCTAAATAAAACAGGAGAAAAGCTCCTACCACAGTGCAGGGGATGTGGAGTTTCTATCTCTAAATAAAACAGGTGAAATGCTCGTACCAGAGTGGAGGGGATGTGGAGTTTCTTCAGGCATTGTTGAACTGTGAGTCTTCTTCTGGTGACATGCTCTTTCTCTGCCTCGTTCAGAGTGTGACCGATACGGACCTTGATGTAATGGAGAAAAGATATATGTATATATATTATATAGGCCTACAGTATATATCACCAGAGGTTTTCAACCAGTGGTTCGGGGACCACCAGTGGTCCTTGTTATTTTGATCAACGTTTGCCTGTTATCTCTCCTAATGGTACCAACATCAATACAGCATGGACATGAGGACATATTATATTCTATTGTTTTGTGGGTCTGCAAGGCTCATCAAGCCTTGCAGACGGTGTGGCTCAAATGTAGAATCAATAATTTTGCCATGAAAAGGGCTGAAAACCACTGTGCTACACGACCGTCATACACTGCTCTCAAACATGTCTGTGTGGATCTGTTTTATCCTTGACGTTTCCACTTGACATGTAATTATTATGTCTAACAAATCAAAAATTTGCATTCCTTGGATGCAACCGAACAAGTCTAGCTGGTTCTGTCTTCATGTAACAGTGTCCTTTGAAAAACCAGATCTAAGGCCCTCATTTATCAATCGAGTGTAAAATCTGCCACAGATTCGAGTGCAGGTTTCGTAGTACACCCACGTCGCCACGGCATTTATAAAGTGATCGCAAACAGCTGATCCTTCCTTAATTTTGTTCTCACGTTAATAAATGTCACGGCTGAAATCTATCTAGCACGCCCTATTAAATCTAGCCTCGCCCTCGTTTTTGCAACATGAACAACGGCAATATGTTTACTGAAACCATGGTTACATGAAAAAATTGGTTTCTCCTGTGCCTTGCTGCCCGCCTCACCCCCCTCTCTCATACACACGCACTGCACGCACACGCAACTTGCAAGCCCAACTAACTGGTGTGTTGTTAAACAAATAATTTTGTCTGATAATGTCATAAAAGATGTATTAGCCCACTCATTTTTATATACGTAGCACATTGGAATAGACCCTATATGACATCAGGAGGAGTCCATTATTAGTAAAATGTAGAAATGTAGGGCTATAGGCCAACATGTTTTTGGTAAAATAATTATTTTGTCCCTGGAAAAAATGAGCTGCCACGGTGGTGATGACCCCTGATCAACCAATCTCTATGAGGCCCCCTTTCCACCAAAATAAATTTGGTTCTGGTTCCGTTCTTTATTTTTTATGATGGTTTATAACACCTCAGCTTCTTCCATGAACCTGAATAGTGACACACCCACTTTGGTTCCCACTTCAGGGCAAGAAGAAGTATTGTTTTTTTTGGCTTCAGTTATTTTTTTCATTTTTTTCTCCTCACAGTTTTGTTTATTCAAGATTTCAGGGTATACAGTAAATCAAATCAAATAACACTAAAGAGTATATTATGTGTACATATAACCACCATACAACCGCAAAATAGTGTGTTAGCATACAAAAAAAGAAATGGTATAGTCCTACACTAACAGGGAAGTGACAGTGACAATACGACAAAACACACAACATGGCATGGTCACCTCTCAAAAACATAATGGACGTAGCAGTGCACTGTGCACCCACATAGCCCTTCATAATAAATGTACTGAACAACCCAGATGCGTCGGAGATCAGGTCTAGCATGCTCAGATTCATGTTTAAACTCATTCAATCTGGAATAGCTTGGAACTGTAAGTTATTTACCAGTGTAAGGAATGGATACCGAGCCTCTCAAGGTACATCATTTTTTTTCTATTATAATTTCCGAACCAACTTGTAGGGATGCCCTGACCCAATTAATTTGGTTCAAACTTAGGCAGGAACAAAAGAACGGAACCAGTTCAACCCCGATGGAAAAGGGGCCTATAGCTGTCTCACCTGGGTCAAGTTGGGGTCCTCAGGAGGGCTGAGGATGGAGCCGCTAGCCAGAGTATACAGCAGAGCAGAGACGGTCATCATCAGAGGAGTGACCTTCATGGCTGCAGCTTCAAGTGGTCCGTGTGTCCGTCCGTGTGTATGTGTGTGTGTGTGTGTGTGTGTGGAGCAGGTGGACAGAGTGTCTGTTATGTTATGATGGATCAGATCTGGACAGCTGTATATATCAGTCGACCTATTCTCAGCTGTGTCAGGCTCACACACAGGAGGTGTAAGTTGAGACAAAGTGCAATACTGTGGTGACTTGCTTACAGTACAGTATCATGCTGTTGTGTACAGAGTTATTTACTATTGGCCTATAAAAACGAAGCCTTTGTTAGAATGCTGTCAAACAACTTCTTATCTTGGTTAGTACAGTAAGTGCAGTAGCCGACAGGGCCTCCAGACACAGTCTGAGAAATAAGAGAAAAGAAATGTGTAGGCTATTGCAAATCGTCTTCTACTTGTTAAAGAGATTATTACTGTTCAAGTGAAACTTTTATAGACTACAAAGTATATTGTGTAATTTCAATTAAAGCTCCTTTCTAGAAGAGAGAAGCAGAATCACCAACGTCTCTGAGCACTAACAAGTTTACATTCCTACACTGCCATTTCCACATACTGCCATTTTGACATAACGCCAATCCGACAGGACCATCCACCGTGCGGGAGGGGGGGGGGGGGGCACATCACTTTGAGTCGACCATAAACTCGCCCAAATTTCAAGGTTTATTATCAAAGTGCTATATAAGGCCCTGCAATCTTTCACTTGTCTATTTTAACGTCCTACAGCGTATGATATGTGACTCAATTCTGTCAATTAAATTCTCTCCAACTTTATAATAAACGTCTCTCTCTCTATGACTTGGAAACAGATGGCTTTGAACATTGTCATAACCCGGCCCGTTGGGCCATGACAAATTGAGGAGGACACAGTAGCAGTGTTCAAAATAACAATAATTTATTCACAAAAGGTAACCAATAATTATAAAGATTAAAGAATGCTTACAGAATGTATGAGATGTGGAAGTCAGTAAGATCAGTGGTGTCAGTGTGGATGTGTGGTTAGTATGGTGAATGGGTGTTGTAGTGTGCAACTCAAACAGCAAAGGGAAACAAACAGAAGGGTGCTGTCATCTGTAGAGGGACCCCGAGAATGGCTGGCAAGCCCTCTTTTATAGGGTTCCAGGAGCACTGGCCAGGTGCTCCTAATGCACCTAATGAGGAGTCTCAAGTAGTTTTTATTTTTATTTTTTATGAATAAATTTGTTTAGAATCCCAAATTGGAACAAAAATTCCCTCCCTGACAATTTAGGACAGGTGGAACAGGTGCGCCTACAGGAGCGGTGTTCCCCCTACCTACCTAAACTGCCTAACCACAAATCAAACTACCATAACTTGCCCTGGTCTTCAGTGGGCCTCCCGAGTTCCCCTGCCAACACTGGGCATCCCAGCTTGTGTGGGATAGCATCTACTAAACCAAAAACAACACAAAGAAAAATCAAACAAACAAATCGCATATGGGGGGGAACGCCGCTGACCTACGTAGGCGGGGAACACATCCCCTCAGACTGTCTAGAGTCTAGACCCACCTGCCACACCGGCCCCAATTACCACAATCAGTGGCAACTAATTGACAGCACAAAACAAAATTTTAATAATTGTATTTAACCAAACTGATAAATCAATTACTCAAAATTGTTAACCAAAACAAAATGTTAAACAAATTGTCCCTCAAATTACTCAAAACAAATTGTCATTCAAAACAAAATTGTTACTCAAACACTACCATGCACCTCCTCAACAATGCTGTGACTAAAGTTGCCAATGTAGGCTTCAAACAGTACAGGAAATGACTTTTACCTGTTCGCAGAGTCACAGCCAACCCGAGTTGCTTAATGTGTCCGCAAGCCCCCAATCTGTCATAACCCGGCCCGTTGGGCCATGACAAATTGAGGAGGACACAGTAGCAGTGTTCAAAATAACAACAATGTATTCACAAAAGGTAACTAATATTATAAAGATTAAAGAATGCTTACAGAATGTATGAGATGTGGAAGTCAGTAAGATCAGTGGTGTCAGTGTGGATGTGTGGTTAGTATGGTGAATGGGTGTTGTAGTGTGCAACTCAAACAGCAAAGGGAAACAAACAGAAGGGTGCTGTCATCTGGAGAGGGACCCCGAGAATGCCTGGCAAGCCCTCTTTTATAGGGTTCCAGGAGCACTGGCCAGGTGCTCCTAATGAGAAGTCTCAAGTGATCACATGATCTGTGGGAGAAACACACACAGGGCAGTACACCATATACACAGCATAGGCCCTGCAGGCCCAGGCCAAGGGGCCGTGACAACATGAACTTGAAATTTACCATAATATCAAAATCCAACAGCTGAGTCACGGTAAATAATGTTATGAACACGTGGTAGTGAATTTGAAGTAGATTAGAGAGAGTGGTTTCGGCAGGGACTCCATTATCGTTGGTCACTAATTAAGCCCCACAGCCAATGGGACACTAAGCCCACTCTCCTTGTCTGCCTTGTTCCCATCGCAGCATGACTAGAGACTGCAGACGTGACTACAGAAAGCCCCACTAAAGGTATATATTATATATGCATCATTTCCAGGGTTGGGAAGTAACGGATTACATGTAATCCGTTACTGTAATCAGAGTAAAAAAAACACGTAACTGTAACGTCTTAGAGTACATTTTAAAATGTGTAATCTGGATTACAGTAACGGGGGTGTTGTAACGGGGGTTACATGAGGATTACATTCTCCCCTCATTAATTTGACAAACAAGTTATAAATTATTATAACACCAAACGGAATGGATTGGAGTTGAGCGCAGCGCGCACCTCTCTGACTCTGTGTAAAATCCTCACAGTGGAGGCTGCTGCTGCGTCAGGGCGGTGTTGCCAATTTGCGAGACAAATAAGCAACCAGGTCTATGAAAACAAGCCCAAAAGAAGCGACTATAAAAGGCCACACGAGCACTTCAAAGCTATATATATCGTCCATTAAACAATGTGCATATTTATATATGTTGGCTATTTGAAAATAGACGATCTTCAAGCTCACAACCGTTCTACCATTATTTACAAGCAACTTCAGAAAAATAAGCCCAATGTGGCTTATAATAATCAGACCAGGCAACACTGCAGAGATACTAGATAGGAGAGCATATATCGTCACCTTATTAAACAAATTGCCTAAGTAATTTTTTCAAGGTTTTCAGGAAACACAAAAAACTGTGCCAAATGTAGAATATATTATATTTCTTAATTATTTAAATTCCAAAAAATATGAAAAAATATGACTATTGACATACAAATAATGGTGTATGTCAATACACCAGAACCTCCATCTGCTCACTGAGCTTAAAGACCCAGAACCTCCATCTGCTCACTGAGCTTAAAGACCCAGAACCTCCATCTGCTCACTGAGTTTAAAGACCCAGAACCTCCAACTATAATAACTCTCCACAATCCTAATCCAGTGATCTGCAGCCTGGGCGTCCACAATATCCACTTAGAAGCTTGTTCACCTCTGATCAAAGTTAGTAGCCCTAGCATGGAACTAGGTGTGACGGTGCATTTATTTAAATCCTGGCATGCTCTTTTTATCGTTATCTAATCACCCATCATGTACGTACATGCACATGATGGTTTTGACTCTTATCTTTCTGTTTCCATTGTCCATTCTCATGCATGACATCACAACTATGCAAGGTCTAAGACTGTCTCTAGGATGTCTCATCAAGATGTCACAAACTATCGAAGCTACCGTACCAAACCAAATAGTTTGGGTTTGATAAGGTAGAACTGGTAGAACTTGATCTCCTCCTGACCTCAAGTAACCCTGTCCTCTGAAAAGCAAGCAACCTCTAATAACCGTATGACACGCACCCACTCACCTCTGCACCTAAATGGCCCTTTTCTCATGTTATGTAACGTGTGATGGAAGCACTAACTGTACTGATAAGACCCAATTATTGAAACCACAAATATGGAATCTTTAAAGGAGCATTCAGTGATTTGGGTGATTGGGAAAACCCCCCGGTCCGCCCCGGTAACAAGATGTGCACATGCACGCACTACAGTGGGGGGACACGCGACAGGCCAACATAGCAAAAAAATGACATAGGCCAAAATAAGGTGACGATATGATATATTGGATTGGGGATAAATAATGGGTTGCGCAGTCTTCTCTTTTAGGTCAAATACAATGAGGCTTGTTATTTATAGAGTAGCCTACGGGGTATAAATATAATTGTATAGGGCTGAGTTCTTTGTAGACTATATAAATGAGTCTTTACAATGTTTTAAACTCATGCCATGTCTATCTAAATGAGTGTCAGCCAGGAATGTCAAAAAGAGTTTTTATTTGCCACTTTGACCACACATGGATGGAGTTGTTGGTTGTCAAAGTTGTTGGTTGTCAAAGTTGTTGGTTGTTGTCAATCAAACAATCAAAATGGTTCTGTAGGTCAAGATGCATTTTTCTTATGATCTGTTATAAGTTGACACAATGACTCTACAGTAATGTAACTGTTCAGAGAGGTCAAATTCTTAATTAAATGACCTTAACCATATTTCAGTTGTCCTTATCTTAATTTCATAGGCTCAACATTCTTGTCTATCAATGGTAAAACTTGTATTATCTAATTAAATTGAGTTTTACTTAAAAGTAATCCAAAAGTAACTGAAAGTAACTTGTAGTTACTTTTTAAATGGAGTAATCGGGATTACGTTACTGACTACATGTTTTAGCAAGTAACTTGTAACTGTAGGGGATTCCTTTTTAAAAGTAACCCTCCCAACCCTGATCATTTCTTGTTTTTCATGAATACAAACACATCCATGCCTTGGTTGTCCCACACGAGCATGTGGGTTGTTTATCAAAAACACAGTAACAGCAAAAAATTTACAATTACAATTTAGGCATTTAGCAGACGCTCTTAATCCAGAGCGATTTACAATAATCAAGAACAAAAGCATGGGAATACATCACAAAAGCATTTATCATAAAACATGCGTAAGCTAAGAAAGTAACAGTGGAATATCTATATTATGAGACTATACATATAAACTATATATATATACTACTATGCTATACATATGTACTATGGCGTGCTATGACTATATACAATGCAATTATAGTGCCGTCTACATAACATGCTATAAGTCTGTATCAGATGCTATCTAAGTCTACAGAAATGCTATCTAAGGGGGTAGAGTAAGTGCTATGGGCCATGATGGAGTCTAAAAAGGTGGGTTTTCAGACATCTGTTTATCAAAAACACAGTAACAGCATAACATCTGTTTATCAGACTGTGGTGGCTCTTGTGGGACAACCAAGGCATGGATGCGTGTGTATAATGACATTATGACAACTAACTCCGTGTGCAAACTTCTGCCAAGTAAAGGACTTGTCTTTTTCATCCAAGGCTCAGCAACAGAGAAAGCGGAGACTTGGTGTTTTCATTGTCAACCACTAGAGGGTGTTCATTGCCACCATCTGAATGATCCGTGGTGGCTAGAATACACACATTACAGGCAGGACATGTGGTTCAGAAATGTGGATTCATCTCAGATGTTTTGGGGGGTCAAAACAAGCTTTTTTTGAAGCAATGGTCATGGTTGATTTTTGTTGATTTTCGTTAGTGTGAAACGCTGAAAACACTGCATGGCACTGGCGAAATGATTCAATTGAATTAATTGAATCATGAATCGATTTAGGCAGATGCTCTTAATCCAGAGCGATGAATCATTAATACGTGATAACAGATTGACAAAAAAACAAAAAACGTTTGAACGCAACAAATAACATGAAAGTGATATGCTTAAATGGGCTCTGCTCTATATGCTATGAGGGTCGCTGAGGTCTACTGGGGAAACTGGATGACGGGGTCTTCATTTCTGCATTGCATTTTAGGACCTTTTTCTATTGACGGCCTTCCGAATCTCCTCCAGCAGCTTGGGCTTGGTGTTGATCACATTTGCGGCGGCTCTGTCCATCAGCTCTTTGATCCTTGCGGGACACAGCGGTCCTTGAAGCGTCCTGTATCTATGTCTCAGCTTCTCAAGATCACAGTCATCGGACACTGTGATGAGGAGACAATAGAAACACAAATAGTATTATTGTTTTGATTTCACACTGGCTAAATGTTGACAGGTTTCTGTTCTGTTAGTTTTAAAAATGACTTAGCACCTTGTTTTGAGGGTTATAGTACAATGTAAAATATATATATTTGAAGCTTTCGGTAACTCATACATTTTGAAAAGTTAGAAAGTTGTTGGACACAGGCACGCATATCTAATGTGCACAGGTGTGTGTGTGTGTGTGTGTGTGCGTGTTCATCGAGCATTTCAAATGTATTTTCAGATTGAATGGGTCACTCTTTACTTGTCTGAGGAGATTTAGACCTTTATTCCTCTAATTAAGGTCTACTAGTTTTTTAAACTAACATGAACAAATACTGTACGTTAACGTTTAAATCAGTATGCTCTTTCAGCAACTATATTGCTGCTGTTGGTCAGAAATGTTTCCATATTTCAACATTGTTATACCATAATTCGTTAATCTTTACACAATGTATGTTCATGTACAAATTGTGCAAACAGAACAGTTACCGTGACAGTTCATCCTGTTGAACAGAGGCATGTGGATCACTGTTGGGGTGTTGTCTCCTGGAAACACGTAGATGTCCTTTGGGTTTTCTCTGTCCTTTTCTGGAAATTCAACGTGTGGGAAAGCTCTACCCATATCCTTGGACAACTTATAAGCATCTTCAATTGTCTGTAAAAAAGATAAACACAATGGCTTGATTATAATATATTAGGATGTCCCGTTGTTTTGCTCCCGATCAGATTCCGATCATTTGATTTTTCACGATCAGATATTTATACGGAAGAGCTGTCATGAGTAAAATATAAAGCGGAAGTGGAGCCTCCTCCCCACTTCCGTTTCGTCTTTACAGTCGCGCAAATGTATCCTAATATAAATAGAAATCATCTAAGCATATATAGCTTACTGCTTAACATAAAAGTAATTACAAAAATAAGCTCAATACATTTAAATATATTTTCGTGAACGGAAATGCCAGCTTCCTTACTCGGATTTCGGGAGGTGTAGTTCCAGACTCTATATAGTATTGGGAGATTGTGGAATAGTTCTCTAGCTACAGGAGACTACCTTCATAGGGTCTCCTTCACTGAAGTCGAGGGAGATGATGAGGTCGACGTTTCTCTCTGGTCTGAGGACGGAGAAGTAGGGAGCGTTGAGCAGCAGTCCAGCGTCGATATAGTCCCTCGTTCCTGATTTCAGGATACAAGGGTCTACTCCTCTGACTTCTTCAGCTGTACAAAATACAGTGATTTCAGGATAAGAGTCTACCTCTGACTTCTTCAGCCGTACAAAATCTATGGCTCTGAGACATGGACACTTTCAAAGAAATTAGAGAAACGGCTGGATGTCATTTACACCCGCCTTCGAAGGAGAGCGCAAAAAATCTATCTTGGAATCGACTCATCGATAGACTCATCGGCTAATAACCGATCCAGAAGAACACAGTTTGCCGGCCACTGCTACAGAGCTGATCATGAGGTTATATCCATGCTTTTTCTCTGGAGTCCTGCCTCAGAGCAGACCAGACATCATTTCCTGATGTCATCACTAGCCAGGGACGCTTGCATCAGTAAACAGGAACTGGGGATGGCAATGAAGGAACGTGGGAAGTCTGGCGTGGCATTGTGCAATCCATGATCTCGACCGCGGTCGAAAAATGATGATGATGTTACTATAAAATATTTAGTTTATTTTCAATATGCAATAAAAATGTTTTTGTTTAGTTTTTAACACAAATTATGATGCCCATGACTATTGTGTACGTCATACTGTATGGTGTGGCCATGACTTAATAATACAAGTGTGAACGAAATCTGTAAGTTGACCCCACAACTGAATTAAGATGTGCATGTGTGCAAGATCTGCATGTCATGGTCACAAGATAAGTTGTTGATATGTTGAGAAGTTGTGCATCACTGTAAGCACAATATCTATGCACATACATACAGGAATGTCAGTATTGTACTTAAAGCATGACAATCCATCCATCCATCTTCAACCGCTTATCCGTAGTCGGGTCACAGGAGCAACATCACCACCAGAGTGTTCCAGACATCCCTCTCCAGAGCAACATTAGTGACTTCCTCCTGGGGGATCCCGATTCCCGAGACGTTCCAAGGTCAATGAGTCGATGTGTTTCCTCCAACTGCGCCTTGGTCTGCCCCGGGGTCTCCTCCCAGTGGGACGTGCCTCAAGGACCTATACTAGGGAGACGCCCGAGAGGCATCCTACTTAAAACATTATGTGTCATATGAATTGTGTCCGAGCTCTGGACTCACCTCTCATGTTGTGCAGGAAGTTGTATGTGGTTCCCCAGTGGAAAGTGGGTTTCATCAAACCCGCAAACATATTCCCTGAAATGTGACAGAGATAAATAGGCAACGAAGTTTAGGGATAAGGGGTTTAGGGGTGACGAAAATGGATCCTGATGCGTGCGTGCGTGAGAGAGAGAGAGAGAGAGAGAGAGAGAGAGAGAGAGAGAGAGAGAGAGAGAGAGAGAGAAAATGCTCAAATGACCAACCAAGTAAGCAAAGCATGTTCTGCTTCACTACTGACCACGCAGCTAATGGCGATAATTCAGCGGCTTTGCTGCCGCACAGGCCTGCCAACAGAGCAATTAACACAGAATTCAAATGTAATACTTTGGAAGAAACAAACCAACAGAACGGAAGTGGACTGACCGTGCATGGTGGAGTCTCACCTTGCACGTAGAGCATGTCCATCTCTGGCTGCTCCTTTATCAAAGTCCCGTTGTTAAACTTACTCCCAAAGTATTTCTGGTCCACGAAGGCCCCGGTGAGAGAGTACCCCGCCTCATGGGGGGTCATCTCAACCCACACGTCTGTCAAGGAAACACGTCAGCCTCTGAAGCAGTTCAATGTGATTTTGCATCAATACATAATTATTGAATTCATAGTTTTGTTAAAAACTAAGAAAATAAAAAGCAGGGAGGACCGGCATGTCGTTATGACTCAGCCATAACCAAAGAGGCCTAAAAAGTTCCCAATGCAGCCACGCCCACATATGGAGCGTCGTCTAACCTCAAGCAATGTGTCGTCATGACATCAGCCTCAAACAAATCAGTCAGCTCCATATATGGGCATAAAGGGGACATGGACTGACAGATACAGAGATCTCCATATACCGCAGTTTGCAACACTAGATTTTTGAGGGGCGCTAGCCCCTCCTATATGCCCAGCGTTGTGTGTTTGCACCACAGAAATGAATTGATTGGCTGAGCACGGAATGTGATTTGTTTAAAGAGGTTGAATCTAGAGTTGCAACACCCTCCATTGACAGCCCATTCATCCAAATAGAAAAGTCTGATCTGAAATGACGTGTTTGTTTCATAAAAATCCATCTTAGACGTGTAATGACTTACTTGAACTGCTAAGAAATTCCGTGCAGGTAATAAACAAAGTGTTGGAGTATGGAAGTCACTCAGTGACATTGAGGGTGCTGAACTGCTTTTGGTTAGACATACCATTGGTCCGATATCTCAAACCCTCACCCTAACCCTAACCTCCCACGGGGCAGCACACCTAAACCTAACCCTAACCCTCTTCCAACCCTTAACGCACCCTTCACCTTAATCCGGTCGTTTTAACACACCCCTCACCAACCTTAATCCGTTCGTTTTAACGCACCCCTCACCAACCTTAATCCAGTCGTTTTAACGCACCCCTCACCAACCTTAATCCGGTCGTTTTAACGCACCCCTCACCAACCTTAATCCGGTCGTTTTAACGCACCCCTCACCAACCTTAATCCGTTCGTTTTAACGCACCCCTCACCAACCTTAATCCGGTCGTTTTAACGCACCCTTCACCAACCTTAATCCGGTCATTTTAACGCACCCCTCACCAACATTTAATCCGGTCGTTTTAATGCACCCCTCACCAACCTTAAACCGGTCGTTTTAATGCACCCCTCACCAACCTTAATCCGGTCATTTTAACGCACCCCTCACCAACCTTAATATGGTCGTTTTAATGCACCCCTCACCAACCTTAATCCGGTCGGACCAATGTTATGTCTAACCAATGCTATTTCTGATTCTGACAGATACAGATATATTGATCCATATCACAGCCCAACACAGATGATGATACTTAATTTACCTTTTAGACTTTTCTTTTGTCGTCCGTCTAGGATCTCCTTGTCAATCACAGTGTAGATGGGATAGGGATCCATGTCGTGCTTTCCTCTCTGCTCTGAAAGAACATGTTCATCTATCTGGGAAAAAAAACCCCACAACAAATAATGGATCAATACTTCCAGTTGGAAGGATCAATACCCCCTGTATCTGTATGTAGTATTTGGATAGCCTGCTGAAAAAACAGAAACGCCTAAACAACAGTGATTATTGAAGTAGTTTTCAGCTAGCATAGGCCTATACTGTATTATGCTGTATTTAGCTCTGCATGGTCCATAGCTCTAATGCCACCTTCATTAGAGCTATGGACCTGTTCTTTTCGTACGCTCGCATAAATGCAGACCAGCCTCTCGTCTGCAGCGTAAATATAAAATAGTTTTACCTACTCACCAAAGTGGAGTAACGTAACATAAAGTATTTCTTTTCCGGTGTAAAAACAATCCCTTTCTGGCCAAAAAGTGCATTTTTTACATGTTGTGGGGGACTCAGAGTGCGTCCACTAAGGAAAGTAGGCTTTCTAATTACACAAACCGCCTTTGTATTGGCGAGTAGGTAAAACGTTTTTTTTTTAAATATTTTTCCCCTACAGAGGAGATCGAGGCTGGTCTGCGTTTCATGCGACGGCTATTAGCAAAGAGTGGCAGAGCCTTAATGCAACAGCAGCATAAGTTGCATTACAACTATGCTGTATTACGATGGTTCTCTGTGTAAATGCTTGTCTGACCTCTTTCACGAAGGTGGTGACTACATGTGCAGACCAGCCATGTGCTTGATTGAAGTTGTCGTATTGGCCCCATGTGTCAGGATACCGCAACAACACTCCGCAACCATCCAGCCTTTGAACTATTTCCTTGGTCACAGGCTTCGGATTGGAGGACCAGTTGGGATATTTGTATAAGGAGGCCATGCCCCTGTAGATGCATGATGAAAGAAAATACATGATTTAATGTATTCCCAGTGGCGGAGAATAGTTCATCATGTACGGTAATTGTAATTGAAAAACTTGAAAACTAGTGCTATATTGAAAGATGAATCCCTAACCCTAACACAAAACAATATTTTAAACATGCAGTGTTTACATGGATATCAATGCATAACAAGTCAGCTATGAGGTGGGGGGAAATCTATATGAAAATGTAGAGTATTCTATAGGCTGATTTATATCACAGGGCAAATTTGACCCGCTAAGCGCTAACCACAAATGTGTTAACAGGTTTCTATCACAATGCAAGGCTTAATACCAAATTGGCCAAATTGTCAAATATGAACACATTAACTGCCATAATTAATTATTCAGTCACTGCCACAGTCTTTTATGTGCAGACCCTTGTGTGTGTGTGTGTGTGTGTGTGTGTGTGTGTGTACCAGGTAGATCCAGACACTCCACTCAGGTACATCATACAGTCCAGTAGACCTTGTTTCTTCAGTTCAAGCACAGATCCCAGCATTCCCACCATGGCTCTCTGTCCTCCTCCAGAGACAATCAGAGCTATGTTGGGAACCTTGTTCTTTCAACAGAAACATCATACATGAAGCACAGCGTTAAAACAAAACAGGTGAAATGCTCCTACCACAGTGCAGGGGATGTTGTGTCTCTATCTCTAAATAAAACAGGTGAAATGCTCCTACCACAGTGCAGGGGATGTTGTGTCTCTATCTCTAAATAAAACAGGTGAAATGCTCCTACCAGAGTGCAGGGGATGTTGTGTCTCTATCTCTAAATAATACAGATGAAATGCTCCTACCAGAGTGGAGGGGATGTGGAGTTTCTTCAGGCATTGTTGAACTGTGAGTCTTCTTCTGGTGACATGCTCTTTCTCTGCCCCGTTCAGAGTGTGACCGATACGGACCTTGATGTAATGGAGAAAAAATATATACATATACAGTATATATCATTATATACACACAAATATATATTGGAGCCGCTACACCAGAGGTTTTCAATCAGTGGTTCAGGGACCACCAGTGGTCCTTGAGGGGGGTCCAGGTGAATGGTTCCAGCTAAATGATGGAGAGTTGGTAACCAAATGGACCCTTATAAAGCTTTACTCTTGAGAGCCTAAAATGAAACCAAATGGACCATTTCACACTCTCAAGAGTTAAATTATTGGTTTACTTAATTTACAAGAAGTCTACACAATTAGAGAAAGTATGAGAAGAATTGTTATTTTGATCAAAGTTTGCCTGTTATCTCTCGTAATGGTACCAACATCAATACAGCATGGACATGAGGACATATTATATTCTATTGTTTTTTGGGTCTGCAAAGCTCATCAAGTCTCATCAAACGTTGTGGCTCAAATGCAGAGTCACTTATAAATAATGGGCGTTACCATGAAAAGGGCTGAAAACCACTGCTCTCAAACATGTCTGTGTGGATCTGTTTTATCCTTGACGTTTACACTTGACATGTAATTATTATGTCTAATAAATCAAATCAAAATGTGTCAAGTGTCTTTTTTATATTGTTACAAAATGTGTATGCCTTAGATTTACCGTTGCCCAACAGAACAAGTCTAGCTGGTTATGTCTTCACGTAACAGTGTCCTTTGAAAAGCCAGAAATCTCTATTGATAGCCATAAGTGTAATACACTTATGTAACACTCACGTTTGCAGCTAAGTGGTCCTTATGCGATAGAATACGTTTTTTCTTTCTTCTTTTTTTGTGGTTAAGTGCCACATTGCTATATTTAGTTTAGTTTATTTAGATCAGTTCAACAGTGTAACATAAATCATTACCTAAAATATTCACATTCTCTTATAGTTGATGGAAAAGGCATAGGCTGAAGCTCAAAGCTTATGGATGCCTATCCTTCCTCTAACATATTTTAAACTCACACGATGAATAATCCCCCTATATAATTATACATTCCTTCCATTGCTCATTAAAACGAACACTCAACATTATTATTATTCAGTATTTGCCCTCGAAAGTTAATTCTTATACCTCCAAACATATATCACTCATAAATGCATGCACACCAGTATACAGTATACACACATAGATCCATCACTTATAATGTCTGTATTTCTCCAAAAGCCACATCTTGTACCTTTTCTTAAATAGAATTAAATGATTGCACTGCTGGACATTCTCTGGTAAACCATTCCATAGCTTTACTCCTCTGACAGATATGCACATGCTCTTCAGAGTGCTGCGAGCACCAAGCTGTTTCATATGTTGCATACAGTACAGTATCTCCCCTCTTTTCATGAACCATTTCTGAATATTTCCTGGTAGTAGTAACACCTCAGCATCTTCCATGAACCTGAATAGAGACACACCCACTTTTGTTCCCACCCAGAAGTTTTTTGGCTTCAGTTATTTTTTTTCACAGTTTTGTTTATTCAAGATTTCAGGGTATACAGTAAATCAAATCAAATAACACATGTTCCGTATGCATACCAAAGATGATAATATGTTTACATATAAATGTCATATAACCACCATATAACCGCAAAATAGTGTGGTAGCATAAAACAAAATAAATGGTATAGTCCTACACTAACAGGAAAGTGACAGTGACAGTACGACAAGACAAGACAACACACAACATGGCATGGTCACCTCTCAAAAACATAATGGACGTAGCAGTGCACTGTGCACCCACATAGCTCCTCATAATAAATGTACTGAACAACTCAGATGCGTCAGAGATCACGTCTAGCATGCTCAGATTCAGGTTTAAACTCCAGTGCAAGGAACTGGGATACCGAGCCTCTCAAGGTACATCCATTTTCTTCTAATTTCCGAACCAACTTTTAGGGATGCCCTGACCCAATTATTTTGGTTCAAACTTAGGCAGGAACAAAAGAACGGAACCTGTTCAACCCCGATGGAAAAGGGGCCTATAGCTGTCTCACCTGGGTCAAGTTGGGGTCCTCAGGAGGGCTGAGGATGGAGCCGCTAGACAGAGTATACAGCAGAGCAGAGACGGTCATCATCAGAGGAGTGACCTTCATGGCTGCAGCTTGAAGTGGTCCGTGAGTGTCTGTGTGTCTGTGTGTGTCTGTGTGTGAGGAGCAGGTGGACATTATGTCTGTTATAGTTTCAAGTTACATAACAGATTCATTCTTTGAATGTCTCTCCGCCCCTTCTCCTCTTCCTGAAGAGCACGCACACACACACATGCACGCACGCACGCACATGTGTGTGTGTTACAAACATGGCATAAGCACCTTAGTTTGACACAAACACACTCACACAAATGCAAAAAAAAAACCTTTTAAACTAAATTTAAAATGCAGCCATTGCTGCATTAAACAAACTTCATGATTTGAAGACCGTTATGTTGTTTTGTGCTTATATGGTTATGCGTTATTCTGTTGGAAGTTGTAACAGATCTGTGAATATATCCCAATAAAGACAATAAGACAATAAAGACATGAACTAGGTATTATTTACTGTGGTTGTTTATTGTTTGTTGTGTGTCCTGCTGAATGCTTCATCAGTCCTTGTGTGTGTTTTTGTTTTGTTTTGTTGCCATGGTTGAGGGCGCGGTGGCGCCAGACTATGCCCAGCTTAATGAGTTTGTGTAACCACAAACATTGAAGACAAAAGTGAAGACGGAAAAGAAAAACGCGAATTGTGACCGGCCAGAATGAGGTGATGTAAGACGATAAGATGACGCCCCTCACTTCACAGGGGTGTGATTTTTAACTTAGGTTATAGTGATCCCAACCTGAACCTTTCCCTAATTGTAAACCTAACTCCCCCAAATCTGTCGAAGATGATGAGTGTCCTGCTGAATGCTTCATCAGTCCTTGTGTGACCTCATCACACATGCTTTGTTTTGTTTTGTTTTGTTGCCATGGTTGAGGGCGCGGCGGCGCCAGACTATGCCCAGCTTAATGAGTTTGTGTAACTACAAACATTGAAGACAAAAGTGAAGACGGAAAAGAAAAACGCGAATTGTGACCGGCCAGAATGAGGTGATGTAAGACGATAAGATGACGCCCCTCACTTCACAGGGGTGTGATTTTAGGTTATAGTGATCCCAACCTGAACCTTTCCCTAGTTGTAAACCTAACTCCCCCAAATCTGTCAAGAATATTATTATTTTAAGGCCAGTTTACTTAGCTTGTAATGACATAACCAAAATGGGGATGTTACTTAAGAGGTCAGGATGGGATCAAGTTCTACCAGTTCCACCTTACCAAGTTACCAAGGACACGTAGCTTTGTGAGTCATCTTTACCTTGCATAGCTGTGAGTTCAACAATAATGCAAAAGACTGTGTAAAGAAGTGGGAAACTGTCATCTAACCACATGCTTCAAAGACACGAAAAGAAGAAGATATCAATGTCATGCATGCCAACGGAAGTTATGGAACGATGGCAAATAAAGATTAGAGTAAAAATTTACCTGTAGGCTATACGTACATGATGAGAAGGGCATGACAGGATTTAAAGGAATGCAGTGGCACAACTACTTTCATGCAAGTGCTCCTAACTTAACTTTGATCAGAGGTGAACGGTGAACACAATACATACAATATCATACATCAATCATAATCTGTTTCCACAGATTTGTGGAGTGTTATTATAGATCAAGGTTAAAGATTGCTTTATTTGTCATTTGTTTTTCCAACTGCAAGCAGCCTCAGAAAAAAGTAAAGACAAACTAAATTGTGTTTCTCCTAGTTAAGACAGCATATACTCATACAAGAATATAATATCAAGAGCAAAACAATACTCTGAATTAAATGAATCCTATAAAACATGACTATAGAGGTCCGAAAGTTATGTCAAACTCTCAGCAAGAATGACATGGGCAGGGCTATCTATGGCTTCTGGAGGCACCGGGCCCAGCTGCTCTCCAATCACTCATTAGGCTGGGATGCCCAAAAAAAAAAAAGGCTCTGGTCAGGCTCTGCCAGTGGGGCTAATGAGCCAAAGTCCCCTCACCTGTGCATTTTCCAGCCTCTGCCTTAACCAATTGATTGCCATGGCAACCCCACACCTGACAATTGATTACTTAACCACTCCACTTTTCAGTTTGCACCCTTCACACAGGCAGACCGGCATAAACAGAGATCTCCATGTGGGACACAGACAGTGTCCCACATGACAGTTAAAACGGGTGCTATGACAAGTTGACAACAGGTATTACTACTAGGTTCCCAAGTTGCATCATTCTCAAGTAGGTCGGCCGGCACGTACAGGTCTAGTATTTCTAAAGAAGAAAATATGTACTGTATGTACAGTAGGCCTATGAATATGATACAGACATACATATTGTGACAGAGGCACAATAATCGCCTCGAGCAAGAGCACGGGGTAAAGCCTGCACACTGCAGGTAATTTAAGGATGTTGTCTATACCACAATATCTGATAAGCATATTTATTGTGCATTTCAAATCAAAGTAAAATCCTCAGTGTTTTAGTATAAAACCTATCCATATAGTTCAATAGAAATGGCAATTTTTATCCAAAATGAGTTAATAGCACAGGCAGACTCTTCACATACTAGAGCATGTCTGAAATAAGCGTCAGAGCTGAAATCGACATGTAAATATGAAATAAATGCTTAAACATGTAGCACAGAAGTGAACCTTTCAAGCCTGTTTTCTCAACTCACTGTTTTCTGTAAGACATTACTCTATAAGCCATGCTCCAAAACTGGTGGGTCAAACTGAACAACCATATGTCAATTTGAAGCTAGTATGATTCCCCCTGCTTTCATATGACGTGAAAAAAAAAACGAAAATTAAAAAAAAATCCAATGGCAGTCCCTCAGTCAAATCTGGACATTTTATGTGACCAGACCAATGTATGTAAGTAAATATTGTTTACTCTGTCACTTTCGCTACCACAGGATCATTCTTTACTCTATATAAGCTATAAAGTTATACATGTCTATAACCGCATTTGTGTTGCGCTTGCGCTGTATTTGTCATAAATAATCTCATATATCGTTACCATGCAATTGCACAACAAATTACGTAGGTATGAGGAGGGATTAGGTTGGAATGTATCATTAAAAGACAATGGCAATTAAGTTGCCAATGACAAAAGACAAAAGTGTGTAAACACAAAGATTGAAGACCAAAAGTGAGGACGCAAATTGTGATTGGCCGGCGTGATTGGGTGGGATTATGTGCCATTGGTTGAGAATGAGATGATGTATGATAAGAGCGCCCCTCACTTCACACGGGTGTGATTTATTTTATACTGACGGCACGAAGTACAAGTACTTCGTTACTGTAACGAAGTACTTTTTTCGAGTATCTGTACTTTCTGACTACTTTTTACTTTTATCCGTTACATTTTAACACAAGTACTAGTACTTTCTACTGAGTACTTTTTCAAAATAGGCTTGTTACTTTTATTTTAATGCATGACACCGATTAAAATAATATTAGACCAAGGAGTCTCTTTTTAGACAATAAAAAAACAGCTCCCGTAGATGGTTCCAGTCTCCGCCAATCGTATGAAGCGTTACTAGTGGTCCCCTACATCCCAGCTTGTGATTGGCCCTCTGAACGTTGTCACTGGACAGTTTTCAGACGGACCTGCGCACCACCCATTTCACTGAGTGAAGTGTCCGTGTCCTCTTCAGACAATAACACCACCAGACAGTTCACCAGACTGGGGGAAGCCGCTGAGATCACTTTGCTTGTCCCCGTAGATTGGAAATAGGTTTTAAAAGGCTATCCGATGATAGCGTGGATTACAGCACAGTTGTGTGCAATTATTCAATAAATAATTCACATATCACCGGATTCACCGCACCTCGTCAAGCCTCCAGTATCGGCTCAATGCGAAACATGTTGCACCGAGCCTAGCCTGGAAGCCAACGTCAACCACAGTAGCTCTGGTCGATAGCGTAGTTAGGACTCAGGAGTTCTATGGTACTTAATTTGATCCTTTCCCCTCACACGTGCAGGCTGTGCAGCCCCTCGTTTTTAACATAAAAAAGATGTGAAAGCCTACTTTCCTCCTTCTAACACTATGGATCAGAGCTAACTGATTCCAACTCCCAGTAGCAGTTCAAGTACCCGACCAGATGACATGGTTTCTAACTAAACGGTTATGGCCAAATAAAATGTAAAATCTGCTATGGCTGTTACTGTATGTCCACGGAAGAAACACAGAGGTGTTTTCTTATGGTCATGTCACATATTTGCTGCACCAATTGAAGCACCCCCCCCCCCCCCCCCCCCAACCCTGTGGAATGCATTCCCCAAAACTCTCAGAGACATGCCCCCACCATCCAAACCTTCAATATTGCTTTCCCCAGCTATTTAATTTATTTACTTAGTGTTTTTCCTTTTGTTTTTGATTTATCATGTCCCCCTTGTAAAGCATTTTTGGGTACTCAGAAAAGCTCTATATTAATTATTAATTTTGAGATATTATTTATTACCCCTATTATTACTACAAAAAACAATGTTTTATTGCTTAAACTTATGTATTCACTATTCATTGATTCACTAGTATACCAAAATCCATTTGAAAAAATGGCTCTCTCACAGTTCTTGGGTCAAATAATGATATGCGATTAAAATGTGATTAATCGAGATGAATTAACTACAAAGCCTCTTAATTAGATTTTTTTTTTTTATCGAGTCCCAGCTCTATTTATTACCGTACGTTACTTTACTGTATCTCCTTTAGGAGACAATAGTTTACTACACTAACTAAGTGTTTTTGTACTAAGTTGAACATTTGAGCTTCACTGTGCAGTGTACAAATGTGTCTGCTTGAAGTAGAAAGTTTCTCCACGATGACTGTGCTGACTGTGTGCTGATTAAAACAATCTGATTTGAAGAGGTGGGTCTACTTACATGAATCGTCAATCAGTAATGACAGTTTGGAAATCAGTGTGTTTGGTGGGGAAATCTGGTAAAAATAATTTTACTTTTACTCAGAAAGTACATTTCAGAGCCTGTACTTTTTTACTTTTACTCGAGTAATTATTTGAATGACTACTTCTACTTTTACCAAAGTAGTTTTTTACACAGAATGTCAGAACTTTGTCGGGTTTTCCCATCTCGCCACGGCCATCCGAATCTGCTCCAGCAGCTTGTGCTTGGTGCTGATCACATTTGCGGCGGCTCTGTCCATCAGCTCTTTGATCTTTGCGGGATCCAGCGGTCCTTGAAGGGTCTTGTATCTCTCTCTAATGTTCTCAAGTTCACAGTCATCCGACACTGTGATGAGGAGACAATAGAAACACAAACAGTATTAATGTTTTGATTTCACACTGGCTAAATGTTGACAGGTTTCTGTTCTGTTTAACTTAAAATGTCTTCAGTTTTGAGGGTTATATAGTATCATAATGTTTACTATCTTTATTACTAAATAAGGGTCGATATTCAGTTTGAAGCTTTCGGTAATTCATACATTTAGTTAGTACGTTGTTGGACACAAGTGCGGCTGCGCAGGTGTCTGTGTGTGTGTGTGTGTGTGTGTGTGTGTGTGTGTGTGTGTGTGTGTGTGTGTGTGTGTGTGTGTGTGTGTGTGTGTGTGTGTGTGTGTATGTGTGTGTGTGTGTGTGTGTGTGCACGCGTGTGCGCGCGTGCGTGCGTGTGTGTGTTTATCAGTCATTTGAAATGTATTTACAGATTGAATGAGTCACAATAATGGACATCCATTCCTACATAGGCTTCTAAAAAGTTCAGGCATAAAACAGTCTCGTCTTGATACGTGTCTAGATTAAGACAATATAGAGGAGGACACTATTTGGACCTTTATTCCTCTAAGGTCTACTACACGATTTTCTTTTTATTAATTTGTTAACATTAACCCATTTTGGTGTTAGCATTATGTTATGCTTTAGCTATTGTCGGGATTTAGAAGACATTTTTAGAATCTGATCTCAGGTCAAAATGTGTTAAAGAACTACCATTCTTCTGTTCGTTAGAATCTGATTTCAGATCAGAACGGGTTAACAAAATTTGGTAACACTTTAAATCAGTGAAATCATGCTCTTTCAGCAACTATATTGTTGTTGTTGGTCAGACAACTTTGTATCTCTCTATTTCAATGTTTTCTACCATACATTATATACAATGTATGTTCATGTAAGGATAAGGAAAACCTTATTGTCCATTACATTTACATAAAATGGAAATTTGTCTTTGGCAAACCGGCCGTTTGCCAAACACAGCCGTCTTACATTACATAACATACACAGATGCATTAAAATACTATATAAAATGCATTCACATAATCACAGCAACAGTGCTCATGAACAGTGGGTGTTAGGTGAACTATTTAAACATTTTCTTATTTAAAATGTCCACATGGCAGTTGGCACAAACGCAGTTCTGTAACCCTTCTGTTTAGCTAGTTTTGCCCTAAGCCTCCTGCTGTACAAAGTACAATACAAACGGAACAGTTACCGTTACAGTTCACCCTGTTGAACAGAGGCATGTGGATCACTGTCGGGGTGTTGTCGTCTCCTGGAAACACGTAGATGTCCTTTGGGTTTTCTCTGTCCTTTTCTGGAAATTCAACGTGTGGGAAAGCTATACCCATTTCCATGGACATCTTATAAGCGTCTAGAATTGTCTGTAGAAATAAGTAACAGAATGATGACCACAATGGCTTGATTATAATATGGTTATGGTTATAGGACCAGTCACCAGTGTGAGATGGATATAGTTATGGTTATAGGACCAGTCACCAGTGTGAGATGGATATAGTTATGGTTATAGGACCAGTGTGAGATGGCTATAGTTATGGTTATAGGACCAGTGTGAGATGGATATAGTTATGGTTATAGGACCAGTGTGAGAGATGGATATAGTTATGGTTATAGGACCAGTGTGAGATGGCTATAGTTATGGTTATAGGACCAGTGTGAGATGGATATAGTTATGGTTATAGGACCAGTGTGAGATGGCTATAGTTATGGTTATAGGACCAGTGTGAGATGGATATAGTTATGGTTATAGGACCAGTGTGAGATGGCTATATTTATGGTTATAGGACCAGTGTGAGATGGATATAGTTATGGTTATAGGACCAGTGTGAGATGGATATAGTTATGGTTATAGGACCAGTGTGAGATGGATATAGTTATGGTCATAGGACCAGTGTGAGATGGATATAGTTATGGTTATAGGACCAGTGTGAGAGATGGATATAAGACATGAATTGCATGACGGCAACACAGTGGTTATGATGCTGCATACAGTAGGCTGCTCTGGACGTGTGGGGTTCCATGGGACTTTCGTGGAGGAAAAAGGGAATTATCTTTTTATTTAGACCGAGGGCCTGGTCAGATTTAACCTGACTCTACCGGCAGTATTGAGTTCACAAGTTCCATCCTGAGGAGGAACTCACTGCTGCCACCAGCTGGCGGAGTCAGGTTAGTTCAGATTGTCAACAATGATGAATCTATACCACATAGAGATGAGATCAACTCACTGGCACTCTGGTGCCCGGGAGAACATCAATCAGGCTGAAAACCCTGAAACTGTGCGTGCGTGCGTGCGTGCGTGCGTGTGTTACCATCATAGGGTCTCCTTCGCTGAAGTCGAGGGAGATGATGAGGTCGACGTTTCTCTCTGGTCTGAGGACAGAGAAGTAGGGAGCGTTGAGCAGCAGTCCAGCGTCGATATAGTCCCTCGTTCCTGATTTCAGGATATAAGAGTCTACTCCTCTGACTTCTTCAGCTGTACAAAATACAGTGCAGTAGCTATATTACCAAATACATTACAACTTATTTTGATAGCCAGAGCACTTTCGACGTCTATGCAATATGAGTCATATTGCATTATTATTATTGCATATATTATTGTCATATTAAATGACAACAATATTTTTGAGGGGTGCTAGCCCCTCCTATATCCAGCTATATTCAGCCTAATGTGCTAATAATCTGGGGACAGCCAGTCCCCAGATTACTTGCCAAGCAATTTGCTGCAAGGCTCTGGGCAGACGACATACAGTACAGCAACTTGCCATGTACTGTACCTGTCAAACTATGTCAAACTACTTCAAAAGAGGTGAGAGACACCCACGGACGGGCACAACACTAAGAGGGAGCTCCACTGATCTCGTTCCCCCCAAATCCGGCACAAAAATGTGGATGAATTAATTCTACTTTTATGCCATCAACAACCACCACCCTGACTTAGAATCAACCTGGGGACCACCACCCTGACTTAGAATCAACCTGGGGACCACCACCCTGGCTTAGAATCAACCTGGGGACCACCACCCTGACTTAGAATCAACCTGGGGACCACCACCCTGGCTTAGAATCAACCTGGGGACCACCACCCGGCTTAGAATCAACCTGGGGACCACCACCCTGACATAGAATCAACCTGGGGACCACCACCCTGGCTTAGAATCAACCTGGGGACCACCACCCTGGCTTAGAATCAACCTGGGGACCACCACCCTGGCTTAGAATCAACCTGGGGACCACCACCCCGGCTTAGATTCAACCTGGGGACCACCACCCTGGCTTAGAATCAACCCTGGGACCACCACCCTGGCTTAGAATCAACCTGGGGACCACCACCCTGGCTTAGAATCAACCTGGGGACCACTGTTGTGTTGGGTTAGGATATGGGCTAGCTAAGGTCACCAGGTCATTCAGTTCATTGGGAAGAAAATGTTAAAAAAATTGCTCTTACAAAAATCAAATCTTACATTACTAAATGCACGGTCAGGGACCACATGTAATACCTCCACGGACCACCAGTGGTCCACGGACCACCTGTTGCAAAGTGGCAAAATGTCTATGCAAGAACACATCCAGAAAGGTCCGTATTATACTCGAAGCACCCAATAATTATGATCATTGAATTGTGTCCGAGCTCTGGATGGACTCACCTCTCATGTTGTGCAGGAAGTTGTATGTGGTTCCCCAGGAGAAAGTGGGTTTAATCACACCCGCAAATAGATCCCCTGAAATGTGACAGAGATGAGGAGGAGGTGAGTAGGTGGGTGGGGATGGATGGATGGATGGATCAAGGTTCAAGGTTAGCTTTATTGTCCCTTGCGGGAAATTGGTTTGCAGCCAGATGCACCTTTATACTTTCCTTGGCCTCCTTGGCCTTAGAGCCACTATTGTTCAATATATTTAAATATATATATAGTCCTTAGCTTGACACGCCCTGCATGCTGATTGCAGCCTCATCCTTTTGGATGTGGTGGGCGTGTCTAGCTTGATTTTCATCATTGCAACAGAGCTTGTTCCTTGTAGACCTGCCCATATGCTGTTGTATATAATACGCCTCTTGATGTTGTACACTCATATACCTGACGAAGACCCACAGTGGTCGAAACGTTGTTTACAAATAAAATATTTTTACAAATCAGTGTGCGGAAATCCCTTCCTTTTTCATTGTACGTATTTTTGACCAGCACCTGTAGAATTTCTGGAGATGTGCGTGCTTCCTGTCGTATCCTAGGATTTCAAAGTGTCCATGATGTCATGGACACTGGGCTCACTTACTTCCTGGAATACATGTTGTCTCAGTAAGACAGCCCTCCCCCTATCCACAAGGAGGAGCAGTGCACCAAAGCATTATGGGAATTGTGTGTGTGCGCGTGCATGCGTGCGTAAGAGAGAGAGTAAAGATTTGATCAAATGACCAACCAAGCGCGCAAAGCATGTTCTTCCTCACTACTGACCACGCAGCTGATGGCGAAAAATCTGCGGCAGCACTACCGCACAGGCCTGCCAACAGAGCAACACAGAATTCAAATGTAATGCTTTGTAAGAAACAAACCAACAGAACAAGTGGACCGACCGTGCATGGTGGATGCTCACCTTGCACGTAGAGCATGTCCATCTCTGGCTGCTCCTTTATCAACGTCCCGTGGTCAAACTTACTCCCAAAGTATTCCTGGTCCACGAAGGCCCCGGTGAGAGAGTACCCCGCCTCATGGGGGGTCATCTCAACCCACACGTCTGTCAAGGAAACACGGTCAGGCTCTGAAGCAGTTCAATGTGATTTTGCGTTAATACATAATTATTTAATCATATTTTGGACATGTTAAAAAGTAAACAAATGAAAACAATGCTTTTATAATTAAAATGATGTTAAGGGAGGGCCGGCTTGTCGCTATGACTGTTGCAATAATATTCCGTAACCATATATTTCAGTTCAGATAGCTCACCACCCATCACTACCCACCAGTCAAAACCAGGCATACTTAATGAACTGGTGGGCGTGTCCACATTAAAACGACATTTTAACAAATACTGTACACTTTTATTTCTAAATTTTATATAATAATAATAATAATAATAATAATACATGATGATCATGTTTTAGGGTGGAAAGAAATCACGGCAGTCCATCTTTTACCTTTCAGACTTTTGGTTTGGTTTCTGTCTCGGATCTCCTTGTCAATCACAGTGTAGATGGGATAGGGATCCATGTCGTGTTTTCCCCTCTGGTCTGAAAGAACATGTTCATCTATCTGAAAACACAACCAGTATAAGGGCTCAATACTTCCTGCTATGACTCAGCCAAGTGTTCTAACAGTTTTATTAACCAGAATGGCCGGGGCATCGCATTGTATTCTTAACCTGACCTGTATTAACCCATTTTGGACTGAGTTTGGTAAAGAAAAAGGCTTCTAAATCCTAACATCTTTCTGAAAAACCTATGTGGGCCACAGACCCCCATCTCAAAATATGTAGTTCCAGGGACCCCCCCAGAAGCAAATATTTTAGTTAAAAATGTTCTATTATATTCAATGATTTGTGCCACATTTTCATAAACCTGGATTCTATTGAAACTTTGGAAAATCCTATAGGATTGTCCCAAAGTTCCAATAGAATCCTATAGAATTCTATTGGAACTTTGGAAAATATATATTGAAAATCCTATAGGCCTACTATAGTAATGACACTCCCGTTGACTCCCATTGTAACAATGGAATGCTCATTCTATCTCAATGGAATAGTTCCAGCCATAGGAGCAATGTTTGGAACTATAGCTCATAGGCACCCGCTTTGCGGCAAGATCAAAGCGTGTCACAACTCTCTTACTAGATTACTCTGAGCCTACTATAGGATTCTTATAGGAATTTCATTATCCTATAGAAATAAAATGATCACAATAATACACTATACAAATAAAGTGTATTATTCTTATTATTTTACTGTATTGTGAAGAAGGGAAACAGTGATTGTTGTAGTAGTTTTCATGTAGTTTCCAACTAGTATAATATATTATACTGCAGTTTGTCTTTGTCTTTAAAGAATGCTTTACAACTGAAGATTTTTTTCTGCGTAAGTGACTGGCTGACCTCTTTCACGAAGGTGGTGACTACATGTGCAGACCAGCCGTGGACTTGATTGAAGTTGTCGTATTGATGCCATTTCTCAGGATACCGCAACAACACTCCAAGACCATTCAGCCGTTGAACTATTTCCTTGGTCACAGGCTTCGGATTGGAGGACCAGTTGGGATGTTTGTATAAGGAGGCCATAGCCCTGTAGATGAGATGAGAGACATTTGTGATGTTCTGTAAAGGCTAATTCATAGTTTAGTTTTTCGGTGGTGAGGTGACCACCGCTCCGGTGGTGAGGTGACCACCGGAGCTGAAATAACGTTGAGCGGTGGTGAGTTAAAACAGAGAGAAGGGCTGGAGAGGTGGCAGTGGTTTGCTCTTCACCGCGGCTCGTGACGTCATGTTGTAGTTCGGTGGTCACCCCACCACCGAAAATCCAGACTATGAATAACGCTTAAGTCACCTGACAAACACTGACAGCAAATGTATGACTCCACTCTGACGATCATATTACGGTACGAGGCAGGAGGTATAGAGTTTAATAACAAAACTCTACAGCCAGGAAAATAACACAAAGGAACTGAAAGAACAGGGGAGTATATAAAGGCAGGGATAACAGCACACAGGTGAACACAACTGACAATCAACACTAGGATAGGCTGGGTAACTAAGGGGACACAGGTGGAAACATTAACAAATCACAGTACAGTGGTGAGACAAGTCAGTAACGTGAGCAACACAGGGAAACCTAACAAACAAACTACACAATAAAAGTGTAAAGTAACACTCAAACTGCGACTAGGAAACCAGGAACAGGAACACACAATACTTAAAAACCAGGAACACAACAGAAAAGTAAAACAACTACAACTAAGAAGAAGAAGCACTACAAAACATAAAACATGTCACAGACCGTGACACATATGAGCATGCATGGCAGTGTGTGCACGCACGCACGCACACAGTCCAACTAATTAGTGCAAATTGTCAAATATGAACACATTGACTGCCATAATTCATTCTTCAGTCAGCTGCCACAGATCTTTTACGTGCAGACCCTTATTTTGAAGGCCAACGGCTGTGTGTGTGTGTGTGTGTGTGTGTGTGTGTGTGTGTGTGTGTGTGTGTGTGTGTGTGTGTGTGTGTGTGTGTGTGTGTGTGTACCAGGTAGATCCAGACACTCCACTCAGGTACATCATACAGTCCAGTAGACCTTGTTTCTTCAGTTCAAGCACAGATGCCAGCAGTCCCACCATGGCTCTCTGTCCTCCTCCAGAGCCAATCAGAGCAATGTTGGGAACCTTGTTCTTTTAACAGAAACATCATACACAAACGTAACCTTATTTTGCACACAAGTGCGCAAGCAGAGCGTGCCATGAGGTGCGCTCACCACGTTTTGAACACATGACTATAGAGATACTGTGAAACGATTTGAGGACATTTTGGACAGAATTTGCACGGACGCACACACACACACACACGCACACACGCGCACACACACACGCACACGCACACACACACACACACACACACACACACACACACACACACACACACACACACACACACACGGACTCACACACACGAACGGACGGAGTGCAAAACATAGTCTCTCCCCGTGCCTTCGGCCTGGTGGAGACAATAAAACAGGTGAAATGCTCCTACCACAGTGCAGGGGATGTTGTGTCTCTATCTCTAAATAAAACAGAGTAAATGCTCCTACCAGAGTGCAGCTAGGGGATGTTGTGTTTCTAATTTCTATCTCTAAATAAAACAGAGTAAATGCTCCTACCACAGTGCAGGGGATGTTGTGTCTCTATCTCTAAATAAAACAGATGAAATGCTCCTACCAGAGTGGAGGGGATGTGGAGTTTCTTCAGGCATTGTTGAACTGTGAGTCTTCTTCTGGTGACATGCTCTTTTTCTGCCTCGTTCAGAGTGTGACCGATACGGACCTTGATGTAATGGGGGGGGGGGGAAAGATGAGGAAACAAAGATTAGATATATTTATTTTGTTGACAAAATCAACGGTAGATTTAGTTGACAAAAAGCTTATGATATTTACTCGACTAAAACTAGACTAAAACTAAAACTTTTCAGGTGACAAAAAAATATGACTAAAACTAAATGACAATGACAAAACTAGAAATGTTGCAATTCTACGAAATTGCAAAGTTTCACTGAAGAGAGGGCTGCGAGGGGGGGGGGGGGGGGGGAACGGGCCCCCTTGAGGATTGATCAAACTCTTCGGCTCTGCCAACACTGCATGGTAATAACCCTTCATCCACAGCCTAGATCTAGGGTCTCCTCCAACCTAAACGTTAGCTCACCTCTGATCAAAGTTAAGGTGCCTTAATTCGCATTTATATCGATGGTTGTTTCACATCAAATGTAAACTGTAGTATGTCATTATTTAATGTATGGCCTGAAATCCGGAATAAACGAAACTGTGAAAGAAATCACGCACGTACGCATGTACAAACGCACGCACGCACGCGCGCACACACGCACGCACGCACGAAGAAGTATTGTTTTTTTTGGCTCCAGTTCCGAACAAACTTTTAGGAATCCCCTGAACCAATTCATTTGAGGTCAAAAGTTGAGGTCCTCAGGAGGGCTGAGGATGGAGCCTCTGTCTCACCTGGGTCAAGTTGAGGTCCTCAGGAGGGCTGAGGATGGAGCCTCTGTCTCACCTGGGTCAAGTTGAGGTCCTCAGGAGGGCTGAGGATGGAGCCGCTAGCCAGAGTATACAGCAGAGCAGAGACGGTCATCATCAGAGCCTGAGGAGTGACCTTCATGGCTGCAGCTTGAAGAGGGCCTGTATGTGTGTCCGTGTGTGTCTGTTTATCCGTGTGTGTCCGTTCGTGTGTGTGTGTGTCGGTTCTGTCCGTGTGTGTGTGAGGAGCGGGACAGGTGGACAGAGGAGCTGACATTACATAACCGCCTCACTCCACCCCTTCTCCTGTGTTGCACGCACGCACGCACACACACACACACACACACACACACACACACACACACACACACACACACACACACACACACACACACACACACACACACACACACACACACACACACACGTGTAATTCTGTTGGATGCTGTAACAGACTGTGAATATATCCCCAAGGAGAGAGTGTCCCGGGGCAACCCATGCCCTATAGACACTAAAAAGACTCCACAGTGTAAAACGGAAGGTGACAAACACACTGCACAGCTGCTTCCATTAATTAATGGAAATTAATGAATCAAGCTGCAGCTTGGAGGTGTGTCTGTAGCAGCCAGGGTTGTTTGTTGTCTATATAGTGTTATTATCTGTGTTGCCTATATTCTATTGTTATTTTTTGACACTTTGAAACACTTTCTCTCAACAGTGAAAATCATTTTTTAGCAAGCCTTACTTGCCCAGTTCTGCCCTCCTTTGCTTTTGTATCAAATAAGTATTTCTGAACATCTGTTTTTGATCTTTTCCTGCACCCATCATTTGTCACTGTAAATAAGGAATAAAGTGAGCTACGGACATATAAAAGTCTTGCCACAGACACGTTTGTTTGTGTACGGACATGTTTATGGCCCCGAAGGTTTTACAGTACAGACACACAGTTTTATAGTACACACACACACACACACACACACACACACACACACACACACACACACACACACACACACACACACACACTAGGGCAGCAGCATACTAACATGATATTCATGTGAACAGGATCTTACATTGTCCTCATACAACTGTTTCTTTAATCAAGACAAGAGTGGACAGCATGAAAACATATAATTGTTTGGCTTATTCCTTCAGACAACAATCTAGCGGCATTGATATCGTAGCATTCAAACAAAAAAACAGGTGTGTCTGTAGCAAGACACAAGAAGGTTTTGTTTGTTACCTGTAATGTTATCTGTGTTGCCTAATTCAATTGTTATTTTTTGGACACTTTGAAACCTTTTCTCTCAACAGTGAAAATCATTTTTAGCAAGCCTTACTTGCCCAGTTCTGCCCTCCTTTGCTTTTGCATTAAATAAGTATTTTATTAACATCTGTTTTTTATCTTTTCTTGCACCCATTTTTCACTGTAAATAATGAATAAAGCGAGCTACGGACATGTTTGTCCGTGTACGGACATGTTGATGACTCCTGATTACCCCCCAAATTAATATAAAAGATTTGTGTTGCTAAAATGTTTCAAAGATTTATCATAGACCTGGTTGCTACGTTTTTCTCACAGAATCTGGCGACACTGATGAGACTCTTCCCTTCCATTAACCCGCATTAATTTCTACTTGCAAAAAATAGATTTCAACCTTACTACTACTTTGTACTACTAGGACTAAGACTAAAAAATATGTTGAAAAAAATAAAAAAATAAAGTTTGATGAAAAATGTATAATAATTATATAATAATATAATACATTAATAATTTACATTTGGGGGATATCTTTCACAATAATGAATAAAACATATTCTAGACATTCTAATGATCACAAAAAAACATATTTTACAATTATTGTACCTACTTTTATTAGGGTAAAGGTCAAAAGTCTTAGGTTAAAAAATGTTCATGAGTCCAGACATTTTTAATTTGTGTGAATTTCAGCCTCTGTGGGGGGTATTTATATGCAAATATCATGACCAATGGCATTGAAATGGCATTGCAATGAACATCACTGATGACGTTTAGGTGAAAAAATAACAGAAAAAAATAATAATAATTTAGTAATTAATTAAAATATAATTGTTGCTAAAAAGCAACGCTGGGTCTGATCCATATGCATATTAAGTATTGTGTTTCAGCAACAGGATTATATGACCACCAAATCATCATAACTGTAATCATGGTTTATATGATTTTACACTAATATAATCTTAATCTACTGTTTGGGAACCAGTAGATTGGGTAGGTACCCTCACAAAAAAACATGCAGTAATACTGGTCTCTAAACTGCCTCCCCCTGGCCAGCCGGGGCGCCTGATGGAGTGGAAAGGAACTGGTCGGAATAACGTGTTCCTTCCACACGCTACGTCCAACCAGGGAAACTCCCCCCTGTCAGGTGTAAAGGAGCACCTTGGACACTCAGGCATGAAGGAAGCATCCGTTGCTCTCCCCAGGTTGGCGGAGGGTGATCACATTAGATAATTGACACAGGGGTGAAAAATGGGTTACAAAATCGTGGGAAGAAAATTTAAAAGAAAAAAAATAAAACACCAATGATAAAGGACATTTATATCACTATACACTATACATGATTATGCATAGATTAATATGCATATTAAGCATTGTGTTTCAGCAACATGATTATATGACCACCAAATCATCATAGCTGTAATCTTGGTTTATATGATTTTACACTAATATAATCTTAATCTACTGAACCACAACTTTGGTTCAAATGAAAGTTCTATGTGCGTGTCCTTATCCTTATCCTTGTCCTAGAATCATTATCTAGACGTTGCATTTTTCTTTGGAAGGCCTTCTGAATCTCCTCCAGCAGGATGGTCTATTTTAGGACCTTTTTTCTTTGGAAGGCCTTCTGAATCTCCTCCAGCAGGATGGTCTATTTTAGGACCTTTTTTCTTTGGAAGGCCTTCTGAATCTCCTCCAGCAGGATGGTCTATTTTAGGACCTTTTTTCTTTGGAAGGCCTTCTGAATCTCCTCCAGCAGGATGGTCTTGGCGTTGATCACATTTGCAGCAGCTAAGCTCCTCAGCTTCTCGATCTTTGGACCATCGTATGCTCCTTGGAGGAGTGAGAACTCCTGTTTCATCTTATCGTAATTAGCTGATGCAGAGATGAGGAGAAATTAGAATACCTAAAATATTTAACATTTTAAAAAGGTCACACAGTGACATACACAAAATGTCACCCACACTCACCATTTGCACTCGTGTGATAAATATATAGTTTATGAAAGGAGATAGAGCCTGAGTAATTGTTTTTCATTTTCTTTTCTTTTTTCTATTTTTTTTTTAATTAAATATTTTAGGTCTTTACATTAGATACTTATGCAGGATATTGCATTATTATTTTTATTTCCATTATGGCCCATTCAATCTGAGATACCTGATGAATTTACCAAACCAAGAAGCACTTTACCAAATTCCGACATCATCTTATTACTGTTCCTCACTAATGCTCAGAATGAGATGGCACAATTGCGTCTACTCACTCTCTTTGGTGAGCTGTGTGGACAGTTCAGAAACCTGCCTACCAGGGACATCGTCTATGGGAATTCCAAGCTAATGAAAACGTCAGCCTGCCATGAAATAGAATTTGTATGCAATTATCAAACCTGCCAACCAATGATGTCACTGGTGGTATAGGCAGGTTTCTGAACTGTCCACAGCTTTCCTCTGAAAGACTGAAATGGTGACAGCTTAATGACCACCATTAGTGTTACATAATTTATAAACTTCCTCTAAGGAATGTATTAGTTAATTATGAATAAATGTAAAACCATGCTTTCATCAAAAAGGGTCTCTCAGTCTTAAGACCCCCTGTGTTGACTGTATTTGGATGGACAGACATTACAAGTAAAACGTTCATGTGCAATATACAAATACAACCGTTACCTTGCGAGCCACAGTTTTGTCTGTTGAATAGGGGCATGTGGATCACTGTTGGCGTTGTTTTATCTTCTGGATCCTCTGGTCGGTACACATAGATGTTCTCTGGCATGAAATATGGTGGGTATTGAGGAACAGGTGGGAAAGGTATACCCAGCTCATTGGCCATTCTATGGGCATCCTCCACCGTCTACACAGTAGAAATAAGCAACAGAAAGATAATCACAATGTTAATTAACCCTCCCAGCCCGGGGTGCATACTTAGTTTAGACTAGTCATTGGTTAGACATGGGTTAAGGTTAGGTTTAGGTGTGCTGCCCCGTGGGAGGTTAGGTTTAGGGTGAGGGTTAGGCAAAATAAGCATAGAAGACGGTCACTTCCGCCCACACCACGTTCGCGAAAATAGCCGATCTACAAGCTCACAATGCGTCGCAACACGACACATTGTGAGCTTGTAGATCGGCTATTTTCAATAGATTTTGTACACATTTTGAACTTGTGAAATGGCACATTCTGCACAATGGGTACTTTTACTTTTAGTACTTTAAGTTCATTTTTAAGCCGATACTTTTGTACTTTTACTCAAGTACATTTTCAATTCCGTACTTTTACTTGTAACGAAGTAGTTCTAAATTACAGTATTGGTACTTTTACTTAAGTAAAACAATTGAGTACTTTTTCCACCACTGCATGTATCTATACAGTACAAGCGTGTAGGGAGAGGATGGGGTGTGTTACCTTCATAGGCCTCCCCGTGCTGACGTCCATGGAGATGACGAGGTCGACGTGTCTCTCTTCTCGGAGGACGGCAAAGTAAGGAGAGTTGAGCGCCACCCCAGAGTCCATGTAGCTCCTCGTTTCCGATTCCAGGATAGCGAAGTCTATGTCTTTAAGGTTCCCGTTATCTGAACAAAATATATTGCAAAATATATTAACATTTCTTTACATATACTGTAAAGGAACACAATATATGTTTATGCTATATGCATAGCCAACAATACATTTAGACCTGAGGCCGTTTCTAAAAAGAAAAAATCTAAATCCTGACAGTTTTCTGTAAAAACAATGTTTCTATGTCAGTGGTTCTCAAACTATTTCATGTCAAGGACCCCAAACATTATTATGTAATTGGCCGCCGACCCCCATCTGAAAATATGTTGTTCGGAAGCAAAGATATGAGTTAAAAACATTAGCTCTGAAAGAAAATAATATTCAAAGATTTGTGCCACATTTTCACGAAATAGCAGATCTACAAGCTCGTAGCGTGGCACTCGGTGCAACGCTATGAGCTTAAAAAAACATCAAGTTTCAAAGTCTATCAATCCTACATTTGTTCGATTCTTCAGCAGCCCAGTGTGAAATTTCCATGCGGTTCTAGAGCAATTTGGTCCATTTTTGGAGCGGTTATTATCATTTAATTGGAACACTGATACTGTAACAATAAGCCCATCCATGGCAATGTCTGTTCTCACCTGCAGGCATATTGTGCATGAAGTCATATGTTGTTCCCCACTTCCAATGCACAATGCTTTGCGCCGTGGCTCCGATTATTTTCAACCAGTCTGTAATTAGAAGTAGACCGTACGTTGGTACGTAATAATGTATGTATTATGTAATAAGGTGGTGTTCACAAGGCCTTATTTTTGGTCCACGCTGGTGATGTGTAGGTTGTAGCGCACTTTGTTTTGTAATAGAGTGGATAATGGACATGGATTATCTTGTTCAAGTTGAGCAGATATAGGCCTATATGGAGATAAAATTATATTTTTTTCTGTTAAATTATGGAGGGAAAGAACATGAGAATTAACATTATTGCAGTCAAAAGGATTTAGAACAGCAGTTG
Source organism: Protomyctophum parallelum (assembly GCF_964188405.1). Taxonomy (NCBI): domain Eukaryota; kingdom Metazoa; phylum Chordata; class Actinopteri; order Myctophiformes; family Myctophidae; genus Protomyctophum; species Protomyctophum parallelum. The sequence continues at coordinate 39,184,881 of NC_139703.1, read as the reverse complement.
TAATAGACATTTAGCAGTACTTGCACACAAGTAGGCCATGGCCTACTTGTGTGCAAGTTAATGTTATTATTTGTGTCAAAAATTACTTTTGGGGTTACGTTTACTAGAAGTAATTTATTTGGCAAATGTAATAGATGAATATTTTAGAATGACAAATAGATTGCCAAATATATGTATTATTAATTTGTCAATCTCATTCAGTCGCTTCAATTAATTGAATGCCACAGACGAAAAACTGTCTAAGTCCACACTATTTATCCATAATGAATAAATGATAGATAAGGGTCAGAATTAAATTTGGACTTAGACATTTTTTCGTCTCATTCTAACTCTACTATACAGCTATCAATCTAAAAGCTGACCTCACTTCTCCATGCTTACTATCACTATGTCAGCGAATGTGTAATTTGTGTAGTTATTTGTGTGCCAATTTGGGCTGCCTTTTTGTGCCATTTGTCATGCTAATGGTCAATACCGACTATGGTCCATTTGCAAGTTCAGATCAATTGGTCAACCCACTGAGGAGAAAAATAAGGACCAGACAGACATGGACAGAAGTTCTTCATTTTATATAGTAGGACGATCAGGGAATAGCTACATTTGCTTAGAGATCTATTCATAATTGTCATCATAGTCTAAGTCTTATGTCCACAAATATTTTGAATGTATGAATGAAGACGAACAAATACACAGAAATGGCCAAATATCGATACAATATTATTGCATCTGTTGTTTATGAATGCTATTTCCGCATGCTGAGATAATTCTGCACAACTCACCGCCGTTAGTTTCTAGCTTGTACGAGTCAGACAAAGAGTCACAGGCCGACAAGGTGAACCGCTTCAGCTCTTCTTTTGCAACAGCCTTTTCCATTTGGGTTGTGTCCAGAAACACTGGCCGGCCCATCTTGTCCAGTTTGCCTGCAGGCAAAATATATGGATACATTTGCAAGCTAAAATGTATAGTTACTCTGGCCTCTGTCCTACTGCCACCTACTGTCCGTTTATTGTATTACACAGTGGGTGAAAAAAACAAAAAAGGTTCATGTTTTAGGTTGTTATTAGAGAAAGTAAAAGGTGAGTGTATTTCTTTTGTGCTTCTTTCTTTCGTTTTAGGGATCTTAGCTGTTTTTTCTAGGGGGGGGGGGGCATTCGAGCACGGGGCTACATATGTATTTCTTTACAAAATATTGTAGCGATTTCTTTTTTTATTCTTTACTATAGTCCTTTCTTTACTAGACCTCAGGAAATTACATCTGTACAAAGTGTACCTTCAAGCAGCGTGTTCATTTTGGGGGTAAGATCTGAATAGTCCTTGTCTTCTGCGGCCCGGTGGTTTATCTCCACCAGGGTCAGGAGCACTTCACACACCTTGCATGGCTTCTTAGCTAGACGGATGCATAAACAATAATATAGCATTAATGAAATCATTAAAACGTGTGCAGACTAGAGAGTAAAATGCTTGAATGTATGCCAATGACAAAATTAATAAAAAAAGTACTTCCATACGTCCGTAATGAGGCACAAAGTGATTGACGGTTTGCTTTAGTAAGTTCCATAGAAATTTCACAATCGCGTCCACATCAGAGAGGGCGCTGCCACACAAGCCTGCCAAAGAACACATTATCTCTGGAGGTGCATTCCAACATACCTACTGGAGTATGTCTGTGTTAACAGTAGTACTGTATGTCTGTGTTAACAGTAAGTACTGTATGTCTGTGTTAACAGAAAGTCACCTTGTAAGTAGAGCATGTCCATCTCTTGCTCGCTCTGTGTGAGTTCCCCTTCGTCAAACTTACTCCCAAAGTTGTTCAGGTCCACAAACGCCCCAGCCAGACTATACCCCACCTCGGGGTAGGTTATCTCAACAAACGTGTCTGCCAAGAAAAACTCAGTTAAAGTAAATTTTGTGATTTTCTTTGTGATTTTTTGTGATTTTTGTGAATGTGATTTGGCTCCAGTGAAGGACAAGACACACTCCACTATAAACTGTTTATGTTCATTTTCCAAAATGTTTTTTTCCCCCACAATGTTGTACTGTAAGTCAGAAACGCCACCGTATTTTTTCTTTCAATCAATCAATCAATCAATCAATCAATCAATCAATCAATCAATCAATCAATCAATCAATCAATCAATCAATCAGATGATAATGATACTGATAATGATAATGATATTTACTTTTTAACGTAGTTTTGGTTTGTTGTTTTTGTTCTTTCATTCCCGTGTCAATCAGAGCGAAGATAGGATAGGGATCCTTGTGATGCTTTGCTCTTTGAGCTGAAAATGTTGTTTCATCTATCTGAAGACACAACACAATTGTTAGAATTGGCACGATACATCTTTAGACACATATCTGTACAGTCAGGACACGCTCCATATATGACCAGTAGGCTACATGATTCATTCCATGTTGATCTGACCCCCCATATGCTATAGCGCCAGCGCTCGCCCAGCAGTCTTTTTACTTTATTTTATTCGTTTATTTGGTCGGGACAGTGTATATTGATGAACATTACATTAAAAATGCAGTGTAAATATACCAGATTTAGCAAGACTTGCTAATTTCCATCTGCAGTCCCCAGACATCAAACATCAAACAATACAAACGGGACTGACACATAGGACATGGCATACAAATACCTAGTACATTTCAAACGTAATAAGACTAGTAAGAATAAGAAATAAGAAAAGATTAAACTATTAGATAAAACTATTATTAGGGTATAGGTTTACTCTAATAATCTCTCTAACACAGCATACAAAAGAAATACACCTAAAATAATCATGAATGGTTGCAGCTTTGGTTGCAGTCTGCTGTGACCCAGGCGGATGTGTGCCCTAAAGGGCGAGGTCGCTCCTCGCCCTTTAGGGTGTCTTACTGGACTGGCATGCACATTCACAAAGAAGACAGTAGAGCTCATCAGGGAAACACTATTTCCACGTAAAGCAAGAGTATTGAACATTCTTGTCAGTTTATTCAGTAACAAAATGAGCAGTTATTGGAGGAAGATCTCACTCGCATGCTGCAGTATGTGTGTGTTTTAACAATGCTTCATGTAGTTGCATTTAATGCAACTGAAGAAGTTATTGTGTGCGTTTTATTCTCTGACCTCTTTCACCCATCCGGTGACCGCCATTGCAGACCAGAAAGCAGTCAAAGAGTAGTTTTCAGGGTCAGCTTCGAAGTATTTTTTCAGTTTTTCTCCCTTCGCCGCACAGGACACTGGGTCACCAGCCAGCCTTTTAAAGATGGCATCTATCACAGTCGTCACATTTCTGGACCAGTTCTTCTCTTTGTATAAGGAGGCCATGGCCCTAGAGGAGAACAGAGAAAATACATCTGTTGATACCTTCATAATGTTATGTTATGCCCATTGACAACATCGGATGACACTTTTTATACATATCCTTTATTTCCAATATAATAATGGTGAAGGAGATCAGCCGGAGAATCGGAGCGACAGAGGCGATATTGCAGTCGCTGTACCGCACTCTCGAAAAGAGAGTTGAGCCAGAAGGCAAAGCTCTCCGTCTACCGAGCAATCTTCGTTCCTACTCTCACCTATGGTCATGAAGTGTGGGTCATGACCGAAAGAATAAGGTCACGAATACAAGCGGCTAAAATGAGTTTTCTTCGACGGGTGGCTGGCATCTCCCTTAGAGATAGGGTGAGAAGTTCAGTCACACGAGAAAGAGAGATAGGGAGACTCGGAGTATAGTCACTGCTTCTTCGGCTGGAAAGGAGCCAGCTTGGGTGGTTCGGGCATCTGGTTAGGATGCCTCTCGGACGAGGAAACACATCAACTTTTTTTTAATTGTATTATTTATTTATTTTTACAACTTTCTTCACGTACAAAGTGACAGATGTGTTTTGCATGAGTCAAGGCACATGTGTAAACAAGTTCGCCTGTTCAAAGTGCCAAAATCTGAGGGCAGGGCTTACTGGTCAAAATTACAGATGTGTCCCGCATGAGTCAAGACACATGTGTCAATGATTGCTAGAACCCCCCCCCCCCCTCATTGCACACATGTGTGTGCGTGCGCATGGTGGTTGTGTGCATCTTATGATCACGCGTAAAGTCTGCACACGACACGAAAACGCAGGTACATCATGCAGTGTGTGTGTGTGTGTGTGCGTGTACGTGTACGTGTGCGTGTGCGTGTGCGTGTGTGTGTGTGCCAGGTAGATCCAGACACTACACTCAGGTACATCATGCAGTGTGTGTGTGTGTGTGTGTGTGTGTGTGTGCGCGTGCGCGTGCGCGTGCGCGTGTGCGTGTGCGTGTGTGTGTGTGTGTGTGTGTGTGTGTGTGTGTGTGTGTGTGTGTGTGTACCAGGTAGATCCAGACACTCCACTCAGGTACATCATACAGTCCAGTAGACCTTCTTCCTGCAGTTGAAGCACGGTCGCCAGCAGTCCCACCATGGCTCTCTCTCCTCCTCCAGAACCAATCAACGCAATGTTGGGAACTTCATTCTTTCAAGTGATGTATATTTGGAGGAATCACAACACATTAATAGCATAATAATGTTAACTAAAATACAACACTGAATTCTCTCTCTCTCTCTCTCTCTCTCTCTCTCTCTCTTTCTCTCTCTCTCAGTAAATAACGTCAGCTGTTCCGATATGCTCAAACACTAGTGTTAGCAGGCTATAAGCATCTCAGAATATAGCTATAGGCCTACTGGCCACTGATGACAACAAACAGATGGCCTGCCTCAGCTGCTTTAGCCTATAGAAAGTATCTGTTTGTGCTAGAGGGAGAACACACTTCTCTCTATAGTTTAAATTTACATCACTGGCAAATATCATTAGAAACTCTGCGCTTAGGTCAGGATTATATTTCATGCAAATTAATACCTTAATAAGTAGTTGACACCACTTTTCAAGGTGTTTAGTTTACTGCGAGCTGATATACGACTATGTAATCTCTTGTTTTATAGTGTAGTCACTTTTTAAGAAACTTGGCAGAATGTTAGGGTAAAGGGTAATGCCAAACGGACAAAAAACTGACAACAACACATTAGCAGGAATGGCACAGAATGAATATAAAAGCAGTGTTATCTTATCTTAATAGTAGTCAATAGAACAAATGAATAATCAGGATATCAATATTTAAAAAAGGAAATCAATCAATCACATACCTCTCTGCAGTTGATGTTGAGGCATTGTTGAACTATAGAACTTCTTTGGGCAACACTTCTTACTTCCTCATGTGCCAGCCCGTGACCAATATAGATCTTGATGGAAAGGTATAAAGTTATGTACTTATTCAGGTGTGTGACAGTTGAAATACACATTTGCCTTTATATCCTCAAAAGACAGATGGGCTGCAGCTGTTGCCTTTTAGTGACCATGACATTCAATAATGAAGCTAAAATTAACAACTATTACAGAATTATTATGCAACATGGGTAAACTATCCCTTTAATATTCTCCAAATTGTCCAATTTACAATGTAGAATGTGCTATTAAACATGCACTAATTCATATCTCAACTATTGCTTATGTAGGTCTTTTGTATAGGTCTTTAGAAAACAATGGCCAATATTTTTTAATGAATGCCAGTTCTTACTTAACCTACGACGTGGAGGAGTGACCAATGCCTTTTTGCTATTACGGGTGTGGTGATTTGCGTTCTGTGCCATCACGCTATGCGTAAAACGCCCCTGAATTAGTCATGGGTGTGTTTGGTTACTTTAAAACCAATCAGAGTATATCGGCTGCCATTACCTTTAAAGATCAGCGCAATGTTGTGGCCACCAGTGGTAGAAAGTACATTTATCCAATTAATGAAGGCGCAATTAATATAAGCGCAATTCTGAGGTACTTATACTTTACTTGAGTATGTGATGGTAGGTGTTTGTGTGATTGCTGCATGCTCGTGGGACTGGGGCACCAACTTGTTTGGTAGGCATGGTCATGATCAAAGCAATTGTTTTTCATGACTTCTCCCCGAAAAGGCCTATATCTGCCCTGACCCCTTATCCACAATTTATACATTGTGGATAATCAGTATGGACTTATATTGTTATTCGTCTAACTGCTCAATTATGCTGGACTTATAGAGCACCCAAATGACCAATATAGAACCGTTAATGTTTTGATACCTTTTGGTTGCCATATCTGCACGCAGGCCACCCACCTCTACCTTCCACCAAGCGGTCCATCCGGCACGCTGGAATATACACACACAATATGGAGGCCTGTTACGTTTCTGGGGAGCATACTTTGGTCCGACATAGAGCACCGAAGTCTGACCTCACTTTCAGTAGAGGGCGTCAGTCCCCAGGTTCATGTATTTGTTTAGTTGCATTGAAATCCCCATTAAGGCGATTTTAGATCGCCTCATATAACAACTGTGTTTGAAAAATAAACATGTCACCCCGGCCGCTTCACTCATATGGATATGAAGAATCAACTGACTGAGAGAAAACGCTAATGTTACTGCTGCTGAATTAGTTAGAGTTTCGCTAGAAGCAGACTGTATCATATATGACTGTTGCAAACGATACAGAGACACCTCCCTAACAATAACGCCGAGACAGCTTGTTTATTTTTGGACCACAACGCTTATAGTAGACGATATTAAGATCACCCCATGTTATTCTCCATAGAGAAATTACTTCCGCGAACCAGGGGAATCGTCGGGATGAGCGAGTTACGTCAGGACTTCGGTGCTCTATATCATTGGTTCGAAGGAGCATTGGTCCGACTCGGGATAGGGTTGGGGGTTGATTAGGTTTAGGTGTGCTGCCCCATGCTGGCGGTTATGGTTAGGGTGAGAGTTTGGGGTAGGTAGTCGATTGGACCAATGGTATGTCGGACCAAAGTATAGTAACCACGTTTCTGACAATGCACTGACAATCTACTGAATGGAGAATTACATAGTGTCCTCTTAAAATCGCCTCATATAAGAATTGTGGTCCAAAAATAAACAAACTGTCTCTGCGAAATTGTCAGGGAGGTGTCTCTGTATCTGTATCATTTACGACAGTCAGCTATATTTCATACAGTCTGTTTTTAGCGGAAATGTAGTTTTCAGTTGATTTTTCATATCCATAATGAGTCAAACGGCCAGGATGATTTGTTTATTTTTCAAACACAGTTCTTATATGAGGCGATCCAAAATCCCCTATGGGGATTACAATGCAAATAAAAAAGTAGGCTACGAATTAACCTGTGGATTTAGCACCCTCCACTGATATTGACGTCAGACTTTGGTGCTCTATAGACCAGGTAAAGTATATTATGTATATAATAAGAATAAATATCCATTAACCCCAAATACATTGATTCAAAAAGGGTTTTCAATTGCTTGTGCTAGTATTGGGCATGCTAAATAACATAGGCTACTAAAATCGAGGAAATATTACATTCGTCATCTTCAAGATGACGTCCAAGATGGCTGCCAGGACCTTGTGAATAATAGGCCAGCGTCAATCTAAGCTAAAAATAAATTTCAATAGTAATCGTTTGAGGTGTTTTATGATCCTTAGGGTCATCCAGATGACATTCAAATGGATTAAAAAAAATTGGGTCATGGAACATTCAGGGGTTGAAAGTTGGGGTACCATTAAAAACCTATAAGGGAAACTTTTAAAATTTTAATTATGCTATAACCCATTTTGGCTAAATTAGGCCATAGCCACTTGCCCATTTGTGATGACGGCTATGGCCGTTTTTACCCCAAGGACTTAGGAGTGTTTTTCTTGGAATGGATTCAGAATCATATAACCACTATATAGTCTTACACGTCACATGCTACTTAAAGCATAATTAAAATTGGTTACCATGATCCAAAAAAAATCAAACCATCAATTTTTAATGTTATTTGGATGACCCTAAGGCATGTAAGAGCTTCAAAATAAGAGCATGCACAGAAAAGACCGAGGCAGTGGGGGTAGAATTAAATAATAATTCCCTGGAGGCTGGCAGGGAATGTGATTATATTTATCTTTAGGATGTTAAACTGATAAACTGATATCACAAACACACATACGCGCACACACAAACACACGCACGCACGCACGCGCACACACACACACACACACACACACACACACACACACACACACACGCGCGCGCACCGCACACACACATACGCGCACAAACACGTATATATACAGTATACAGACAGATGAGATGAAAACAGACTTGTTAACGTACATACCTCTAAATGGAAGTCCCTCCACCATGGAGCTCCATCCACTACAGAGGCAGATCACAGTCCAGACGACCAGGCTAACAGCAGCGGCCATCTTTCTCTCTGTGTAGAAAACACCATTTAATTATGTCTGTGCTCCTCAATCTATTAATACTGTCTAGGTCAGGACATGCATTCCCAAACTTTTTCACGTCAAGGACCGCCAAATTGACACTAATTAGCCCCGTGGACCCCTATTTGAAAATATATGCCAGGGACCCCCTCATAAGAGAACATTTTTACGGCTCTAGCAGTGATTCTGAAACCGTTTAATTTCAAGGAGCCCCCCAGTTTGACATGCATATAGGACCTCCATTTAATGGCATTTCTATCCCCAATTTATATTGTAAAATCAAAGTTAATTCATAAGCCCTATTCGCACCGGACTATAGTATTACCCCAGGACCATAATCACTGAGGACGTCTGTGTTTTTAATCCTGTGCGAATCGACCATGTCTGTGTTAGGGTCCATTTGGTTCCATTTGTCCACTCTCTGAGTTACAGACCCATAAGGGTCCATTTGGTTCCTAATTATCATTTCGCTAGGAACCCCCTGTAACTCTCTCAAGGACCCCTGGGGGTCCCTGGACTCCACTTTGGGAACCACTGGTCTAGAACATGTGTTCCCAAACTTTTCAGCCCCAGACCTCAAAACAATGTCGCGGGTAATTTTACACACATAAACATTTGGTGCCCATTCGTAACGTATTACACCTAGAGGGCTATGCATGCCATTCTGGATAATTTGGAGCAGAGGTTCAAGTTATGTTGGAATCCAGGGAGTATATGTGCAAAGTTTGGCATCGACCAGGTTAACGGTGCCGGAGATTTGCTGTACACAGACGGACGGACGGACGGAGGGCAATTTACTCTCTCCCCCTTGATCGATGCACTTAAAAAACAGAATAACTTAAGACTTAAGTATGATGTTTTAATATGCAATATAGGTTTTCCTACCTTTAAACGCCCACAGATGGTTTTGGGTCAAGGTTGGCCGCGGAGACGGAGACAGAGACGGAAACTCTCTGAGAGTTTTATAGTACACACACACACACACACACACACACACACACACACACACACACACACACACACACACACACACACACACACATTCAGGTTCATGTCCACAGAGACTAGTTGATAACAGAACTCATATCTCATAATAGGTGTTTATATTATATAAGTATTTTGAGGTACTACGTACATTCTGTCCCATTGTACTACTACTAATACTACTTTGGCAACCGCATGAACCTTGAGTCCCATGTAAAGAAGGTCACGCAGTCCTGAACCTTGAGTCCCATGTAAAGAAGGTCACGCAGTCCTGAACCTTGAGTCCCATGTAAAGAAGGTCACGCAGTCCTGAACCTTGAGTCCCATGTAAAGAAGGTCACGCAGTCCTGAACCTTGAGTCCCATGTAAAGAAGGTCACCCAGTCCTGAACCTTGAGTCCCATGTAAAGAAGGTCACTCAGTCCTGTTTCTTTCACCTACGCAACATTTCAAAAATCAAACCAATGCTCACTTCCCAATATCTCGAAAAAAAATCATTCATTCTTTCATCTCTTCCCGTCTTGATTATTGTAATACACCACCCTCAGCTCCTCCTCAATTCATAAACAATTAGTACAGAATACATTCTCACAACACAAACCGCAGATCTCACATTACACAAGTGCTTGCTGCACTCCATTGGTTGCCTGTAAAAATCCAGGATCGATTTCAAAATTCTTCTAATATCATATAAGGCAGAGTTCCCCAATTAAGCCTCAGGGTGTAAACAAAAAAACATATGTTTTTCTTCCAGGGGCCACAAGGGGGCGCGCCGCGCCTATAGAGCGTTGCAGTCCCGCCCCCTACCAGGGCCCAGGAAATGACATTCCCTCATAGACATTTAAAAAAGTAGGCCTATTTATTTAAAGACGTTTACACCGCAGACAAAGCCAACTCTTGTCGTGACAAATTCATGACAACAAACACAATTTTTTGGGCCGAACAAATAATTAGAAAGAAGAAAAAAAACGGCAGGTTACAACACTTTTTTTGTTGTTTTTCTTCTTTGTAATTATTTGTTTGGTCCAACATATTGTGTTTGTTGTCATGAGTTGTCACGACTCGAGTTGGCTTTGTCCGTGGCGTAACCGTCTTTAAATAAATGCCTTTTGAAATGTCTATGGGAAAAATGCATTGGAATTTAATTTGTTGCGCGCGTGCTCGTTACGCACACACACCCGCGACTCAACCAAGCCTGGATTCTGTTTAGCTTTTTGAGTGGTGTCAATTGTCAATATTTTTGTAACCAGTTTATTTATTATAATTTGACTTCGATGCCCTTCTCACAGCCCTGACATCAAAGTGCTGGAGAGGTCTGATGGCATAGGCCCTGTGGCAGGTCCCTCTCACAGCACCCTAACCTGACATCATCAGTATCATGTCAGTATCATGGTCAGTATCATGGTCAGTATCATGGTCAGTATCATGTCAGTACCATGGTCAGTATCATGTCAGTATCATGGTCAGTGTCATGATCAGTATCATACCAGTATCATGGTCAGTATCATGTTAATATCATGGTCAGTATCATGGTCAGTATCATGGTCAGTATCATGTCAGTATCATGGTCAGTGTCATGATCAGTATCATATCAGTATCATGGTCAGTATCATGTTAGTATCATGGTCAGTGTCATGGTCAGTATCATGGTCAGTATCATGTCAGTATCATGGTGAGTATCATGGTCAGTAACATGTCAGTATCATGGTCAGTAACATGTCAGTATCAGTTACCATGGTAACATAACATGATAACACATCTACTGTACATGCCACATTGCATTGTGACAAGTGTTTGGCTTGTAGATTAGTTATTTTCAGGAGTTAAACCTGTATAACCTTGACTTCTAATTGTCTGCAAATCATATCATTGTTGAATGACACTTGAAAGTTATCAGCACAATTAGGAAAGCCAGTGGATAACAGAAAATGGCAACTTGTGACCAAACAAATGGAATGTTTATTTAGCAGAATAACAAAGCCAGATCAAACATCGTTTACTGATATGGAGAGGAATAGAAGGTATATAAGAGGCTTCACACACATACGCGCACACGCACGCACACACTGAATATTGTTCATAGACACTGGACTAAGGGTTTGAGAACGTATTATTTTTGTTTTTCAGGAACAGCCAACTGAAGACATTTATTGGTTTATTTGGACAGGACAGAGTATATTAATGCGCATGCTTAAAGTGAATAGCACATCGAGTGGCAAATCGAGTGGCAAAGCAACATGCAAAGTGAGTTTAACATTGTTTAACGTTGTTTAATGCAATCAGATTGGATGCATGGGTTGTCAAGGCCTGAAAGTAGTTTTTTGCCACTCAGTAGGCATTCCTGCATAACTTCCGGGTTTGATCAAATATAAATATAAAGTATAATATAAAATATAATATAAAATTCTCGTTCATCAAATTTAAATTTAAATGTGTTCATGATCTTGCGCCAGCGGTACTCTGTCCTAAATCAATCAATCAATCAATCAATCAATCAATCAATCATCTTAGTGTTAGTAGTGATAGAGCACATTGATGTACTATATTATTCGTAAGTTTGTTTTTTCTTTTAAATTGACATGTCAGGTGGATGTCAGGTGGAATTAGCTGTCTTATAACTCCTGTATGTCTAACAGCTACCTTTACATTGATTGAATCTACAGGACAATTCTAAATATCCAGACTTTATTCAAAATCATTTTGCACACGTACAGCAGGAGGTTCAGTATGGTTTTATACCACAAGGATATAGAAACCACCAAATTAGAAAGGACATTAATATCACTATAAAACATGATTTGCAATATTGATTTGCATTTTGCAATTTGCATATTGACTATTGTGTTTAAGCAACAGGATTATATGACCATATAAAAATCAGTTGTACTGTTTATGTTGTTGATGTGATTATATGATTTTACACTAATCTAATCTTAATCTAAAACTCTCTTTTTGCTTGATTTGTTCACCAAAATAACATGCAGGTCCTGACAGGACAAAGAAGACTGCATCATTGTGAGAAAAAAAAAACAAAACAATATATACTCTGATACAAGAGTGAATAACCTTGTACAGCAGCTTTGGTTGTTTTAAATGTATTTTGTAAATAAAGTTTGATTTGATTGGATTTGAAACAACCTGGGATCCTCATCTTCTTCACATTGTGTCTTAGGACCTTCTTCTATTGACGACCTTCCTTATCTCCTGCAGCAACCTGTCCTTGTTGTTGGTCACGTTCTCGCCAGCTTTTACCAGGAGATCACGGATCATTGCAGGGGTGTAAGATAGTTGGAAGGTTGTGTATTTATCTCTCCACTTCTTGATTTCACCTGACGTGCAGAAATGGGGACAAAGCCGATTATTATTATTAAGGGACCAAGCAGTCCCTTATTGTTTTTGTCTGTTTTTTTTCTTCTCCTTCTCCTTCTTCCGCCAAAAACAGGTTCTCGCGAAACTCGGGAATATGGTCGAGGGCCATGCCAAACGGTGATGATGCGATGCCCACGGCCATTGGCCAAAGGGTCTTGCTATAGTACTCAAATTAAAATGAAAACTTTGGCCATGCATAGCTCATGAACCGTTTGACCGTCGGCAATATAACTTTGATTCACACATATGCGTCTCCTCATGCCGAACAAGTACTGTGTTCTTATTTTTGACCTCTGACCTCATCAGATCATGTGGATGTTATGTAATCAAACAGGCCAGCAGTGGAGGACCTTAGGGGCGGTTTGGGACATATTTAGGCATGTAGGTAGGAAGGTGCGAGACCATTGAGAGCTTTATAAACAGTGTTGGCAAAATATTACTTTAACACTAATATACTACTTATTACTTATTACTTTAAAAAAAACGAATAAAGTGTTTCTTGATATTCAAAGTAGATTTTTTTGACGTGGAATATAGCTTCATCCCTATGCACAACTCGCAGCGGACAATAATGTTCATCTCGTCTCGATCGCGGACATACTCAAAATAATGTGAATACTTCGTAAGTATTGAATGTTATAACGCTTTGTTGTGCCGGTGTCTCTGTCTCCTCCACCTCCTCCATGCTTAGTTTGTTTACGTCTCTTCTCTAACAGTGCAGTCTAACGAGTTACACACACTAGTTTAGGTTGTTGTTCCGTGTGCCCTCCCTTCTGCATCCGATACTTCACACATACGTACCGACGAGTGTGCATCGTTTCCGTATCCGCTCTAGAGTCTAAATCTAGAGCGGAATAGCAGTCTGCAAAGCAACTTGACCCCTATCCAGTCTACCATTATAAATAAACAGAAAATAGTAATAATATTACTTTTGGAAAAAAGTAAATGTAATATTATTACTCAAAATGTGAAAGTAACTAGTTAAGTTACATATTACTGGAAAAAAGTAATAATATTACTGAAAGTAGTATATTATTTAAGTTACTTGCCAACACTGTTTATAAACAAGTAAAATAATTTTAAAATCAATCCTAAAAACAACCGGAAGCCAATGTAGTGAAGCTAAAACTGGAGTAATATGTTCTCTCATCTTAGTTTTAGTTAAAACTCTGTTGTAATCTGTCAGTTGCTTTCTTAGGCAGTCCAGAAAAAAGTGCATTGCAGTAATCAAGCCGAGAAAAAACAAAGGCGTGGATTAGAGTTTTTGCATCATCCAATGACAAATAGGCTCTGATTCGTGCAATATTTATAAGGTGAAAAAAGGCAATCTTGGTAAAATGATTAATGTGTGAATTAAAATTCAATTCAGAATCAATAATGACCCCCCAGTTCTTTACTGTACTGTTACTTTCTACAGTCAGGTTTCCATGTCTGCTTATTATTGATTATTTCTGCTCACTAGAACCGATTATGATAACTTCTGTCTTATCCTCATTTAGCTTGAGAAAGTTCTCACTCATCCAGCATTTGATGCTAGCTAGACAGACAGGTCAACAACGGGTCTAATTGAATGATCAATCGTGTCAAATGCTATTGGGCTGTGTGGGCGGAAATGCTTGGCGCCTATATACACATTATGCCGCCCTGGCTGCCTGCAGTAATTTCAAATGAACACCAGGGAGCGGTGAAAGTGTTAACCATGTTGAACATTAGTAGTTCATAAAATAAAACAGTTACCTGCACTGCCACAATTAACCAGGTTGAACAGAGGCATGTGGATCACTGTTGGATAGTTGCCATCTCCTGGAAACACGTAGAAGTCCATCGGTGTGTTTCTGTGATTTTCTGGAAATTCAATGCGTGGGAAAGCCATACCCATTTGCTTGGACATCTTATGAGCATCTTCAATTGTCTGTAGAAATAAGCAGCAGCATGAAAACATCTTACATGAAACATGAAAGGCTCTTAAATACCTCATGGAATGGCTTCATTGATAACTTTATTGATCCAATGTCTGGCTTTTAGACATGACGAAATTTGGCAGCTAAGTCTATGGACTTTTAATGTTTGTCTTAGTAGGTCCAACATGGTCTACATAATGGGCTAACTGGGCACGGGTTAGAAGTGGGCAAGCCTGTGTAGGTCCCACATGGTCTACATATGGGCTAACTGGGCATGGGTTGGAGGTGGGCAAGCCTGTGTAGGTCCCACATGGTCTACATATGGGCTAACTGGGTACGGGTTGGAAGTGGGTAAGCCCATGTAGGTTTCAACATAGTCTACATGTGGGCGTGTGTGTGTGTGTGTGTGTGTGTGTGTGTGTGTGTGTGTGTGTGTGTGTGTGCGTGTCACCAGCATGGCGTCTCCTGCGCTGAAGTCGAGGGAGATGATGAGGTCGACGTTTCTCTCTTTCCTGATGACGGAGAAGAAGGGAGAGTTGAGCAGCAGCCCAGCGTCGATGTGATTCCTCGTTTCTGAACTCAGGAGCTTAGAGTCGACTTCTGGCACTGTAATATTATTGAAATGTATTTAAAGGAAAGCCTCTTGAGGAGATGCATCATCTCGTTTTAGAGGGGGTCCTCGGGCACAACACAATGAATACAGTAGACAACACAATACATCAAACATGGCAACACACAACAATACACTTACAACATCAACAAACTACATCCAGGAATGCAGGGGGAGCATACTTTGGTCCGACATGTCATTGGTTTGAAGGAGCATTGGTCCGACTCGGGATAGGGTTGGGGGTTCATTAGGTTTAGGTGTGCTGCCCCGTGCTCACGGTTATGGTTAGGGTGAGGGTTTGGGGTAGGTAGTTGATCGGACCAATGGTATGTCGGACCAAAGTATAGTACCCCCAGGAATGTCATTACTTTACTTGTATAATAATAACCAATACTTATGATCATTGAATTGTGAACTCACCTTGCATGTTCTGCAGGAAGTTGTATGTGTCTCCCCAAGAGGTAATGCCTTTTATGGACGTTATCATGAAATCCCACTTCTCTGAAATTAGAAGTATATTGCACTTTGGTACAACATAAACACAGAGTTCTTTAACTCTATTCTGATATCATATTTACTTAGAGAATTTGAAATAATAACAATAATCGTAATAATAAAACTCCAACTCCACCATACAAGAATGTGCATGTGTTTTGATTTTTTGATTCATTATTTTATTAGACAATAACAATAACAAATGCAAATGGTACAGTCAAAGCACATTTATCCAAAAGGATAGCACCGAAAAAAGACCTTGTGGTCTTGTTTCCATTCGGGTCCCATGCATTTATTCACAACACAATGATGACAGTAATCGAGATGCCTCAAAAACATGATAACTATTTACAGTATGTAGGTACAATTTTTTTTTGAAATACAAATAAATCACTCACTGTGCGTGCGTGTGTGTGTGTGTGTGTGTGTGTGTGTGTGTGTGTGTGTGTGTGTGTGTGTGTGTGTGCAGCACAACTCACCTTTATCAACTTTACAGCCCTTGTTCCAGTCAGAGAAACAGTCACACACGGACAGATTGTAATCCTGCAGCTTCTCCAACTGAAGACTCATGTCCAAAATCAGCGAATTTTCGGGGTTGATAAAGAACGGCTTACCCTTCGCGTCCAGTTGGCCTAGATAGGGGGGTGGGGGAATAAAACAGAGATGCAGGAATTTTTCAGATTACATAAAGGGCAAAGATGTATGGACAAACGCATCAAACACGTTCCCTTGAGAGATTTTAGACAATTCTAATTAATACAACTAATAAAAAAATAAAAAATAAATAAACATTTCCAGTCAAGCTATATCAATGTGGTGCATCATGTCTCATTCATGTAGGTTGTTACTTTCAGAAATATAATAAGTTGCTGTCATCGTGTTGTTATACTCGTGACACAAACAAGTTATCAGTCAATACTCCAATACTTATTTGTTGGACCAAACAAATAATATATTAGTTTGGTCCAAAATATTGCGTTTGTTGTCATGAGTTGTCATGACTCGAGTTGGCTTTTGTCCGCGGCGGCGGCGTAACCGTCTTTAAATTAAATAAATACCTTTTGAAATGTCTATGGGAAAAATGCATTGGGAATAATTTCCTGGGCCTGTGATCATGAAAGGGGGCGGGACTATACACCCCATGGAGAGACACTTTTCTAGTACAAAGCACACACTCACTGATGGCTCTACATTCAAACTGTACCTGAAAGCAGCTTGTTCATTCTGACAGTTAGATGTGAGTAATCCTCTAACGCTGTGGCCCGCAGGTTCAGTGCTATCAGGCTCTTGAGCACTTCACACCCCTGGCAGCACACCTCTGTGTGTATGGGAGAGAGAGAGAGAGAGGGGGGGGGGGGGGGTGGGGGGGGGGGAGAGAGAGAGAGTAAATGCGCAAATTAATAAATTAAAGGGATATTTCACTTTCACTAAGTATTGAATCAAGCAACTTAAAAACTGTGAATACACGTGAATGAATGTGGAGCCACTGGCGTTCTAGCCTGTATGTACAGAGATAAGTCCCCCCTGTTTGTTTGTTTGTTTATGCTTTGTTCATTTATAGTTTGTTTACTTTTGTGTTTTTATGTTTTATGTGCTCCGCCCTATATGGACCCCGCTGTGAGTGTCTTGAATAAAGTTTGAATTGGAAGAGAAAAAAGTGAATGATTCATACTGTCAAAAAACTCTCTCTTTGCGACTTCCTTTAAGGTCAACCATGCTTCGTGCTGAGCCTGTGCAGCTGCTGCCCCGGCGCTGCCACAAATGCCTGGAGATAACGACAGATCAACACAGAGCTCACCATGAATACCTGAGAAGAAACAAACCAACACAACGGAAGTGGACTGACCGACCGTGCATGGTGGAGTCTCACCTTGTACGTAGAGCATGTCCATCTCCGGCTGCTCCTTTATCAACGTCCCGTTGTTAAACTTACTCCCAAAGTATTTCTGGTCCACGAAGGCCCCGGTGAGAGAGTACCCCGCCTCATGGGGGGTCATCTCAACCCACACGTCTGTCAAGGAAACACAGTCAATCATGCTCTGAAGCAGTTCAAAGTGTTTGGTATGAAACAAACACTTTGCAGATAGTAAGACGATAATTCAAGCTTTTCATACAGCTGCAATTTTGGTGAGTTTGACGTTATTCAATACAATTAAATAGGACTGTTCTGTTTGGATAAATGGGCTATGGGAAGTTGCACCTATAGGTATAGCACCTTGCTGGCAAGATGGCAGCCGTGTGCATATCATCAGCGAGCATGGTTCCGTCTTCGGGTTGAGTACAGAGTGACGTAGAGGGTGCGCTGTGACTGGCCAGTCCCTGTGAATGACAGCCTACACCTAAACCTAACCATAACCTTAACCTCAGTAAAACTATATCTAAACCTAACCCTAACCCTAACCTTAACCTCAGTAAAACTATACCTAAACCTAACCTCAGTAAACTATACCTAAACCTAACCTCAGTAAAACTAACGCAGTGGCTGGGTGCATTTCCAAGAACCCGAAGACGATTCCCTCCTAGCATATCATCAAGGCCACACTGCCAACAAAAGGCTGTATTGAACTGTAGGCCTATACAGTAGTTCAACAAAAGTGTTGTAATGTGAGGCATTTGCATGTGGCTTTGTTATGGTCCAAAGGCA
Organism: Protomyctophum parallelum; assembly: GCF_964188405.1. Taxonomy (NCBI): domain Eukaryota; kingdom Metazoa; phylum Chordata; class Actinopteri; order Myctophiformes; family Myctophidae; genus Protomyctophum; species Protomyctophum parallelum. The sequence continues at coordinate 39,166,597 of NC_139703.1, read as the reverse complement.
CAGTGTGAAAGCAGATTCAAACATGAGCCCTTTTGAAAAATAGTTGCTGTATGACTCTATGTCGTATATGCATGGTCAGAGGAGGTTGGTCATGGACGACAGCCAGTCCTCCTGCTGATTTGGATAACATGAGCAGGTGTGCATGCTGTCTCGTCTAGGGTGCAGCTTTATGATCAGGGCAGGCCCAGATATGGCAGCTTAATGTCCTTGAGTCCTTCCCACTCCTTCTGTGCATGGATAAGATATCTTAGGAAACTCTCATTAAGATTGATAGTAAACGTATAATGGTTTTATGTGCATTTTATTATTAATAAATGCCCTGGCCACTTGCCAGGGACTGCAACAGCCCTGTGTTTGAGTCTTCTCCTTTGGTCCACCCATTCCTGGGACAAAAATAAGTCCATTGTGGGTGTAGGGGATTTTTCTATATCATGCTATCACTAAACAAAGCCATTGACCGTATTGATAGGAATATTCCAGATTTGTTACGCGTTCTTGTCTGGTTAAAGTTAATGTCTGTGGCTATAAATAGACTATGTTGCCTTTTTTTAAGGTGTTAGGCATTGGCGACGTGCCAACTCATCGTCATAGTTTTTCGACGGCGTTCGAGATCATGGATTTCACAATGCCACGCCAGACTTCCCGGTCCTTCATTGCCATCCCCTGATCCTGCTAACTGATGCATGTTTCCCTAGCGATGACATCAGGGAACGACAGTTGTGTACCAGGAATCCAGAGAAGAAGGGAAGATATAACCTCATGATCAGCTCTGTGTGCCAACTAGGTTGGGATGTAGAATAGGGGGTGCATTGCCTAAAAGGTTTGGAACTGCAGTAGTCATTCACGCACGCACGCACGCACGCACGCACGGGATTTAAGCAACTAGTCGACTATTCAACTAGTCAACGAGTAAATCCACTAGTCAACTAGTTGACTAGTTGATAAGATTTATTTTTTACCCGTTTTTGTATAGGCCTCAACTATTATTAAAAAAGAAAAAAAACTAGTCAACTACTCAAAATGACTAGAAGTGAAAGCCCACACACACACACACACACACACACGCCGACACACTTACTTTTTAGCGGTGGATTTTTTCGTTTTTTGATCTCCTGATCAACGATAGTGTAGATGGGATAGGGGTCCAGGTCAAACTTTCCTCTCTGCTCCGACAGAACATGTTCATCTATCTGAAGAGACAACAATTAACAAGAATGACACGCGTATCATTAACTGCCAGGTGAAACAAGTGCTCTCCGTTGTGCACCTGTCCCTGTTTTTTAACCCGCTATTGTTATTTTTGAGTGGTGCAACCACTCCAAGGAACAGCAATGTCCGTGTTCACCTATGTGTTCACCTATGTGACGTTCGTTAATGAGCCAATGACTGAGTACCAGTAGGGGCGCTGTTGTGCCAGAAACAGAGAGAGAGATAGAATTAGTGCTGCACTGTTGCCTGCTAATGAGAGAGAGAGGAGAGGAGGGCGGGGGGGGGGGGGGGGGGGGGAGAGAGGAGAGGAGGGGGGAGGGGAGAGGGGAGTTGCACCACTCAGTTGATTCTAAACACGTATGTTTCTCTGTCACAACCTCCCGGCCACGTTGTTTTCGTTCGTTTCAGACTTCCTTTGGTTCAATCACTGTGTTTTGTTACGGCTTACCTGTAACTCCATCATTAGCTCATAACATTAGCTGCTGTATACCATGAAGTGAACGGAGATTCCGTAACCGTTTAAGGTGGGTTGCACACTGGACGCGTTTTTCGGAAAACCGCTGGAGAAACACGCTAAAAATCAGAAAAACGCGCTCTGTGTGCAGAGACCTCTATGGCTCTGAGCTGCTGTTGCCATGCACTCGCTCCGCATTGCAGAGTATGGGTTCAGACCTTCGCGTTACAGCGCTTCAGGGCTTAGGAGAAAAAATAACAACAATATAAACGTGATTGGGACATCCCCATGTATAATTAAATATACAGAATGTATGGCAACACCTAAACAACAATACTTTCTGGCTAGCATGCTGCAGTTTGTCTGTTTAGCGCCTCACAACTGAATGATTAACTGTGTATAATTGAATGGCTGACCTCTTTCACGTAGGTGGTGACCATATACGCAGACCACCACTCTGTATTAGAGTATTTGTCCCACTGCCGGCGGTACTTATTCCATTTACTGAAGGCACGACCCCAGGCCACTTTGGGCCCACCCAGCCTGCTGGTTATCTCCGTGGTCTCACGCTCCAGTTCCAGCTTTGTGGACCAGTTGGAATATTTGTATAAGGAGGCCATGGCCCTGTACAGGAGAAGAGAGAAAATATACATGATTGCATTTATTCCCAGCAATAGACATAATATTATGCTCTCAAGTGAGGGCCAGCTTCTGCGTTAAGGTGGCTCGGTGCCATGGACAGTGAGGGAAAGAAGGGACGTGAGTCACGTGACACATAGCCTCGGTACCAGGCTTTCATTTTTATTGGTGCAAAAATTGAAAGCCTGGAGGAACGCATTGGCCGCTCTGGTCTAAAAGTGGGAGTCAACCCTTCCGGGTGGGCGTCGCTCCAAATTATGTGACGTAGCGCTGCACTAGGGGGGAGAGGAGGGGCCGGGGGTGACGGACAGATCGATGAGATCCAATCAGGGCGTGCGCAAATCTCAGCCGCGACCCGCCCCTCTAGACCAGAAACCTAACACGTTAGCTCAGGCTACGTGACACATGGATGCTGAGGATGTGCCATACAAGGGCACACTTCCGTCCTCAATGCAGTGCGATACACATCGCTCCAATGAATTGCACGAATGAGGCAGAAGGATAGTTAATCCATCCATCTTCAACCGCTCATTCGTAGTCGGGTCGCAAGGGGCAACAGCTCCACCAGAGTGCTCCAGACTTCCCTCTCCAGAGCAACATTAGTGACTTCCTCCTGGGGGATCCCGAGATGTTCCAAGGCCAGTGAGTCGGTGTGTTTCCTCCAACTATGCCATGGTCTTCCCCGGGGTCTGTGTGTGTGTGTGTGTGTGTGTGTGTGTGTGTGTGTGTGTGTGTGTGTGTGTGTGTGTGTGTGTGTGTGTGTGTGTGTGTGTGTGTGTGTGGCGTGCGTGTGTGTGTGTGTGTGTGTGTGTGTGTGTGTGTGTGTGTGTGTGTGTGTGTGTGTGTGTGTGTGTGGCGTGCCTGCGTGTGTGTGTGCGTGCGTGCGGTAGCCTACCAGGTAGATCCAGACACTCCACTCAGGTACATCATGCAGTCCAGTAGATCTGCTTCCCCCAGTTGAAGGATACATCCCAGCAGTCCCCCCATGGCTCTCTCTCCTCCTCCAGATCCAATCACAGCAATGTTGGGAACCTTGTCCTTTTAACACAATCACCATAAGAAAGCGTTATAGAGGAATGTAACAGTGGTTATTTTGCTTTCAGTTATCTTCAATCACAAATGTCATTCCGGACAAAATGTGCGTCCACACGTTTGTCTTCAATGTTTGTGTTTACACACTTAATATGTCTTCAATGTTTGTGTTTACACACTTAATATGTCTTCAATGTTTGTGTTTACACACTTAATATGTCTTCAATGTTTGTGTTTACACACTTAATATGTCTTCAATGTTTGTGTTTACACACTTAATATGTCTTCAATGTTTGTGTTTACACAGACCCTCAAAGCTGGACATAGGATGATAGGAGGGGCTCTAGCGCCCCTCAAAAAGGCTGCTGCACACCTCGAAAAGTTGGTGGCAGGTGTGTAGGACAAAGTCAAAGACAAATGTATTAAAGACAAATAAAAAGGGTTAGAATAGCACACTGTCAAAAATGTTGAGCAGTGTGCAGGTCCTATTCTTTGTTACCCTTTTGCTTTCAGTTACCTGAGAGGGAAAAATTAATTAAATTTGTAATTATTCTAATACTGTGCATGTATAGAGCACCGAAGTCTGACGTCAATATCGGTAGAGGGTGCAAATCCACAGGTTTGTGTACTTTTTATTTGCATTATAATCCCCATAGGGGGATCTTAGAACTGTGTTTGGAAAATAAACATACAGTCATCCCGGCCGCTTCACTCATATGGATATGAAGAATCAACTGACTGAGAGAAAACGCTAATGTTACTGCTACTGAATTAGATACATTTTCGCTAGAAACAGACTTTATCATATATGAGTGACTGACTGTTGCAAACAATTACAGAGACACCTCCATGACAATAACGCCGAGACAGCTTGTTTATTTTTGGACCACAACACTTATGAAACTATTTTAAGATGAGTATTTCTATCTCTAAATAAAACAGGTGAAAGGCTCCTACCACATCACAGGGAATGTTGTGTCTTGTCAGGCATTGTTGAACTGTTGGTCTTCTTCTGGTGACATGGTCTTGCTCTGCCTCATTCAGAGTGTGACCGATACGGACCTTGAAACATAATAAGGTTGCATGTTTATATAAATGGAAAAACAAAGAAAATCGATTAATCGATAGTCAACGGGTGGGGTAGTGCGTGTTTTTTTAAACCATAAAAAAGCATAAATTGTGGGAAAACGAATGTAAATGGTGCATTTATATAGCGCCTTCATCCAATGCATTACATTCACCTACACATTCATACACCGATTGCGGCGGAAGCCATGCAAGGCACCAACCAGCACATCGGGAGCAATTTGGGGTTCAGTGTCTTGCCCAAGGACACTTTGACAAATCGACATGCAGACAGGAGGTGCCGGGATTCGAACCGTCGACCGATGGATCATTGGACGACCTGCTCTACCTCCTGAGCCACAATGTGTTCTGTTATACTGTACATGCACATACAGTAAATGCTGCCTCAATCAGGCTAATGATAACAGATACCATTAATACCAATAATGCACACTTTGGTAGGCCTGTAAGCCCTGTAGGCTACTCAACATTGCTCCATATATAGCAGTGGTTTTCAACCCATTTCATGTCAAAGCCCATTATTTATTCAGTATTTAATCCATGGACCACCATTTGATAAGATTTAGCCTGTCATGCGGACCCAAAACAAAAGGATATTGTGTTGTCGTTGGATAAGATTTTGTCCACAGGCCAACGTTGATCAAAAAATAAATCATTCTCTGATGTTTAACAATAATGTAACTCTTGAGAGCAAATGAGAGCCTTTTGAGAGGTTTAATTTTACACTCTCAAGAGTTAAAGATCTAACAAGGGCCCATTTAGTACCAACTCTCAATTTAGCTGGGGACCACCTGGAACCCCCTCAAGAACCACATGGTGGTCCCCGGACCACTGATATATAGCATTCAAGTCACCTGCAGTAGACCTAAGCTAACAAAACACTGATAGCATTCAAGTCACCTGCAGTAGGCCTATAATTAAGCTAACAAAACACTGATAGCATTCAAGTCACCTGCAGTAGGCCTATAATTAAGCTAACAAAACACTGATATATAGCATTCAAGTCACCTGCAGTAGGCCTAATTAAGCTAACAAAACACTGATATATAGCATGCAAGTCACCTGCAGTAGGCCTAATTAAGCTAACAAAACACTGATATATAGCATGCAAGTCACCTGCAGTAGGCCTAATTAAGCTAACAAAACACTGATATATAGCATGCAAGTCACCTGCAGTAGGCCTAATTAAGCTATCAAAACACTGATATATAGCATGCAAGTCACCTGCAGTAGGCCTAATTAAGCTAACAAAACACTGATATATAGCATGCAAGTCACCTGCAGTAGGCCTAATTAAGCTAACAAAACACTGATATATAGCATCCAAGTCACCTGCAGTAGGCCTAAGCTAACAAAAACAAATGGTATCCTCTAAAATTAATGTACCGATGAGACATTTTGGCCGATATCGATATCCGATATAATTAATTGCTGTTATGTCCGATAACCGTTGTCGATATGATCCCATTCTGTATTAAGAAAATATAATCATTCTTGCCATTCTGAAAACAATGCTTATAAACTCTGAATTAAAAAATGTTCCAACTTGTTGACCGTCTTGAAAGCTTCCCCAGAAAACATTGATATCATTTGCAGCCTTCATCATAACGAAAGGCTTTTTCAGGCATATTTAATTATAAAATAAAATATCTGCTAAAACCGATATATTATTTTACCGATACCGATACATCCTTTTAACCCATTTTGGGCGGGAACCGCTTTTGGTGTTTTAAAGCATTATGTTATACTTTAGCTATTGAAGAATAGCAGATCTACAAGCTCACCGAGTGCCACACTATGAACATTTTAACTCAAATTTGTGCTTCTGGGGAGGTCCCTGGAACAACATATTTTCAGATGGGGGCGGAGGCCAATTACATATAGTTTTTGGGGTCCTTGACATGAAATATTGAGCACCACTGATACAGAAACATAAGGTTTTTCAGAAAACTTTTTTTAAATTTCGGCCGATACCGACGTGTTTGCCGATTAATCTCCCATCACTAGTTACTACTGACCTTTTTCCTGCATGTCTGAAACAGTGGACCGAAAGCTCTCAATACATTTCATTGTGCGGAGCCTCCCTTTATTTTGTTATTTTTTCCATTGAGCTGTATTTGAAATACTGTGATGCCCTGTTTCAGTTTACAGTATACATAAAAAGTAGCAGTATCAATCTATTATGTCCACTGTCATCATAGTGCATCATAGTGTAAAAGTAGGCTCTGTATTCACATTAACAATTTCCACTTAATCTAGCATCTGATTGATAGTAAAAGCAGTAACAGATACATTTAGATTCATGTTACCAGTATATGCGGGTAGCATCAGTATACGCCATTCTGCAAAAAAGATGGTAACTTACATATCGTTCCATGTTCTATGTGAGCTGTCAGTCAAATGAAGCCTGTGATCTTGAGAACAGAAGGGTTGACACTTATATACAGTAGTGACACTGCCATCAAGGAAATGCAATGACATAAAATATTATATAGTGATTGATGGAAATACAATGACCAGTGTCCAGGGTGTGCTGGCCGTAAATATAGGCGTAATTATATTGAACCTTTTTTATCTGTTACAAAGATAATTAGGTAGCTATTATAGGCTGCAGGTGCGCAAATATGATATTGCAGACACAGACTGCGTGAGTGACTTTAATGATTTGTCGTTCTGTGATGTCCCAGTTTGATAGCAGGTCACTTAACCCATGCTGACCTGAGATCAGATTCTAAAAATGTCTTCTACATCCTGACAGCTTTCCATTCTGACCTGAGATCAGATTCTAAAAATGTCTTTGAAGTAAATGAGCTGAAAGTAAATTACTATATAGCCCATAAACATACATAAACTTGCAAAGTACTCAGGCAAAGATGCGGAGATTGGAGAATGAGTCGACGACCGACAGGCAAATTAAAGTTTCCAGGTCCATTTTATTGTCAGAGTTCAGAGTACAGCAGATCACACAGCCATGCAGAGGCCGGAGCCCCTGCATGGACCCAGCCAGCCTGACGGCCTCTGGGCACTAACACACTCAGTTACATTTTGGTAGGTCTTAAATACAAGTCAAGACAAAGAGATCAAAGAGACATGACCAAAAGGTGGTTCCCTAACCCCCACTGTCCCAAATGGTCCATGCATGTCTAAATAAGGTAGTAGGTAGTGGTCAACAGGAAGGAGCACAATAGGAGACCTCTATCTGAGCAAGCTCAAAGTAGGCCTACAGCTATTTACCATAGAATGCAAGCTGTGAACTGGTGCCCGTGCGTCTATCCAAACGCGTCCCTGTTGGTCAGGCCTACTATCTGTCTAGTTTAACATTACTAATACCAGGCTATATTTAATGTGAATTGTGATTTCAATATACATCATCTTCTATGTCATAGTCGCTCTTCGATTTTTCAAAAATAGCAGACCTACAAGCTCATAGCACGCCACCGAGTGTCGCGCTATGAGCTTGTAGATCTGCTATTTTTAAATGGCTAAAGCATAACATGCATAACACCAAAATGGGTGCCCGCCCAGAATGGGTTAAGTGTTTTCAGTAGGCCTAATGTCATTTGGTTTATTTTTATTGGCATGTTCTCCTTCATTTGGTTGCTGTTGAATCATGCTGATACTATGTGTGCTATAGCATCTCTTTGATTTGCATTGGTGTCGCCTTATAAGTATGTTTAGGCTATATGAATAGCGTTGAATTAAATGCACCCCATATAATGCATTTAGGGGTTCCGCCATTTTGTATTAGTGTCCGAATGTATAGTGAGCATGCATGCATTATTCTACCCTAATAATGTTGTGGACTCAAGTATCCCACAATGCATCTGGATTTGTAGGGAAGAGGCGATGGTCACTATAGCGAAGTGCATCTACCCCATTATGCACTGAGCAGGCTCGCTCTTAAGCACTCATGCACGCGTATGTGCACGGCACGCACACTGCATCTGCACGCTTATACGCTCCAGCTCCCTGAGCACTCAGCTGAGGCATGCAGGAATTGAACCAGCAAAATAAACAACTTTTACAAAATGTACTTTCGTTTTCCACTCTCTTTTCTTCCCCGACTCCCCTGGCGCATCTTGAAACTATACAGATCTCGAGACAAATTATATGTGCATTTATTTGCAATTGTTCTATTGATTTTATTTTATTTATAATAAAACAGGTGTATTAATTTGCAATATTATATTACTAATCAGCCGATCCATGCTTGTAGATCAGCTATTTTTGGCATATTCCTCCCAGGCCAGAATATGCATAGTGGGGACTCGTGTGGTTTATGCTAATTATAATGATGTAATGATGTTTCATCAGCTCCATACGATCCAAGGGTTTGATGAGGTCAAACTGCGGTCACAATTATATTAGCACACTCACAACAAATGGAACAAAATGGATTGTAGCTTTAATAGAAATCCTATCTTTCCTCCTCCACGTCATCAGTGCCCATACCCGAGGCGGGGTTGGCGAAAGGGCCTTTCTGTGTGGAGTTTGCATGTTCTCCCCGTGTCCCCTAGGGTAGGTACCCTCACAAAAAACATGCAGTAATCCTGGTCACTAAACTGCCTCCCCCTGGCCAGCCGGGGCACCTGATGGAGGGGAAAGGAACTGGTTGGAATAACGTGTTCCTTCCACGCGCTACGCTACGTCCAACCAGGGAAACTCCCCCCTATCAGGTGTAAAGGAGCAACTTGGACACTCAGGCAAGAAGGAAGCATGAGTTCTGTTAGGATCTGTCTCTCCACAGACCTTGCCAGACCTGGCAACCTCTCCACAGACCTTGTCAGACCTGGCAACTCCCATTTTTCCCTTCCACTCACTCAGTCCCTGCACTCACCTGTCTCCAACTCCCTCGTCAGCCCACCTGTGAACACTTTGTCAATTTACCTGCTCACTATAAGACTGGACTCATTACAAACATTCAGTGGCAGTTCATAGTTTGATGTGTCGATGCAAGTTCCGGGGTTCCTGTTTTTGTTCCTGTTTTATGGCTACATTACTCATTGATGTTTCCTGCGTTCCAGAGATTTTCCCTGCTTACTATTCCAATAGTAGACTTGCCTTATTTTGATTAAATCCTTAAACGGCTATTCTCGTCTGTGGTTACTCTGCATATTGGGTTCAGATCACTCTGCATCATAACAAGTTCAAGTCCGTTGCTCTCCCCTTGTCCCCCCCCATATATGGGGACTAGGTTGGTGGAGGGTGTGTAGAGCCCAGGATCACATTAGATGATTGACACAGGGGTGAAAAATGGGTTACAAAATCGTGGGATAAAAATATATATAAAAGAAAAAAAAAGTCCTATCTGCTATCACACATAAACCTCTTTTGCGTAGCTGAAAGCCCTACATGTCCTCTGTGCTTAGACGCTTTAGCATTTATTGGCAGGAAGCAAAGTGAGAACTGAAGGTCTAAAGGCTATCTGCAGGTTATCTCTAAAAGGTGCTACAGGCAGCTGTATAAACACATTGTGAGGGATTAAGAGCGTCTGGATTAAGAGCGTCTGCTATATGCCTAAATTGTAAATTGTTTATCACTCAGGAAGACCACCTGGAGCTATTCTGGTTGATCAGAGCCATCTTTATGACAGGAGGCTCAGATATTCAGATATTTAGCTATGCATTTTATTATACTACAGTGCCTGTCACAGTTGGGGGTCTTTGATTTAGCTGTTGCCCCTGACACACACACACACACACACACACACACACACACACACACAGTTCAACACACACATTTGAACGTGTGTTTGTCTGTCCGTATACATATGTACATTATGGGCACAGCACAGACAGCTGCAGTGATTGCAACCCATTACACTAATTAAACAAGGTTCAAGGTTCAAGGTTATTTATTAGTGTCCCCGAAGGGCAATTGGTTTTACAGCAGGTCATAAGGCTTGAAACACATACATCAATCAAACCAAACTTATTGCTGCTGGCAATAACACAAACAGGAGACAGTGCAACACGTGCACAACTTAAAGACATGCATGCACACTGTAAGTATACTTACAGTGTGCATGCATGTCTTTAAGTTGCACGTGTGCGTGCCCACCGCCTACACGTCACAGCTTTTGGCCGGAAAGCTTGTAGCTGTAACTTGAGACTATTACTTATGTAATGTAAATAAAATAACCTGTGTTCCAATGAATGATCCTACAGGCATTTAGTCCGACACCCTACTAACCAATAAGAGCAATTCATCGATCCATTTTCCAACATCCTCCGTCTTGAGCTCCCCCAACCATGGGGTCTTGAGCTCCCCCAGCCATGGGGTCTTGAGCTCCCCCAGCCAGTTATCACCTAAAACTGTGGTGACTTCTGAGTATGAATTTAGCATTCTCACTCCTCATGCACTGAATTAGGAAACATGATGTCAGTTCGGGGCTCTCCCCAGATTGGCAGAGGGATAGTAGCACTATATTATAAGATTATAGCTTAGGCTCGGCACTGGGTGAAGAAAATAGTAAGTAAGCAAGCAAGCCTTGCCGAGCCATGATGCCCATAGGGCCTCTGTACCGTAAGGCAGCTTGATGTATTAAATTCAAACTTTATTCAAAACACTCACAGGGGGGTCCATAGGGCGGAACACATAAAACATAAAAACACAAAAGTAAACAAACTATAAATAAACAAAGCATAAACAAACAAACAAACAGGGGGGACTTATCTTTGTACATACAGGCTAGAACGCCAGTGGCTCCACAGCTTAGATGATAGTCGACAGAGCTCTTAGCAGGGTTAGAAAGTGATGCAATGATGCTGTTCTCAGAGTCTGTTAACCTTGCACATAAATCAGGTTTCGTAGCACAGCAGGGCAAGTGGGTACATTTATTTCTACAAACATTTGACTGGCACTACAGCATCTTGGGGCTTTGAGCAGCAGTCTCATGCAGTCATTATATGCCACTGTCATTGTTTGCAGGCTGCCCTTTTTGTAGTGTCGCCACAAGTGGGCAGTGTACAGCGGAGTACAATAAGCTTTAAAAAGTGAGATTTTCACAGGAACAGAGCAGAAATTAAACTTGCGTATGGTATGAGTGTGTTGGCTTGAGCATACAGTTTACACCGCTGTCTAAAGATATCTCTATCATCAGATAGGTCATTTGTTATAAAATGACCTATATATATTTGGTCTCTTTGCATTCTTTTAATGCCATTCCAGACAGGTAGAAATCACTACCAGTCTCACTAGGGTGCACGGTAAGTCAGCATGACGCCCCTGCTAGTATAGCTTTACCTACAGTTTGTACACAGAGACAGGGAGGAGTTTAACCCCAGCCAGAAGCCAGCGTACAGAGGCTCAGTGAACGTGGACTGGAAGGTGTGCAGCACGTGTCTCATTGAGTCGGAGAACACTCCGTAGAAGGACAGGGTGCCGGCGGGACGGTCCAGGTACACTCCCACTCTGTTGCAGGTGTTGTACACGGGGACGAGGGTGTCCTTCAGGTTGTGCCTGCATGGCAGTATGGGGTGCAAGGATACATTTTAACAGCGCTGTGATATGCATCACGATACATCATGGATAACGATATAAATACGACACAATTATTGTGATACGATTCAATGATTTAAAATCAATACAGTAACTATTTTGCAAAGAAATGTAATCTGTGTGAAACATGTGTGAAACATGTATTATTATGGATATTAAGTAAACACAGTGATTCTCTGGCAAATACATTATATTTGAACACATGGACAATCCCGCACCTTGACATGAACACATGAATACACACACTTATCGATAGACCAAGTGTAGCGATGTGGAATGTAATTCCATATCGCTACACTTGTAAATGTAATAATTAAACCCCTCTTAAAATTGCTTAACACAGTACTATCGATATACCGGTAATTGATTATTTCAATGTGTATTGCAAAAAAAACGATTCAATAATGATTTGCATTGCAAAACAATACGATACGATACTGCTGTTTACATATCAATATACTTTTTTTATTTCTTTTTTTTATTCCACGATTTTGCAACCCATTTTTTTCACCCAGTGTCAATCATGTAATGTACTAATCATGGACGCTACACCCCCTCTGCCAACCTGGGGAGAGCAACGGACTATCACCTCATGCTTTCTCATATGCATGAGGAGTCCCCCACATACTTCGATTCTTGAAAAAAAAAAATTCGATTACTGCATAGCATCGTCACACAACGACCCCTACCTGGCGGTAAAGGTGCTCCCGGAGCAGGACAGTCTCCAGGACTTGGGATAGTATCCCAGGCCACACTGGTTCCCCTCCTCCGCTTTCCTCCTGATCCCCCATTGGGTCACAGCTATGCGCACCCAGCCGCTCCACTGCACCTCCCAGTAGCAGCGCTCGCTCAGCGCCTCGCTGCACAGCACCTGGTCAGTGTTCATCATGTTTTCACAATATTAGTCTTTTGAATAACACACCATTTTTGTCTTAAGGCTCATACATAGTCTGGATTTTCGGTGGTGGGGTCGACCCCCAACCTGAAAATATGTTGTTCCAGGAACCCCTCAGAAGCAAAGATTTGAGTTTAAAAACGTTTGCTCTGAAAGAATATACATTCAAAGATGTGTGCCACATTTTTTAAGATTTTTTCAAAAATAGCAGACCTACAAGCTCGTAGAGCATTTTTCAATAGCTAAAGTATAACGTAATGCTTAAAACACTAAAAGGGGTTCCCGTTCAGAATGGGTTTTAACACAGCACCTGGTACCAGGTGTCGAAGCGGTCCGGGTGGTCAGGGTACGGCTGCTGCTGGTCCACCCTGGTCACCGCCGTGCGGTCGTCAGACAGGCAGAGGTTTTTGTGTGCCGTGTTCGGGTCCAGTGTGAGCTCACAGACGTCTGAGGAACAACAACATAATAATCAATATTGATAAGTGGATGAATTCAACGTTTCGTGCCGAGATCTGCAACATCAACACACCAGGAATTGTGATATGAAAGGAGATATAAGTTGCACCATTACAATCAATTGATGTACGTACGCACTCACACGCACACACACACGTGCACACGCACACACACACGCACACGCACACGCACACACACACACACACACACACACACACACACACGCAGACGCACACACGCGCACACACACACACACACACACACACACACATACGTACGTACATTTACTCAGACCAAGTCGCATCATCAGCGCTCCACCATGATCGACACTGGAACGAAGAGCAACACAGAAACACATGTTTAAACCACGAATCATCTACTTTGTACATTCAACATACTATGAGACAAAGACATGTCCTGTTAGGGTAGCCTAGCTGGCTAATAAGCCAGACCGAATCAGCCGTTATTGGCTTATTAGCCAGGCTACTGTTAGGGACCTTCTCATCCACGCCACCCCTGAATTATACATTTGACTTTATAGCAACTTATGTGCATATTAACGGGATACGCAAATATGTAAATCTTTCCACCAAAGATACAGTATGACATGAGGAAAACAGCAGACCTGAGCATTTCCAGTCCCCACTGAGGGTCTTCCAGTCCAGCAGAGAGTTCGGTCATCCCGGACCCTCCTGGGTGATTGTAGCTCAGATCGAGCTCTATCAAGTGGGAAGGATTGGACCTCAGAGCTGAGGCCAGTGAAGAGCAGCTTTCCTCTGTGAGCAGACAGCCTGACAACCTGCACAGAACATCATAGAACTTTTACTCATTCATTCACAAGTTGCTGTCATCCCTCCATCAATGCTCACCTGACTGGTTCAATTAAAGTAAACCCTAACTGATGCTTAAATGTAATTTATTTTCCTCTCTCTACAGTCTACAAACCAAATATTGAAATTAGCTGATCTACAAGCTCACAATGTGTCACTGGGCGGCTCATCGTGAGCTTGTAGATCGGCTATTTTCAAAGGGCTCTTTTCCATTTGTCAACCTGGTATGATAAACAGAAATAATAGTGACCTAGTAGTCTGGTACAGTTAAAAAAAACAGAAAGAATAGTGACCTATAGTAGTATAGGTACTATAATACTATACTATAGTACTATAGCACTTAGTCTACAGTTTATAAGCAGAAGGACATCTGACCTGAGGATCGCCAGTCTACAAAGGTCACTCTGCAGTCCGCCACTGAGGACTTTCACTCCCGCATCCCGTAAGTTGTTGTTGCTCACGTCAAGCTCTCTCAGGCGGCAGAGGTTTGAGCTGAGAAGCTCTGAGAAGCGTTCACAGCAGGTTGCTGTGAGGTTGGTTCGACTCAACCTGACAACATTAATGGAAAATAAAAATATATATATTTCATTCATTCATTAATTCATTCATTCATTAATTCATTCATGCATTCATGCATTCATTCATTCCTTGTTGTGCTGTGATTTAATAATCATATAGTTTGAGTCATGGCAGACAGACTGAGATGCACACATTTACAATAGAATTCCAGTAGATTTCCTACCACTGACCTCAGGATGGCGACGTTCCCCATGGACAGTCCAGCGGTGAGCCGAGTCAACCCTGCATCACTCAGGCAGTTGTTGCTGAGGTCCAGCTCTTTTAGATGTGCAGGGTTGGACGTCAGAGCCGAGGCCAGCGAGGAGCAGCCTTCTGCTGTGATCCGACAGCCGGACAACCTGCAGAGAACATGACATCATGTGATCAGGCAGCCTGACAACCTGGGAACAACCTGGGAACAACCTGGGAACAAGTGGACTAGATATGCCGTCTCTTTACACTCTACAATCTCACCACTGATCTGCCGTCTCATTCCAGTTATCCCAGCTGACATTCTAGCCAAATCCGGACCATGTTAAACACTCTAATGTTTTCTTAGCACTCTAATTTCTAGACCTTTTTCCCCGCAAAGTGCAGTACGGGCTACTAAAATGTCAAAGTTGTTAGTCATGTGGTCACTAACGTTACTATGTACACAGACGAGGATGGTGTGTTGACCCGGACTACTGACTGACACTGAGAGTATACTAGCCAGTTTACAGTTGCACAGCAACTTCATATATTCACCTGAGGGTAGCCAGTCTACAGTTGTTGCTGCCCAGTCCAGCACACAGCAACTTTATCCCGGAATCCTGGAGGTTGTTGTTGCTGAGGTGCAGCTCTGTCAAGGACGAGGGGTTGGAACTGAGAACCGGGGCCAAGGCTTCACAGCATGTCTCTGACAGGTTGCAGCCACTCAGCCTGGTAAAAGAATAGTATTAAGTCATTTCTGTCCCCAATCAGATCAGACCTATTCTGAGCTCTATACTGAAAAGTCAGCAATCACACTATCTTTGACAGGTATAGTGTCACAGTTGGAATGTTGGAACATTATTGACCACTTGTGGAATGTAACTAATTTACTTAAGTCCTACTGTATTTAAGTACAATTATGAGGTATTTGTACTTTACTTGAGTATTTCCAATACATTTACTATTACTCCCCTACATTTATTTGAAAACTTTTGTGACTATAGTTACTTTGTAGATTTTGATTATTATGACAAAACACAAATAAACCACTTCAACCCTATATACATTCCGGCCATTTGAAAATAGCAGTTCTACAAGCTCACAATGTGACGCATTGTATACAATTTATACAAAATTTGAAAACTTTGAAACTTGAAAGCAGCTTTTTGTACTTTAAGTACATTTTGATAGCAATACTTTTGTATATTTTTAATTCCGGACTTCTACTTGTATATTTCTACTTTGCAGTAATTGATACTTTTACTCAAGTAAAGAATGTGAGTACTTTTGCCACCACTGATATGAATCGTGTGTCTTACAAAGCTGTGGACGAAGCCTTGACCACTGGCATCAGCCTCAGAAGACCTTCCTCCGACGCGGAGTACTTCTCCAGGTCAAACACGTCCAGCTCCTTCTCGGACGACAGCAGGACGAAGACCAGCGCTGACCACTGGTCGGCGGACAGTTTGTCTGTAGAAAGCCGTCCTGAGGTGGACAGGTACCGCTGGATCTCCTCCACCAGAGAATGGTCGTTCAGCTCGTTCAGACAGTGGATCAGATTGATGCTTTTCTCTGGGGACAAACCCTCCCTCATCTTCTGCTTGATGTACTCGGCCGTTTCCCCATTGGTCTGCGGACTGCTGTCCGTACGTTTCAGCAGGCCCTGCAGTGCGATTTGATTGGACTCCAGCGAGAGGCCGAGGAGGAAGCGAAGGAACAGGTCCAGGTGTCCGTTTGGACTCTGCAGGGCCTGGATCACGGCGCTCCGGTAAACCTCTGCCGCAGGTGGCTTCCTCAAAAGCACCTTCACGTGCCGAACGCCCCACTGTGACACGTCCATGGCGTTCTTTTTGTCGTTGATGAGTGACGTGATCACATGAACGGCAGCCAGAAACTCCTGCATGCTCAGATGGATGAAGCTGAAAACCTTGCCCTGGTTTGGCTCTTGCTCTTCCTTGAAGATCTCCGTGAACACACCCGAGAACCGCGAGGCTTCGTTGAAATCGATACCGTTCTTCTTCAGGTCCTTTTCGTAGAAAATCAGGTTGCCTTCCTGCAGTTGTTGAAACGCCAGTTTTCCAAGTGACTTCATCTTCCGCCTGATGTCTTGCGTGTCGTACTTCAGCTGGGCCTGTTGGAGCTGAAATGCCAGGAATTTGGCGTACATCTCAGTCAACGTCTTGGGGATCGGTCCACCTCCGTCCGTCCTCCACATCTGCTCCAGAACCATGGCAGTGATGAAACAGAACACTGGGATGTGGCACATGATGTGGAGGCTCCTCGACGTGTTGATGTGGGAGATGATTCTGCTGGCCTGGTCTTCGTCACTGAATCTCTTCCTGAAGTACTCTTCCTTCTGGGGATCCGCGAACCCTCTCACTTCTGTCACCCTGTCAATGAACTCCAGGGGGATTTGAGCCGCTGCTGCAGGTCGTGTGGTTATCCAGATACGAGCGGATGGAAGCAGCTTCCCCTTGATGAGGTTGGTCAGCAGCACTTCCACCGATGCCGCTTCTGAGACGTCTATCTGCCGATGGTCCTCGGTGGTGAAGTCTAAGCGAAACCTGCTTTCATCTAATCCATCCAGAACGAACACAACTTTGAATTGGCTCTTGTCGTAGTTGTCGTTTCCTGACAACTGCAGTGCGGCGAAGATAGAATTGAGTTGCTCCAGTTTGATGTCGATGCTCTCTCTGACACACGTGCGGACCAGCTCGGCCAGACTGAACCTCTCCGCCTTCAGCGTGTTCAGATGGCGGAACGTGAGCGGGAACATGAGGTGGGCGTCTCGGAGACCTCGCCCTTCCGCCCAGTCCAGGATGAACTTGTGAACCAGGAAGGTTTTGCCGATTCCCGCAATGCCAATGGTCAGCACCGCTCTCATGGGCACGTATTTCCCAGAAGGGTGTCGGAAGATGTCGACGGGTTGGATGGCTCCATCTGTCGCCGCCGCCGTCTGCCCGGACATCGTTGTCTCGACCCGTGTGACCTCGTGCTGAAAGACGATGTATTCACGCACTCCGTCGACGACGTAGAGATGTGTGTAGATGTCGTGGAGATGCTTCTTGTCCTTCCTCTTGGCCAGAGCCTCGGTCACACAGAGGAACCGGTTCTGAAGGTTGGACTGCAGGATGTTCTGGAGCTGAAGGATGAGTTCTGGAGGCTCTGGAAAAACGACGAATTAGATTAATTATTGAAGAGTCTATTGGTTTGATAAATTGTGGTGGGTGTTGAATGGTTTGGCTAGCATGGAACCAGAGCTGGGGATGTGCATTGTATTGCCAATAAAGTATGTGTTTTTATGAGTGCTGAAAAGGTGACGGCAGTATACACATCTCAGAAAGTCTATGGGCTACATCTTGCGCCACCCCTTAACCCTTATTCCTAAACTTATTTGTACTTTTTTTGTACTTATTTTTACTTTAAAAAAACCTTTAAAATAGTTCAAATAGCTGATCTACAAGCTCACAACGTTTAAAATGATTTTCAAAATAGTAAAAAATGGCGAATAAGTTGATAAGGGATAAGGGTGGCGCAAGATGGAGCCCCAAAGCTTTACCATTCTAATTAATGATGTCAGAATAAGCTATAACTATTCTTTATTTGAAGACATAGCTCTGGTGGAAACAGTTCATAATGTCTGGAGTTTCCATAGGTCATTATTAAATATTATATACCCGTTTTAATTTCCCCTTGGCCTATACCTTTGGCTACCATCTCAGTGTTGGACAGAGTCTCCACCAGGTCATTCCGGTCCATCTTCCTCAGGACGTCCAGGGTGACCTTCAGGGCTCGGACATCGGAGCCGTAGGTGTGGACCATGTGGTCCACGGTGTCGGGCCGGCCGGCGCCGTCCAGGCGGCTCTTTGGGATGGAGGGGAGGCCGGTGGAGGAGGAGGAGTCCCCCTGGAGCAGGAACCACTGGAACACCTGGAGCTCCTCACCGCCCAGGTCCTCCAGGGTTTTCAGGAGTTGTTCTTTAGGTGTCGCCATCGATGACTCCTATAGCTGCGTGGACCAATGAGAAGACCAAGTTCAGTTCACATGGTCCACACGCACGCACGCGCGTGCGTGCGTGCGTGTGTGTTTGTTGTGTGTCAGTGGAAGAGAGTGTTTCAAAATGCACACAACTAACTCATGCAGTTCCCTTCCTGTTTCTCAGGTTATACAGCAGTGAGTCTGTGACCACAAAAAAAAATCAAACTGCAACACTGGCAGTGCAGTTGGTGTCAGCAGGTTTTAAGTGTGTGTGTGTGTGTGTGTGTGTGTGTGTGTGTGTGTGTGTGTGTGTGTGTGTGTGTGTGTGTGTGTGTGTGTGTGCGCACGTGTGTGCAAGAGCACGGGCGTGCATGTGTGTGCGCGTGCGTGTGTGAGCGCGTGCGTGTGTGTCAGTGGAAGAGATTGTTTCAACATTCACACAACTCATGCAGTTCACTTCCTGTTTCTCTCTCACAGCATCATAGTAGAGAGATGGAGCAACATACTTTTGCAAAAAATAAAAACCACACCCGTGTGAAGTGTACGCACTTGTTAATGGGAATTAACTTTGTGTAGGACCGAAATGCTCGTCTCCATTCATTGTCAATGGCATTTAATGTTTGTGTTAGGACTAAATCGACACTAGAGCTGTATATATAGAGAGGGGCTAGCGCCCATGGAAAATAATGATGTCGCTACTCACCAATACAAAGACAGTTTTGTATAAAATGCACTTTTTGGGCAGAAAATATACTGGGGTTTTTCTATATTACTAATTAATGAATGATAAATCTACAGCTATAATCAGTGGTATCAGTAGCCTACCAATTTACCATGCGTCAACACTTGTTCACAAGGCTTTTGGCAGCTAGTTAGTGTTTTGTCGATGTAAAATGTCCTTGGTTTGCATGAAAGGCCCTATACAAGTTTAAATTGTTATTTTTTTTCTTCAAATCTCAAGTTAGGACAGTATGGGTTTTAATAATAATAATAATAATAATGGATTTTATTTATTACATTTGGGTAAATCTCAAAGTGCCATGACACTACTAGTAATCAAACAACAAATTATGTCAATGATATTAGTGTGATGTGATTATTGACACATAATACAGCTTCTTTGTATCAGTCAAATCACTCACAGTGTTTGAACCTAATATAATATAGTCAAAATACTTTCAATGTTTCATTCACCAAAAATAATAAATAACGCATATATACTCACATCAGCACGTCGTCTATTCCATTAAACGACCTGATGAAGGAATCATAACAGGTAGGATTTTATTCCTAAAAACACCAACATATTAACTCATGTAATCGTCACTAGAAGTGTTGGGTCTGTGTCCCTACACCAAACCTATAAACGTTGGAGCAGTGTCAAAGATTTCCCATGTGTTTCTTCCTCTGATGAAATAAGAGGTAGTCCAACAGAGAAGTGATTTGTATAGACAGAGAAGTGAGGTTAAAAAATACTGTGATTATGAGCTACAGAGAAGAGGAAGTGTGGCGGGGGGGGGGGGCAATATTTTGTGTTACATCCTACATCATCTCGTTCTCCTGGCCAATCACAATTTGCGACATGTATAGAACCCAAATGAAGGATGATCAGGCAGAGTTGACTAAACTAATAAAGCCACAAGTAAGGAACTGATGTCGAGACATGAGACTCGCAGTCACGCAACATGTCAATGTAGTACTGTACTATACTGATTGATTGATTGATTGATTGATTGATTGTTTATTTATTTCCGTGTCCTGCAATCCACAATGTGCCCAACCCTCATGGGTTTATAAGACACCATTTCACAATTGCATTTACAGCATGTTTACATTACATAATTCATTATATTACAAATCAGAGTACTCTGTCTTCTTTCCCAAGCTTGACAAATAAAATCTTCCACAACAAAAGTCCCTTTGGCAAATATATCTCCATTTTTACATAGTCATTGAAATCTAGGGAATCCCCACAGATATAAGACATCTTATTAACCAAAATATCCCTTAAGTCGTCATATTTAGAGCAGTAAAACAAAAAGTGAACTTCGTTTTCAATTTCAACAAGATCACAGAACAGGCAAGATCTCTCTTCCTCAGGAGTGGCATTAAACCTGCCAGTCCTCCAGTCTCCAGCGCTAATGGCAATGTTCCTGACCTTATTTGTAAAGGAAACACAGGAAACAGGGGGGTATAAATATAAAAGGACACAGGTGAACTCAACTGATAATCAACGCAGGTATTGGCTAGGAGACTAACAGGACACAGGTGGAGAAAACTAATAATCACAGACGAGACAATAAAGGCAGGCAACATTAACTACAGAGGAAACTTTTCAGGAATAGAAAGCCCCTTATGCTATTCTGGTGGGGAGGAACAAAACAAAACATATGTGCCATCAATCATCTAATGCAGGGGTAGGCAACCTTTGGCACTGGTGCCAACCTTGGCACAAAGGAGGGTGATCACTGGCACACTGGAATAAATTAAAATGAACAATTACCGGTAAATAAACAATAAAAGAAATGTAGTCAAATAAATGAATTCACTCATATTTGTATGTAAATGACATCCTGCACATCATTCTACATTCATTAAAACTCTGAACTCTGACTGGGGGTGGGAGATCGGAGGCCTATGCTAAGAGTCTAATGATCAATCTAACAATGTGAAAGAATATTTAACAAGGGAAAAGGTTATATTCGTGGACAATCAAAACATGTTGGAATTGTGGTGTGGTGTCATTAAAGTGACACACTGACTATCCAGAAACTAAAAACATGGCACTTTGTTTCAAAAAGGTTGCAGACCCCTGGTGTATATACTACCACATGCGTCCACTGGTACACATGAAGTCACAAGGCCCTTGTTTTCACCTGCCAGCAAAGAGTGTAAAAGCATGCAGAGGTTTACACTATCCTACAAGTTAGACGCGCGAACGCGGGAAGCGGACGCAGCTCATAAATTGCAATAACAACAATTAGAATAAATGACGAATTATTGAGAAGTGTACGGTACTGTAAAATTAGTGAAAACAGGGCCGCCACGAGAAGGCTCAGCACCGCTAGCCCCCTAATTTATATACGGTATATATATTCTGCACAAAGCTCAACTTGCACGAACAAGTTGTGTGAGCACAGCGTGACACACACACACACACACACACACACACACACACACACACACGACACAGCTCTGTCCATCCTTTAAATAATTAACATGTTTCCATCTCCTGTATAGCTACACCATGCATGCTCTAAAGTTCACTTGGTAAGACCTGTGTCATAACAGTGTGTGCAGAAAACACCAGACAATTGTTCAAGTCGCTCCGGTCGGAGTCCAAGTCGAGTCCCAAGTCATTTGGTCCCAAGTCCAAGTCGAGTCCCAAGTCAATCCAACCCTCAAGGTCCGAGTCCCAAGTCGAGTCCCAAGTCATTTGGTCCCAAGTCCAAGTCGAGTCCCAAGTCATTTGGTCCCAAGTCCAAGTCGAGTCCCAAGTCTTTCTGTTGTGGGCAAGTCAAGCCGAGTCACAAGTCGAGTCACAAGGTTGTGTCAAGTCTAGGCATGCCACGGTATGATATTTTACAGTACGGTACGGTATTGATAACCTATACCTCGGTATTCCACTGTATTTATATTAAATACAAATCAATAAAAAAAGATTGCCCCCCACCCATGTCTAGTGACTACCCCCACCTCCTTATAAGCCCTTCTTTGTTCCCCAACCTGCAGGCATACATATCTTATTTTTTATGATAATTTGAATTTTGTTATTTGTCATGTGACTTGTCATGATTATGAATTGATTACCCAGGACCGAATGGAAACAAGACAGCAAGGACTTTTTTCAGTGATCCCTTTTTGATCAGTGTTTGACTGTACCCTATACTGATACATTTCTGCCAATAAAGTATTTAATCAATGAATCAATAGATATTCCCCACTGTATTTCACTGTACTATGGCTCCCCCTAATGGCCGTTTTGTACCCTTTACGCTTTAGCAGAGGTAGTGCAATCTGCGCATGCTCACAACTGTCACTGTATGCCTCCGTGTTGACACTATAGTTCACACTTAGTTAGTACATATGGAAATATGGAATATACAATTGGATCTGGGTGTCTTTCAGCAACACTAACTCAAAGGTAGGAAGCAACTTTTCAATCTACTGCAGCTGTGTGGTGAAAATAAATGTTTTGCCTTAGTGTGCGAGTGGAGTTGCTTTGCATATGCGCAGCATGCTGCCAATACCGTATGCTCGGAAACAAAACAAGTCACGAGTCATCTTGAGTCGAGTCGAGTCGGGAGTCATTGGCTAGCAAGTCGGAGTCGAGTCTCAAGTCTCGTTGGTCTTTTACCTTCCAAGTCCGAGTCGAGTCGCAAGTCTTTACATTCAAAGTCCGAGTCAAGTCGCAAGTCGTCAAATATGCGACTCGAGTCAGACTCGAGTCGAGTCACTATGACTCGAGTCCAATTGTCTGGAAAACACACACACACTACACCATAAATGCACCATGCACGTCTCTGCACGTTTACGTACATGTGTACCTGTACATACGTACTGTACATGTGTAATCCAAGTAACTCGAGAACTGTTTGCCCCACCGACTTCAAATTTGACACACGTTCCACACCACAGGGAGTGCAGTGCCCGGCCTTGAGTCTGTGGGATATACACTTGTCCCGAACCAGCGCAAAAGCCTCTGCTCAGGGTCTGGACAGGGCCCAAATTAGCCAATAAACCTTGCGGTAAGCCCCACCCGCTCGCGCACCTGCCCCGATACCGTTGCTAAGCAGGACAAACAACCCCTACTATCAGCGATCCTCCACTGAGGACTGTTATGTCGGCGTTTTTCCGAAGAGGAATAGAAGTATTCACATCAACAACATCCATACTACTGTATAATAACGCCATGGTGAAACGTTGCTGTTGGGCGTCCTGCAACAGTGCTTCATAGGTACCCGAACATTTGGGGCATTTATTTTAATTACTTTTCCCGTGGGTGCGCACATGTCAATGTTTACAATTAACCCTCCCTGCTACTAAATAACGGCATAACGTCAACGGTTGTTCAACGGGGTGAAATATATCACTGCAGCGTTTATACACGCTTGGATTTATTTCAAACAAACAAACACTGTCAGGCATATAAACCCAAGTATCTCCATAATATTTCCATCTATGTTTTACTTTCTCAGTATGGCAGTAACGGCAGTGAAAACACGCCGCTGTGGGATGTGTTGTGAGCTTGTAGATCAGCCATTTAACATTTGCATGTAAGGCCAGGCGCTATACAACCCATTTTGGGCGGGAACCCCTTTTGGTGTTAGCATCATGTTATGCTTTATAGGTCATAGGTTAAAGCTCTATTGTGCTAAAGGATGCTCATTTAACAGATTAAATGTAATCAGCAGGGCGCAGCAGGGAATCGAACCCCATCCCAGTAAACCAGGAGCTCCATGCCTGTGCCAAAGTGCTTCGTTTGCGATGCAACGCAAAAACCTACCCTAGTAGGAGCCCTACCCTACCCTACCAGCAGCAAAGAATATAAAAACAGATCCTTACCGTGAACCATCACTTTCTTCTGCAAATGACAGGCGGTGTCCACAAGTTAGGGGAAATGGTGAAATGAAAAAAATAAATTGTGGCAGTCGACGCAAAAGACGCAACGCAAACGAGCGCAACAGCAGGCAGCCCGACGTGACGCAACCGCAGGAAGCCGGAACGCAAACGCAAACGAGAGAAACGCCATCAGTACCCACTGTACCCTGCAGAACCACATCAGCGACAGCAAAGGACAATAAACAAGATTTGTACTCACTGCGCAGCAAGCAGCTCTTCCCAGCAGCAGCTATAGCGTAGCTTACAGTTCCTACCTCAATGTCTTGTGCAGGGGGGCATCGAACTGGGAAACTTTACATGGGCTCCAGCCTCCAGGGTAGGGGTCCTCGGAAGGCTAAATTGGTGGGGCTGCGGGGCCCACGGAGATGGCTCGTCTCAGGGCCTGGTGCTGCCTACACCACTGGTCTCGTGACTCTGAAGAGAAAAGATAAGTGTCATTAGTTTTATGTAGGCCTACATCACATTAGAAACACATGTGGCTGTATAGCCTTGTCAGCCCAACCCACATTTTACAACTTAACATCCCTCCCCCAAGGTTATACGTTAATATACATTTCACCCCAACTTTTGAAATGTTTTTCCTTCAGCTTTGAATTAACTTTAAGCCCAACATTGTATTGGGAGTTCGTGACAATACCAATTTTACCCTGACAGGTCTGTAACATGTTTAACCAAATTAACCATTACAGCTCTGAGAGTGTACAAATGGAACCAAATGGACCCTGTCCATTTGTACACTGTCTCAAGAGTTAAGAGGAGATATTGAAATGCAAGAGTTTGAAAGCCATATTGGAACAGCTACCTTAACCCTTGTTATAACACAACTCCTCAGTGGCATTCATTCACAGATCAAGTTCCCCAAACAGAATCATTTCAAAGAAATAAAAGTAAATATATTAAATGAGTAAAGAGTTCGATGTGATCAGTATTGAATCTTTAATCATTTTTCTATTAACAGTTTATATCATTACATGCATGCTTTTAGAAAATAAAATTAAAGTTATTTTATATATATATATATATATATATATATATATATATATATATATTATAATATAATACATCAATATTAATTATTAAACCAAAAGGTCAATTCATAGATCAATACTTTCAATATAAACAAACAGTTAACCAGTTGATCCAAGTTAAGACACCAAGCCTATATAACTCACCAAAGAGTAACCAAGGATTGTCACAGTGAACAGGAACCTGCTGCTGCTGCCATGCCAAACATTTCGGCCATCTTGCATGAGGTGGGACTGGGAGTGAGGAGTGTAGGAACTGATGTCACCTTTATACTGCCTTCATTGACAGTTGACATGGGTTGCCATTTGCGGGTTGCCATGTTGGCTGGGTTACATAAAGGTTTAAGTTTAACATTTAGTTACCTTCTTGCTACAGACAGACGGTGTGTGACTTCTTGCTACAGACAGACAGACAGACAGACAGTCAGGATATTCAATAAATCAGTGTCACACACACACACACACACACACACACACACACACACACACACACACACACACACACACACACACACACACACACACACACACACACACACACACACACACACACACACACACACCGAGGGGTAAACTTTAGTTTTTTTTTCTTCTTCCTGAATCATTTTCTGACAGGGATACATGGGGGATGTGATTGCGAATGCAGTGAGCACTAACTATAGAAGCTGGCCTGTTTAACAAGTACTGTACTTTTAGGCACCCAGCCAGCACACCGACGTGGGTCCCATAATGGTTTAGAGGTGGGCTGCCTATGTGGGAGCCAGGTGGGATAACTATATGGGACCCACATGGAAATGTCAGCGGGCACCAGATGGTTCTCACCTGGGTTGCCCGTGTGGGATCTAATGTGATCCTGGGCTCTACACACCCTCCGCCAACCTAGTCCCCATATATGGGGGACAAGGGGAGAGCAACGGACTTGAACTCATGCTTCCTTCATGCCTGAGTGTCCAAGTTGCTCCTTTACACATGGTGCCATCACCATGTGTGTGTGTGTGTGTGTGTGTGTGTGTGTGTGTGTGTGTGTGTGTGTGTGTGTGTGTGTGTGTGTGTGTGTGTGTGTGTGTGTGTGTGTGTGTGTGTGTGTGTGTGTGCGCGTGTGCGTGTGTGTGTGTGTACATTGGATAAAGCAGGGGTTTTCAACAGGTGGTTTTTAGTTGTTGTTTTTTTTAAATGTCTTTACTAGTTGAGAAACGGTGAACTGAATGACCTGGTGACCTATGTTGACCATCATGTAGTAATTTACTGACAAGTTGGAGGTCAAGAAATTCAACAGAAAAAGGGAGTTTTATCTCAAGAGGGGGAAATTCACCAGCTTGTTTGGTCGAGTCATTTTTATTAGGAAATGATTAGTAGTCAATCTACCATAGAGGGTATGCGCATGCATATAGTGAATGGCAGATTGAGTGGATTGGATGTATGGGCTGTCAAGGCCAGAAAGTAGTTTTTTGGTCTGATTGTTAAATTTCATTTTTGTTTACATTTTTGTTTGTGTTCCTCTTTAGGAAGCAGGACACTGCCAAAGACACCAAGAGCTATAGTGCTGTGGGAACCAACACACGGAAGCCGGTCACGAGGACGTCCCTCGCCAACATACACTCAAGAACGACGCAGGAGCACAAAGTACCAACGAACTGGCCAGATGTATGGAGAGCCGGGATGACTGGAAACGACGATGGAGGGCTCGTCTGAGGACGACCTAGAGAGATAATTGGTTTTAAGTCTATACTTAGGGTGCGTTCGGAAATGTGCCCTGTAACGCACTGGTGTAACAGGCCGCCTGATGACGGTCTGAACGACCGAAACGTTGCTCAATCAATCTAACTCAAGTGAAGACAGAGTGCTGGATTATTTTTTCTCTACTTCTCAGTTCCAGTTATCCGACGTACATTGTAGGTGTGCAGAAGGACTTTTTCGTCCTCGGAATGTAAACATTTCGAAACAGTCCGATTCAAACACACGAGGGTAAACACCAGGGAAATTACAGACTAATTAGAAGACCTAAAGACTAAATACAGAAACAAATTAAACATTAAACAAAACTCAACACACAAACAAACAAGACCAGGAGAGAATTATCCCCCCCCCCCCCAAAAAAAAAAAAGAAATAACACAAATTTGTCCAAACATTGTTGAGGAGCAGACTGTGACAGTTTAGTGGATTTTAATGGAATGTCCTCTCTATGAGCTGCAGTTATTCACAATCACCACTAGATAGTGCCAAACAACATAAAATAAATTGAACTCATACATCATACATTGCAAAGCTGCTTTGAAGGTTCTGATGGTGCTAATTAAAAAAAAAGATCTGACTGTATGTAAGTACTGAAATAATCATCCTAAACTATTAATATAAAATTGTGAACATGGGGGAAAAAAATGAAACAAAAAAAACAATTGGCCTCTAACAGAAAGGCGTTGAATTATTAGTTTTGAAGTTATACACCAATTGTCTTCTTTTTTTTTTTACATACTTCCTCTACAATATTCTCTCAATAGCATGGTGCATTTGAACTTGGACATATCCAGTCACAGCATGGACTGGAAATAGTTGATATATAACAGCAGACAAATGGACCATGCAATATACAAGGAGGATAAAATGTGGGGAAACTGTTCAAGGTGAACAAGTGCAGCCTATGTTTAGTTTGCACCTGCACAAATCGTGGTTGCTATATGCTTGCATGAATGCATGGCAATGGATTGTCTTGTGTGATACCTATGCTCAGGTTATATAAAGAGTAAAGACGCTATTACTGTTTACATGTGACCAAGAGCGAGGGCCGGTTAGTGACACATGTTCCCAGAACGAGCTAGAAAACCAGCGTTCAGAGAGTGAGCAGAAGCTAGAGATAGAGGCAGAGAGGAGAGAGAGATAATTGAGAAAGGAGAGATTATATAAGGCAACCTCTTACAGCACCTGATCTTCTGTTCTTTAGTGGTCTTCTTGTCTTCAACCCTAAAATCGTAAAGAGCAACCAATGTGACGTCTACTGTCACATGATGAATGGACATCAAATGATGCATGCACAACGGCCCCTTAGCTCTGTGACCAGCCAGAGGCAAGAAAACGCAAACGGACAAAGATCTCATCAACGGCCGACCAAGACCTTAACTTTCCCGGGGGGATTAAAGACACATCGGATAACCTACTCAGGAAAGAAGATCCACATCTGTAAAACATGTGACAAGAGCTTCCGAAAGTTAGATAATCTGAAGGTCCACCAGCGTATCCATACAGGAGAAAGACCTTTCCTCTGTAAACTGTGTGATAAGAGTTTCAGTGTGTTAAGTAGTCTGAAGACACACCAGAGTATCCACACAGGAGAAAAACCATACCACTGTAAACAATGTGACAAGAGTTTCAGTCAGTTAAGTACTCTGAAGACACACCAGAGTATCCACACAGGAGAAAAACCATACCACTGTAAACAATGTGACAAGAGTTTCAGTCAGTTAAATTACTTGAAGGTCCACCGGCGTATCCACACAGGAGAAAAACCATACCACTGTAAACAGTGTGACAAGAGTTTCAGTTTTAGTGGTAGTCTGCAGAAACACCAGCGTATCCACACTGGAGAAAGACCATACCACTGTAAACAGTGTGACAAGAGTTTCAGTTTTAGTGGTAGTCTGCAGAAACACCAGCGTATCCACACTGGAGAAAGACCATACCACTGTAAACAATGTGACAAACATTTCAATAGGTTGGATCACTTGAAGTCACACCAGCGTATCCACACTGGGGAAAAACCTTACCACTGTAAACAGTGTGACAAGAGCTTAAATGATCTGGGTCACCTGAAGAGACACCAGCGTATTCACACTGGGGAAAAACCTTATCGCTGTAAACAGTGTGACAAGAGTTTCAATCAGTCATGTAACTTGAAGTCCCACCAGCGTATCCATACAGGAGAAAAACCTTACCACTGTAAACAGTGTGTCAAGAGTTTCAGTCAGTTAGGTCATCTGCAGATACACCAGCGTATCCATACAGGAGAAAAAGCTTGCCAAAACATTTTCACAAGAGTTTCAACATGAGTGGTAGTCTGGGTGAGTAATATGTACTTCACTCTAACATTTGACAGGCCAGATCATCCTGCTTAGGCGGAAATATGGAGTAGGTCTAACTCAGTTTCTCTCAGCTTGTTATTATAACTAATTTAAAATAAGTTAATTGGACTTTCGGTCAAAAACGATGTCTAACTTGATGTGTTTGATTTGGGTTAATTTAGAAAAAATAAGTTTTTATCATAAAAATGTAGTAAAATTAAGTTACTAGAACATTAGAGTCGAACGAGTTGGGCCAACTTGGTAAAATGTATTTGAACCATTCTTCACGCATGCGCACACAGCAGGGCGGTTCTCCCCTCCTACTTCTCTGAAAGCCTGCGCTACTGCTGTTCACTCACTTCACTGCTGCACTTTGCACATACAGTCATGCAAATGTCTCTCTCTGCAAATAAGTAACTAATACGTTTTAGATTTGGTGAGTAGGCCTACATATTTTATCATTTCTCAAATTGTTTCATTGTGTTGAAATTGTGTGAGTTTATATACGAAGGATGGGGATTTGTCAAAAATGACTCGTGGGTTATTGGGCAGCCAAGCCATCAGGTTTAGAGTTCAGAGTTATCTTATCCACCCTTAAGTATGCCTATACCTTTCCAGGTGTCCACCTCTCCAGGTGCCCACTCGCCCAGGTGCATGCCCAGTTATGTCCACCCCTATGTGCCCACCCCAGGTGCCCACATGCACCCTATAGTGCAGATAGTTTTGGTGCCCACTTTGGTGCCCATTTGTCCTGGTGCTCACTCACCCAAAAATATGGTCCCTATATTGTCCCTATAGTGCTCACCTGTCTTGTATTTGAAATAAATTATACATACCTTTGGAGAATCTCAGAACAAAAAATCACACCTGTGAAGTGAGGGGCACTAATATATTACAGCCTCTCATGTTGATTAGGTGATGTATAACCCAAACCCTAAAACAAACGGTGCAAACACAAACATTAAATGCCATTAACAATAAAGAGACAATTTGACGTAATGAGGGACAATATGACGTAAATGTTCCCTTCATTGTCAATGGCGTTTTTAAATCAAACATTGAAATAATAACAAACATTAAACCTGTATATAGCGCCCCTCAAAAAATAATGTATGTATTTCTAGATTGTTTTAAGACATGGAAAAACAATCACGTGAACGAACACGAATGGATATATAGCTAAACTTATAGATAGTAATGCCCAGATATATTTTTTTTTAACTTGGACAGCGGAAAATGCCTCTCAAGTCTCAATGCAAGAAGTGCAGAATCCCTGGCAAAATTATGCATTTCTAGAACCATTTGTACCTGAGCAAACTGAGTTGTGAATTCCATTGGTTTGTGTTCAAACACAAAGCACATTTTGTTTTACGAATACAAACTATGAATTACAAGTGCAATTTGTTTTGCACCAATACAAAATATGAAATATAGCGGCAAGCAGCAATAACTTAAAGACGGGGCCAATCAATAAGAAAAATCACACCCGTGTGAACTGAGCGGTGCAGGCTGCTCAACAACACCACTGGTTGGCTGCAGTTATAGTGTGAATGGCCCTTTTAGGCTGCTCAACTGTGCCACTTTAGGTCACCCAGTGGTATTGCAGCTGTTTGTACCCCAAACATATAGACAGACAGACAGACAGACAGTTATGCCTGCTCAAAGTTGTCATTTTCCAACATATTGCTATATTGCTATTGCTAGTGTAGATTTCCGTCCTACACAAACATTAAATTCCCATTGACAATGAATGGAGAATTATACGTCATTGTCTCTGAGCAAATAGGCATATAGTGTCTATTTTACGTCATGATGATGTACGACGATATATGAGGGGCACTCACTTCACACGGGTGTGATTTTTAAACTTAAAAACAAAAGCCCAACATTTTCATTAGATATTGGTCCAAAGTTTGTGTGTAGAAATTATCTACTAATTATCTAGAAATGATCTACTCCCGAGATCAAAGATCCCTGGAGTAGAGATAGTTGTTAACCGTTTTTCATATACTTCAAAATGGTGTGAGATCTAAAGGTCAGAGGTCAAAAGTCAGAACACGGAAGTTGTTCGGCATGACGAAACGCATATGAGTAAAGGTCAAACGGTTATGGGCTATGTGTCTGTTCAAAGTTTGCATTTTAAATTGAGTGCTACAGTAGGCCTACCACTCTTTGGCCAATTGTGGGCTTTGCATCCTCACCGTTTGACATAGACCTGAGAATCCGACTGCACTGTTAAGCCAGAACTGCTATTTTTGAATTTTGGCGGAAGAAGAAGAATTGATTGATTGATTGATTGATTGATTGATTGATTGATTGATTGATTGATTGATTGATTGATTGAAGTATTTATTAACAGTATACAGAATAGGTACATTTCAGCTTTCAGGCACAACTCAAAGCTATACTTTCCGCAAATGTTATGTGATATGTTTCAGTCAATAGAGGGCGCCAGAGTGCAGCAATATAAAATGTGGATTGAAGAATGTTGACTTGCACAATACATTATGTTGTGTAAAGTTAAGTGTCTGAACGTCACACGTGCACACGCACGCCCACGTGCACACGTGTCTACACTTTACATTCCTTTTACACTGTCTGTCTGTCTGTCTGTCTGTCTGTCTGTCTGTCTGTCTGTCTGTCTGTCTGTCTGTCTGTCTGTCTGTCTGTCTGTCTGTCTGTCTGTCTGTCTGTCTGTCTGTCTGTCAACTGTGAGTCAACTTTGGATGTTCACCTGGGGATCCACTTGGGGACCACTTGGGGTCCACCTGGGGTCCACCTGGGGACCACCTGGGGACCACCTGGGGTCCACCTGAGGACCACCTGGGGACCACCTGGGGTCCACCTGGGGACCACTTGGGGACCACCTGGGGTCCACCTGGGGTCCACCTGGGGACCACTTGGGGTCCACCTGGGGTCCACCTGAGGACCACCTGGGGACCACCTGGGGTCCACCTGGGGACCACTTGGGGACCACCTGGGGTCCACCTGGGGTCCACCTGGGGACCACTTGGGGACCACCTGGGGACCACTTGGGGACCACCTGGGGACCACTTGGGGACCACCTGGGGACCACTTGGGGACCACCTGGGGACCACTTGGGGACCACCTGGGGTCCACTTGGGGGTCCACCTGGGGAGATTTTGGGCCGATATCGATATCCGATATAATTAATTGCTGTTATGGCCGATAACCGATATTACTGATGTCGATATGATCTCATTCTGTAATAAGAAAAAATATATAATAATTTTGTCCATTCTGAAAAATACATGTAACAGGCTTATAGGCAAGTCAGATATAACTTTAATACCTTTATATTTAATATTGTGAGCTTGTAGATCTGTTCAAGCTGTTACTTTGAGCTTGTTTATCTGTAAAGACCTAAAGACAGACCGATTAATCGAATCGAACCGATGCCGATTAATCTAAAAACAACTAAAATCGTCCGATACCGATATGTTTGCCGGGCGATTAATCTCCCATCATTACTTACAGGTCTACAGTAACTCCCAGTGGCACAAATGGACACATAGACCTTACAGATATATGTACTGTAACTCTGAGAGTGTACAATGTAACCAAATGTACCCTGCAAGCTCATAGCACGCCACCGAGTGGCACGCTACGAGCTTGTAGGTCTGCTATTTTTGAAAAATCGAAGAACGACTGACATAGAAACATAGCTTTTTCAGAAAACTGTCAGGATGTAGAAGACATTTTTAGAATCTGATCTCAGGTCAAAATGGGTTAACCACCATTCGTGCGTGCGTGCGTGTGTGGTACGAGTGTCGTGACTCGTGAGCTTAAGGTGTTGCCTGTCATTACAGAAAAAATACTTTGATCATTGTGTGAGACATCGCACAGATATACCACACAGATACTCTCTCATCTGGGATTCCTCTGTGCAGGGACCACCTGGGGACCACAAGCCCACATCACAACGTGTCGCAGCGTGACGCGTTGAGAGCTTGTAGATCAGCTATTTTCAGCACTCTATAGCTAGTGGAGATGTGGTGTGTACGACATGGATTTCTAAACTAATTTGTTCAATGCAAAATGCTGCGTTCAGGTTCAGGAGACTTCAGAGAAAAAGCAATTCTCCTGAATGCTGCCTTCCGGTATATGACATGGAAAGAAGTGACATTTGCATTTCTTCCACGATAGTAAATGCTGCATTCGTGGTCTGGGAAGTAAGGGCAGTTGTTTTACAGACGGGTAAAAGAGCAGGGGCTGAAGCCCCCTTTGATGTCTATGTGTGCACGTCCCTGCCTCTGTGGTCTTCACTATCGTCTGAGATTCCTCCGCGGATTCTCCGGAAAAAAATGTCACTGACAAATCAAAGTGTTTCTGTTTGCGTAGGATACAAATCAAAGTGTTTCTGTTTGCGTAGGATGACAAATCAAAGTGTTTCTGTTTGCGTAGGATACAAATCAAAGTGTTTCTGTTTGCGTAGGATGACAAATCAAAGTGTTTCTGTTTGCGTAGGATGACAAATCAAAGTGTTTCTGTTTGCGTAGGATGACAAATCAAAGTGTTTCTGTTTGCGTAGGATGACAAATCAAAGTGTTTCTGTTTGCGTAGGATACAAATCAAAGTGTTTCTGTTTGCGTAGGATGACAAATCAAAGTGTTTCTGTTTGCGTAGGATGACAAATCAAAGTGTTTCTGTTTGCGTAGGATGCTCCAGCCTCCATGCTAGCTGTTCATGATACTATGCACCTTGCAATTACCTGTACACTCATGATTGCTCATAATATACTCAGAGGATGAAAGGAACTAAATACTTTTACTAAAAGTAGAGTGCATTTTATTTACTTGTTTTTTTTTTAAACCACCATTACACTACTACATCCCAGAGGCAGATATTGTACTTTTTACTCCACTGCAATTTTGCGGAAACTTAAGTTAACTTTGTAAATATAGAATATTATTGCCCTATTTTATTGTAGCTCAAAAGCATTGCATCGTCACATTGTATCAATCATGCGAATGGGCTATTTTCTAAATATTTGAAAACATTGGGGAAATAAACTTGTGAAATGGAACATTATTCTCCACAATGAGTATATAATACCTTTATGCTTATTTTGATGCCAATACTTCTGTACTTTTAGTGCAATGTTTGTACAATGTACAAGAAAGGACATAACCTACAATGTGGTATTGCTACATTTACTTTGAATATCTGTTAGTCATATAGTTCCCAGATTCAGGAATGTTCCTGCATGCGATGACTCATGTCTGGGTTTTAATTAATTCTTCTTTGTCATAGCGGCAATCATGCAAATGCCGTTGTATAAGGTGATCAAGCATTTGTCTCGGAAAACGGGAGACGAACAATGGGAAAAAAAATCCCCTTCATTTTAACTATAATGGCTGTCATAAAGCTCCTTGTAATTATCATGGATGTGGAAATAAGGTGCATGGATTCTGAAAAGACAATTACACACACAAAAAAATACATCACAGAAATAATGTTTGCAATTCTGTTTCAACACACTACTTATACCTACTATACTTCTGTTATACTGTGACTGTGTACAGATGCAGACTTCTACAAAACACGGTGCTATCGTATGATTCATTAGGCCTATACTGTACCTACTTAGGCCTAATGCCTTATTGGCTCAATCAACATTTGTTGTTTTTAATAATTTGATGACCGGCGGAATTGAATGGAATGAAAACCTAAGGTTGCACTGTAACTCAGACTTTCATATTTTATATGTGTAGTTCCGATGCATCGCCATTCTGACTCTGACACATAACGAATTACCCAAACCCTATAACCGCATGCGGAAGCCACATAGTCGGAATGTCCCCATGTATACTATATTGTGCATGTTGATGGGTATGCACATGCAAAAGTCAATGGCAAATCAAGTGGCAAATCGAGTGACAAAGTGAGTTTAATGTCGTTTAACGTCGTTTAATGCAATCAAATACAACTTTTCTGTTTGGATGTATGAGGCTGTCGAGGCCAGGAAGTAGTTTCTCAGTAGGCGTTCCCGCATAACTTCCGGGTTTGATGATGATGTCACACGCATACCCTCTATTGAGGATGTGTTAATATTGCTATGATGAACTATGACGACGATGATACATTTTCCACACATCCTAGGCCTACAGTACAGCTCATGGTCAGTCAGAATCACATCCTAGGCCTACAGCACAGCTCATGGTCAGTCAGAATCACATCCTAGGCCTACAGTACAGCTCATGGTCAGTCAGAATCACATCCTAGGCCTACAGTACTGCTCATGGTCAGTCAGAATCACATCCTAGGCCTACAGTACAGCTCATGGTCAGTCAGAATCACATCCTAGGCCTGCAGTACAGCTCATGGTCAGTCAGAATCACATCCTAGGCCTGCAGTACAGCTCATGGTCAGTCAGAATCACATCCTAGGCCTGCAGTACAGCTCATGGTCAGTCAGAATCACATCCTAGGCCTGCAGTACAGCTCATGGTCAGTCAGAATCACATCCTAGGCCTGCAGTACAGCTCATGGTCAGTCAGAATCACATCCTAGGCCTGCAGTACAGCTCATGGTCAGTCAGAATCACATCCTAGGCCTGCAGTACAGCTCATGGTCAGTCAGAATCACATCCTAGGCCTACAGTACAGCTCATGGTCAGTCAGAATCACATCCTAGGCCTACAGTACAGCTCATGGTCAGTCAGAATCACATCCTACAGTAGGCCTACAGTACAGCTCATGGTCAGTCACAATCACATCCTACAGTAGGCCTACAGTACAGCTCATGGTCAGTCAGAATCACATCCTACAGTAGGCCTACAGTACAGCTCATGGTCAGTCAGAATCACATCCTACAGTAGGCCTACAGTACAGCTCATGGTCAGTCAGAATCACATCCTACAGTAGGCCTACAGTACAGCTCATGGTCAGTCAGAATCACATCCTACAGTAGGCCTACAGTACAGCTCATGGTCAGTCAGAATCACATCCTACAGTAGGCCTACAGTACAGCTCATTGTGTTTTCCGGCAGCATGGAGTGTGCTGGAGATCAGCCCAGAGATAGAGCTCATCACACTCCAGGCTTCACTGCATGCCTAATGGAGCCTAACATTCTGCCAGTGCACTTCACGTGAATTTAAATGGTAAATGGTGCATTTATATAGCGCCTTTATCCAAGGAGCTTTACTGTACATAGATTGTGCATTACATTCACCCATTCACGCACACATTCATACACCGATTGCAGCGGAAGCCATGCAAGGTATACCAACCAGCACATCGGGAGCAATTTGGGGTTCAGTGTCTTGCCCAAGGACACTTCAACATGTAGACAGGAGGAGCCGGGATTCGAACCGCCGACCCATGCGGATCATTGGACGACCTGCTCTACCTCCTGAGCCACAGTCTCAGGAGGTCAAACATAATGGAGCCTTATATATCTAACAGTCTACCATGCGGGTAGACTTGATCTCAATTTAAAACAAGAGCAACTCTGTAAAGACCGTCCGTCGCCCACCCTGCAGCCCTTCTTAGAGAGATCTGACAAAGCTGAGACCCCGCCGATCTACAAGCTCACACCGCCCGGACTTCATTATCCTCTATCATCTAGCATTATCATGGTCAGAGAGTCTGACATCAAAAGACAACCTTTTGCCCTTTAAAAAAAATAAAAATCTCTTGATATTTCACAGTCTTTCTTCTTCCACTTCTTTAACCCATTTAGCATGACTTCAGAATGAAATCCTGTCAGTTTTCTGAAATACCCATGTTTCTATATCAGTGGTGCTCAAGGACCCCAGACAATATCTGTAATTGGCCGCCGACCCCCATCTGAAAATATGTAGTTCCCCCCCCCCCCCCCCAGAAGCAAAGATTTGAGTTAAAAACGTTGGCTCTGAAAGAATATATTCAAAGGTTTGCACTACCTTTTCACCACGACTTTTCAAAAAAATAGCAGACCTACAAGCTCATAGCGATCAAAAAAGAGAAAAACCTTCCAAGGAAGGGACGGCACACTCCAGGGAACAGAGACGGACAACTTAGACTTACTGCATCAAACTTATTTATTAGCACTATATATATCATTGAAAATCAGTGGCAGGCAGCATGCATTGCATCAAACAAACCTTATACGTCTGACTCGGAAAAGCAATGAGTGTTTTAGGGCCTTTCATGTGAGGCAGTGAGGTTAGTTCAGAGCGTCAGAGTGCCTGGTGGTGTTTGATGTGTTGTGGTGGTGGTGGTGGTGGGGTGAGGATCAGTGATACTGGTGGTGGTGGTGGTGGTGGGGCGGCGCGTGGGGGGGGGGGGGGCTCGCCCTGACAGCGTAGGCCTTTGTACTCAACAAGTGATGCTCGGAGCGGCACGGCCCGCCGCTTTGATCCTGGGCTCAGCGGAATGACCCCCGGGTCACCTCACCTCGCATCCAACCAACCACCATTATGATGCCCCCCCCCTCCACCCTCCCTCTCTCTCTCTCTCTCTCTACGACTCAAAGCCGTTACAAGGTTTAAAAAAAAAACACTTTCAACATCCACCGGGCCGGCGTCGTCCCCCATGTTTTATAGGGCCATATGTCATTATCATTATTATAGAAGCGAAACATTTTTGAAAGGTTTTCAGAAATGTTCACATTTTCTTTCGGAAATTCTACAGTATAGTTCAGGACAACTCATGAATGAATGGAATATATATTTATTGAACATTAAAATGAGCAATATATTAATTATGGTTTGGTGATGAATTGGATCTGCTTTTTAGGTACTCTGATCAAGAGAATCAGTCCCAACCATTGGGACTCAGAATCCCCCGTACCTAAACAGCAAATCCAAAACGACAGGTGGTATAGCTGGGGTGGAGGAGGGTGAGCATGCAGCAAAAGTTTAAGCAGACAGCAGTGCAGCAGTATCAGTATTCAGTATGCAGCAGCAAGCAGGCAGAAGATGGAAAGAGTGTGTGAGTGTGATTGGATGAGTGGTCAGTGGATCATGAGCCGGCCCAATTAACAGCCTGACTGAACTCTGTGCATGTCTGTGACATGATTTTGACAGCAAATTTTGATTTAGTTTTAGTCTAGTCTAGTTTTTTTTAATACAATTCCATTGAGTTTTAGTCATATTTTAGTCTAAATGTT
The DNA here is from genome assembly GCF_964188405.1 of Protomyctophum parallelum. Taxonomy (NCBI): domain Eukaryota; kingdom Metazoa; phylum Chordata; class Actinopteri; order Myctophiformes; family Myctophidae; genus Protomyctophum; species Protomyctophum parallelum. The sequence continues at coordinate 39,127,954 of NC_139703.1, read as the reverse complement.
TTGTCTAGTTTCAGTTGACTAAATACCATACGATTTTCTACAGTTGATTGTTGACAATACATCTACAGTCAAGTTTGGCTGGCCGTATAATGCCTGATTTTACACTTGGTTAAGCTTACAACGTGTCGCAGTGTCGTTGTGAGCTTGCCTTGTAGATCTGCTATTTTCAGAGCGCAACACCCGAGCGCAACCAAACAAAAAATGACAGACAGACAGACAGACAGACAGACAGACAGACAGACAGACAGACTATAGGTTCTATGTTCTATGTTCTATGATAGATAACAAAAGCAGCCTTAAAGTCAATTTGTTTTGTTTGATAGCTCATCATAGCTGGGAGGGAATTCGGCCAAAAACATCAAGATTGTGCACAAAACACATTGCAAATGAGTTGGGCTCACCTCACCCCCTAGTGATCTGTTTATTAACCTAATATTAGATACAGTAGGTCAGTATTATGGTTGAAAACTCCAAATCATCATAGAAGAGATTTTTCAATGATTCTGGTACTATTGTGGTAAATAACATACTAACATTTTAGAAAAATCCAAGTTCTGGAAATGCATTTTAAGCCACCGCGGACACCAGGTTTTGGAAAACCTTATGCCCATGCCAAAAATCTAAAACTTCACAAACTCACTTCACAAAAGTAGCATTATTACTATGATGTGACAGTTTGCAAATGAACGAGAAAGCATAAACTGGAATCATAGTTGTCATTACTACTAGGATTTTTTATTAGCCTAAAATATTGTCTATATACATATATTCATGAATCCACTTGCTGACCGGCTGTCGGTATTGGGCAATTTATTTTATAGGGGTTTATTGTGACCCTACCATTAACATCCTATGGCAGGCAAAAATGTCAAACTTTCCTTTTGCTTCAAGTAATTTGTCATGACGTCTATGGCCAGTTTTTAGCCCAAGGAGTGTTTTTTGAAAACGAATGCTTGGAATGGATTCAGAATCATGAAAACCCCCTAGTTTGACATGTCACATGCTACTTAAAGCATAAGGAAAGTTTGACCATTTTGGACAATTTTGCCTGCCATATAGGATGTTAATGAAAAAAAAAACAATACTCACAGCCGGTCAGCAAGTGGATTCATGAATGTATAATTATAGACAATATTTTAGGCCATTAAAAAAAGACTATAGGCTATACCAAATTTCCCACTTTAAACAAAAGAAGCCTGTCGGCTGCCGGACTAAAGCACATGAACCTGCTTAATCTCTCTCTCAGCTAAGGGGTCCTCCCTGGGCTGGAGAAAAAGCCATGTCCTCTGGGTCCCCAAATCATGCCGATTTGGGACGCCCCCCGCCCCAGGAGGCCGACTCCCCCCCGGGAGGCCACTTGTTATCTTCTCCACATGGACGTTCCCGTAGCCGACGGGAAGCTGTAGGTCGCCTGGTGGGAGGCGCTTTGTTATTTTCCCAGAAACGTGTTGTTCCCACCACTCCACGGCCTGCACCCCGTGCACGTCTCTGGAAAAACCCACCACCGCCACCTGTTACTAATAGCGTGTTACTAATGTCCCTAATATAGATAGAATGGGATGGGAGGAGGAGGAGAGACACCCGTATCTGTGTCTATTTGTGGCTCAAAATGCATGTTTCCCACAACAGAGTTGTTTTTCCAGGCGGGGAGATGAAGCTAGGCTCCGACAGTCCAGACCAGCGGAACACTTCACTGTGTTGCTTTTGTATACGAGCATATACTGATGAACCACTTTCACCCCCGATGTCTCTATTTAGGGCATATAGGCAATTACAATAAACATTCAACGATTTAAATAAATTAACGCATTAATAATAAACTAGAAAAGTGTGCTCCTCTGAGCGTATAGATCCTCGCCTCGTCTGTCCATGCAGGGCTTGCACAGTTTTGAAGGTCAAGTTATTTTTTTTCATTCACATTCAGCTCAAAATTTTAAAATACGATTACTAATCCATTCCGCCATCTGACATGCCACCGTTCATTATCCCACAAATATCAGGGGAGGTTCAGCTCATGAAGATAATATTTAAAATATTTTCACCACCATCAAAAGGCTACGAAACTATAGGCCATATTTTAGGTGAGGTCAGTGAACCAGCCTCAGAAATACCTGCATCCATGCTTGTGATGCTATCTCCCTTATAGCATCAAAAATAGCTATATATATATATATACAAGCTCTCAAGTTAACGCATCGCGACACATTGAGAGTTCGTGGTCCGGGGACTGGTGGTCCCCGGGCCACTGTGTTCAGAACCACTGCTCTATTCTGCTGTGAAGTCTCCTATACTGCCCACTCATCCTATCCTAAACGTGTCTATTTGTACAGCAGATCATTCAGTTTCTACCAGGAGAGCCGGTAGATCTTTCAAGCTCATCAATGCTCTTACGCCAGGGCTCCAATGGGCGCGTCTGCGGCGCGTCTGCGGCGCGTCTCCGTCAGCGTCGGGAATGTTCCCTTTTAATCAATGGAGGGTAGCTCCACTGCCCGCGTTGCGTCGCGTCTCCGTCACCATAAAATTGAACCGGTTCGTTTTTTGACGCACGCACGCGTGACGCACGCGTGACGCAACGCGCCCAGTGGAGCCCTGGCGTTACACAAGCGGAGATTTCCTCTTGTTGAGGGCATGCACGTACACACCTGAATGCACTTGCTCCTTGAATTTCATGTTGTGTATACTGTATCCGACAACACACTTTATGAACAACTCCACCAAATCCAAAAGTCTCCTATCACAGGGGAACACTGAACACAGGGAGGTTTAAATACACAAAGACTAACTAGACACAGGTGAAACAGAACTACAATCAACACATGATTGGCTGAGACTGAACAAGACACACAGGTGGACAGGTAGCAACAATTAGAGCGTCACCAGGCTTTCCACCTGGGAGGAAAGCCTGGTCTGTGTTACAACCGGTCTGGAGCGGATGATATCGTTTTGTCATGTTGTAGTATTGTTTTGTAGTCAGGAACAATCAATCGGAACTTCCTTTTCCCTCAAACCGGAAGAATAACAATAAAAGCTCTCGTAGCCTGCAGCTTTTATTGAGAAAAATCGGTTTGACGGGAAAGGAACTTCCGGATGACTGATGACTACAAAACAATACTACAAAACATGACGCAGCGTTATCATCCGCTCCCGACCGGATCATGAACCCGAAAAGGAATGCTGCCCAGGCTAGGCAACACTAGGAACATAACTACTACACAATAAAAGTGCTCAAGTGTGACATTGTGCACCCGTTAGGAGGAAACTACACATGCATTCTGTTGCATTAAGGAGCACACACACACACACACACACACACACACACACACACACACACACACACACACACACACACACACACGGCACACAGACACACACAAACACCCGCGGGCGCACCATTTAACCGCTCTCTCATTATTCCATTTATATTTATAATTTGCATTGGATGGCGTTGCTACACCTTTTGATACAGCACCTGCACCGGGCACATTTCAGAACCTTTGATCAGGGTAATGTGTCATTGCGGTGCCCTCATTAGGTGCCATAATAATGCACAGGGAATCCCCAACGCAAGGAGAAACATCTCAGTCAAACAGTCTCTGGCAGATCCAGCCAGAACCAGAGGCCTTTTTTAACCCATTTTGACCTGAGATCAGATTCTAAACATGTCTTCTACATCCTGACAGTTTTCTGAAAAAGCTATGTTTCTATGTCAGTCGTTCTTCGATTTTTCAAAAATAGCAGACCTACAAGCTGAAAATATGTTGTTCCAGGGACCTCCCAGAAGTAAAGGTTTGAGTTAAAATCGTTCACTTTGAAAGAATTAATTCAAAGATTTGAGTCACATTTTTAAGATTTTTCAAAAATAGCAGACCTACAAGCTCGTAGCGCGCCACTCGGTGGCGCGATATCAGCTTGTAGATCTGCTATTTTTCAATAGCTAAAGCATAACATAATGCTAACACCAAAAGGGGTTCCCGCCTAGAATGGGTTAACGCTAAGTATTTAGCTCAAGGCTCCCCATAAACCAAAGCTAATTAAAAGTTGATTGTGGAAAAAGAGAAGAGGAGAATTACACCAGTCGGATGACTGACTGATGAGCTGACAGGCTGCATCATACCTCCGGAGGCATCCCTTTCACCTTGGAAAAATATATTTTATATATAAAAATAAAATAAAAACAATTAAAATTGTTGGCTATAGTGGAGCTGGTATAGCTCCAGGAAGCAGCACTGGAACGTTCCGGATTCAATCCCCAGCGTAGCCTATACCGTCGGCGTGCATGTGCTCGCGCGTGCGTGCGTGCATGTGCGCGTGCGTGCATGCGTGCGTGTGTTCCTCATGTTCGGACAGCAGCTCCCCGTGACTGACACACAACCAGGTGGAGATATAATTTTAGTTATTCTAATTCTGGCCAAATTTCTACAAAATGATCTATTCTAATCATTTTTAATGATTGTCCCCTATAGTCCCCCTAAAAAAGATCAGGGAGCTGGACTAAGAGATCCAGTAGAACTACAAGACAAAGATCAGGGAGGGACTAAGAGATCCAGTAGAACTTTATGTTTGGATGCTCGGGTGATGTGCTCTGAAAACAGCAGATCTACAAGCACACAACGCGTCACAGTTGTGAGCGTGTAGTTCTGCCCGGCCTACCTGAGAATGATGCAACTTGGGAACCTAATAATACCCGTTGTCATAGCACCCGTTTTAACTATCTGTCTGTGTCCCACATGGAGATCTCTGTATCTGTCTGTCTGCCTGTGTCTGAAGAGTGACTGTGAAAAGTGGCCTGGTTAAGCAATCAATTGGCTGAGGCAGAGGCTGGTAATTGCACAGGTGAAAGGAGTTTGGCCTCATTAGGCCCACTGGCAGAGCCTGGCCCAGGTGAAAGGAGTTGGCCTCATTAGGCCCACTGGCAGAGCCTGACCAGGTGAAAGGAGTTTGGCCTCATTAGGCCCACTGGCAGAGCCTGACCCAGGTGAAAGGAGTTTGGCCTCATTAGGCCCACCGGCAGAGCCTGACCAGAGCCTTTGGTGGTGGTTCTGGAGAACCGTGGGTCCGTCCGACTCGATACCTGGCACTGCACTCCCTGCGGGGGTGTGGAACGTGTGTGTCGAATGTGAAGTCGGTGGGGCGAACGGTTGTCGAGTTACGTGCATTACAACGGTACACACACGTACGCACGAACGAAGAGACGTGGCGCATTTATAGTAGGATGCAACCAAGTGTAAATAAATCAGTCATTATGACGCCATCAAGGTCCCGGACAAAATACATTTCTGTCGACAAAATCAACTGTAGATTTAGTAGACTATAAACCTTTCAGATGACTAAAATGTGACTAAATATTACCTTCATTCCAAAAGACTATACGACTGAAACTAAATCAAAATGTTGCAAGTCAAAATCAACACGTCCTGCAAAAGGAGCGTGATCCGTGATGGAGGTGTCGGAGCTTCTCCGTACAGATGGACTGACGGACTTGACAACAGAGTGACTGACAGACGGACGCCTGACGGACTCGACAACAAGCCTCGCTTCCGTTCTGTCAGCTCGTCTTTCAACGCCACGTCAGCCTCCATTGCTTCTTCTTCCCCATGAGCGTTCATTCTCTCCTTCTCCAGAAAAACAACAACATGCAGTGGGGTTTCCCCTGTGAAGTGGCAAAGATATCTGAGCTGTCTTTTAGTGTTTGATAAACACTAAGATCTGTTTCATCACGCTTCCCGCCCGCCCGCCCGGCCGTCAACACAGCACACACACACACACACACACACACACACACACACACACACACACACACACACACACACACACACACACACACACACACACACACATACACACACACGCACACACATGATCGTGAACTTGGGGGGTGGGGCGTAGTCGAACAGCTATGCTCTTGTAGTCCCTTGAGTACGAGCACGATGTTATCAGTGGTGTAAAAGTAGCTAAGTATTGTAGGCTACATTTAACTCAAGTATACTGTAGTTAAGTACAATTCTGAGGTGTTTATTACATCTCAGATGCAAATATCCTACTTTTACTTTAAATATCCTACTTTTGACCGCCAAAGTTAAGAACATCGTCTGCAGCTGCCCTTGCCAGACATTCAGAGTGTTTTCACCAACCTTTGAACAATCCTAGAATATCATTCTTCACAACGATGAATCCGCTGATCATGTTGAAAGACGCCTGTGAATGCTCCCAGGATCAATGAAGAAGAGAACACCCAGGAATCACCTGATCGCTACGTCCAGCCAGGGAAACTCCCCCCCTGCCAGGTGTAAAGGAGCAACCTGGACACTAAGGCATGATTGATTGAAATGTTTTATTTGAATAAAGCAATTAAAAAAAAAACAATATAAACAGAAACGTCAGATTAACAAGCAGTAGGCCTACAAAATAATTAAAAAAGCTAATTCAAAAGGAGTGAGCTTATTGCTCCCACCCCCTTTCCATCAATACTAAATATCATTCAAGAATCTATTCAATACTTGTATAACTAAATATGTGATATCTATGCATACAAATGAATATTACATATACACACAAACTTCAACACTTTATGTAGGACAGAAATAGTCAATTTGCTCGTCCACATATTATGGTGTAAATCCTCCATTCATTGTCAATGGGAATTTAATGTTTGTGTAAGATGAAAATAGCTGAATATAGGAGGGGCTAGCGCCTCTCAAAAATATATGTACCTTTATCAGGGTGGAAAAAATGGGGTTATACAAAATCGTGGGATAAAACTCTCAGGGAAAAAATATATAGCGACCATTGGAACACATTTGTTTTTCTTTTCATTATTATTATTATTATTATTATTATTATTATTATTATTATTACCCTTATTGATAATATTAGTAGTAGTAGTAGTAGTAGTAGTGGTATTATTATTATTACATTGGCACACTGTTTTACCTGTTTATTTCTTTCTCTATTATTTTATATAATTATAACAACAAGGAGCTTTTAACGACTAATAATTTCACCCACGTTTTCCCTTTACGCCTGTAAGCGTGTGACGTCACCGTAGAGTTGAGACAAAGTTCAGGGACACACACACACACACACACACCTGCAGGTGAGATGCCAGCCAAGGAAAATATAAGTAACACAAATAGACAGTCATCATCGCACGCGCGCAACTTCCCATGCAATATGTATTAGGACATAATAGAGAAAATATAACCACAGCCAACCAATCAAAACATGGCAGCCTTCGGGGGCTATTTAGCCAATGAATGAACAAGCCTGGATTCTGATGATTAGCTGCATATCAGCATATCAGGCACCACCAGTTTAACCCATTCTGACCTGAGACCAGATTCTAACGCACAGAAGAATGGTGGTTCTTACAAGAGGTAGAGAAGTGTGTACTCACATGCATTGTTTTTTAGCTTAATACGGTAAGTAAAAGTAGCAATTCTGCAATATAAAAATTAGTAAGTATAGAAGTAAAACATTAATTCATTCAAAATAAATTACTTGATTGAAAGTACAAAGGTTGGCATGAATATATACCAAAGTAAATTAACTGAATATTTTCAGAATTGTGTCTTTTTTAAAGAACAAACACCTGCACACTGTCTTCAAATGTCTATATGCGGCCTTTATCAGGCTCTTTCCAAAAAAGCTATCTTTATCTTTAAAAGATAGCCTGATGAAGGCCGCATAGGCTATACTGTCTTCACTGCATTTGAAGACAGTGTGCGAGTGTTTGTTCTTTTTCATTGTCGGGCACCTTACCCTCTCCTACGTGCCTGTGTGCAAAAGCCTTGCTTTTTATTATTTTACTTAAAAATAAATAGAAGATATATAGGCTTACGGGTGTTCTGTATCTGCCTCTGAGATATAGTGAAGTGGAATTGTATGTCTATTGTAAAAGTATTGATAACTGGACATACTGCAAGTAAAGAACCTCAACATTTCTACTCAACACCAGAACCTTAGAAAGCGGGACTCACACACTAGGTAATCGGGTGATTTTGGGGTAAGAAATGAACCACCCGAGTATCAGCGGGGTGTTCGGGCAACCCTGACAATCTGCATTATATAGAATCCTTTAGTGTGTGAATGTCTCATTGGTCTAAAATCCTTTAGTGTGTGAATGTCTCATTGTTCTAAAATCGTGTAGTGTGTGGCATGTTTAAAGTGCTCTCCTGTGAAGTGACTGAGTTCAGTTCACACAAGTGTGATTTTACCTTTTTAGTGTGGCTGGCAACCAGACTATTGTTATTTCCAGTTTATTGTACGTTCTAGAATCTAGAGTAACTCCTGATGTCATGTGGGCCAAGGTATAGCTACCCCATATCTTGCAAGTATGATCGAACCCTACAAACCCTCCCGCGCACTCAGATCAGCTCTCACTAAAACCCTCAATAAAAACGCCGGGACAACGCTCCACACGTCCCAAACTCTTCTCCCTTCTGGCTCCAAAACTGTGGAATGCACCCATTGCAGTCAGAACTGCAGCATCACTCCCAATCTTCCGCCGTAGCCTGAAAACCCACCTTTTCAGACTCCATCATGGCCCATACCACTTACCCTACCCCCTTAGATAGCATTTCTGTTGGCTTAGATAGCATTTGACACAGACTTATAGCATGTTATGTAGACAGCACTATAATTGCATTGTATATCATAGCACGCCATAGTACTGTACATATGTATAGCATAGTAGTAAATATGTATAGTTGTATAGTGTAGGCCTATGTATAGTTTCATTATATAGATATTCCACTGTTACTTTCTTAGCTTACGCATGTTTCATGATAAATGCTTTTATGTGATGGATGTCCCATGCTTTTGTTCTTGCTTAATGTAAGTCGCTCTGGATTAAGAGTGTCTGCTAAATGCCTAAATTGTAAATTGTATCTGTTTTTCCATTATTACAGTATGTCATGCTGATGCTATAATTAATAATCCTACCCAGTCTCACCCAAACACGGTGAAATAGCACGGAATTGCAATTCCGTGCATACACGCCATGATAACCCCAAAACCCGTACATATGACAACTGAAATCCTCCCCATAAAACAATGACGGAGGGGCGCCGTCTGGATTAAAACACGCTTTTGAATTGAAAACTATACAGACCTATGGGTTTTCACCGCTGGACGTATAAGCCAAGAGGACAAGTGGGGCAGCAGGGTATAAGCACCTTAGATTTCGCATTTGTACATGTCAGAGTAGCTACGGAGGCACCGGGTGCCGCGCAAGGTTGTCTTCAAACCATGTGACTCCCATTGGAAATACATTGCGGCGGCCATGACACACAGAATACTGTAGAATACAATAGTCTTATTGGTGTGAGTGAGGCCTTGGGGGTGACTGATTTAAGCAGTCACACCTGGCCTGAGTCAAACTAGAACTGGACTCAGAGCTGGGTGTGGCTGCGCACCTGTTGTGCATGGACTTGATCAAGGCACAACAGGTTAAATCAGTCACCTCCACAAACACTCGGGAGATAACCTCTGTCCGGACAGTGGGGAGATCACCTCTCCTGTGTAAAGTAATATTACTTTAAAATCTATTACTCTCGTATAGATTGAAAATATCAGAATCACGTAGCAGCAGTTCCACTTAACATCGTTTGTAAAAAAAGAATGGATTTCATCAATGGATGGTAAGGGCATTAATGACAGCAACACTTCATCTTCGTCGGCGCCTTCATAATAATATGCAGTATAATATGAATCGTATAGATATTTGTATATAAATTATAAAGACATACTATTCACTTTGTGACAGGTGTAATCTGTCACAAAGGCTAGGCTAGGCCTATATATAGGCTAGGCTTATATATATTGAGTAAATGTACTCTGTTATACTGTCCGCCCCTGCAATCGACAGATAGGTATAGATTTGACGTACGTGACAGGCAGGCGGTTCAGGGCCTGTGCAACGTTGACTGGAGTGTGTTCAGTTTAAATGGGGAAATGTTGACCGAGCGAGAGAGCGAGAGAGTGAGCGAGAGAGCGAGCGAGCGCCTGGCAGAGCGCTGCAGCATTACATTCCCTGCAGTGTAAACGGCAGGCTGGCAAGCGTGAGGCTGCTCTCTATTTATCTTGGCTCTGGGCTTATCGCCGGGAGATTGCAGATTGTTATGAGAAACATTTTTTTGTGGGTGGCCCCGCGCGTGTTTGTGGTTAGGCTCCGGGGCACGGTGGTAGACACTTCCTGTATAGCCCTCTCTCTCTCTCTCTCTCTCTCTCTCTCTCTCTGCGTGCGTGCGTTTGTGTGAACCTGGTTTTATGTCTATGCATAATTTTTCTGGGTGTAAAGTTTTAAACGGCTCGCCTGCACCTGTTGTGTCATGGCTTCCTGTCCTTGATAAGCAGGGTTACATTTAAAGAAATTGGGTTTTCAGTTTTCTGAAAAAGATGTCAGTCGTTCTTCGAAAGCAATTGGCTATTCAAAAATAGCAGATATACAAGCTCTTCTATTTTTTTACATTTTCGGGGGAATAAATCTTGAAAGTGTGAGAACTATACTGATCTAGAAGGTATTTGTAGAATCGGGGCCGTGGGTCTTATAAAGGACGACTTCACCCATTTTCAACCTATCTTCATATAATTGGTTCTCACTTGTTGCTTGTGATTATAATGGGGGGCTCCAATGTTTGGGAATCCCTGCTCTGTAACACTGTCACGATATCAGTCTGTTGCACACTTCTACTGTTTAGTGATGTCCTAGTGTTTCCTGTTCTGCCTAGTTGTGTTTGCCTGTCTTGTCTCACATCCCTGTGATTACTATAGTTTTCTCCACCTGTGTCCTGTTAGTCTCCCAGCCAATCCCAGTGTTGATTGTTTGTTCTGTTCACCTGTGTTTTGTTATCCCTGTGTCTACTTAAACCCTCAGTTCCTTGTGTTCCCTGCTTGACTATAGACGTTGTTATGGTGTTCTGTTCCCGTTATGTTCACCCATTCTGACCTGAGATCAGATTCATACGAGGTTTCCACTGGACACACACTGGTCTGATTAACCCATTCTGACCTGAGATCAGATTCTAAAAATGTCAGTCGTTCTTCGATTTTTCAAAAATAGCAGACCTACAAGCTTGTGATCTGAGCTTGTAGATCTGCTATTTTTCAATAGCCAAAGCATAACATGATGCTAACACCAAAATGGGTTCCCGTTCAGAATGGGTTAACCTAGTGTTTTCACTATAATAAATACTTTAATTTGACGTTCTCTGCTCCTGGCTGTCTGTTCAGCATTTTAGGTCCTATATTACTTGTCTTGAGTCGCACCGTGACAAACACAGAGACTTCCCAAACTGGAGGAGATGATTAATGTGGAACATTGTTTTCTCACTCAACAATAATTGAGCAGTTGAGACGGTCTAAGTCCACACTAAATATCCATAATGTATAAATCATAGATAAGGGTTCAGGACAGCTAGGCCGCAACCAACCAACTAACTATACAACCTCACAACGCACTCGCACTGTGAGACTTTTTGAGCTTGTAGATTGGTTATTTTCTCAGTGTTTGCCTTTTTCCTGTCATTTGACAATTTGGCCAATTTCGTATTTAAAAGGTCTTAAAAGTCCTTAATTTTGTCACTTTAGTAATGTGCAGATACCTCGTATACACTTTGACCAAATTGTCAAATGCTGCAGGAAAAAGGCAAACACTGTGAAAATAACAAATCTACAACCTCAAAATATATATCTGATTTATATATTTATCTGAGGAACCGAGTCAAACTAAGGGTATACATAAAGAAATGTATCTTTATGTATATACTGTTTCATTCTGTACATGAACTGAAGACCAAAATAAAATAGTGAAAGTGAAAGTGAAGGGTGCGTTCGGAAATGCGCACCGGGAGTGCACTCGCCTATTAGTTTGCATTGCACAGTGCGCTCAGTGCGCTATTTCCGAACGCGCCCCTAAATGTAATACCTCAACTCCTACAATCCCAAGTGCTCGTCAGGGAGGGGGGGGGGGGGGGGGGGGGACCCGACTCCCATGAAGTTCAAACGTGATACATTTGGGGGAGTCTGTTTGGGGGTCCTTGCCGAGGGAACCTTTCCCTACTCCTGTAGCATCGGAGGAGTTGTCTGCAGCCTAGCTGGTGCGGAGCCTCCATATACAGCACTAGGCTGCAGCCTAGCTGGTGTAAAGCCTCCATATACAGCACTAGGCTGCAGCCTAGCTGGTGTAAAGCCTCCATATACAGCACTAGGCTGCAGCCTATAGCTGGTGTAAAGCCTCCATATACAGAACTAGGCTGCAGCCTAGCTGGTGTAAAGCCTCCATATACAGCACTAGGCTGCAGCCTAGCTGGTGTAAAGCCTCCATATACAGCACTAGGCTGCAGCCTAGCTGGTGTAAAGCCTCCATATACAGCACTAGGCTGCAGCCTAGCTGGTGTAAAGCCTCCATATACAGCACTAGGCTGCAGCCTAGCTGGTGCGGAGGCTGCAGCCTAGCTGGTGCCGAGCCAGCATGTGTGTTTCAACAGTGACTTATGTTCGGGGAGTTTCACTGGAAGGATTCTGTTCTCCTGAAGGTCACCGCACGCACGCACACACGCAGGCAGGCAGGCAGGCAGGCAGGCAGGCAGGCAGGCAGGCAGGCAGGCAGGCAGGCAGGCAGGCAGGCAGGCAGGCAGGCAGGCACGCACGCACGCACGCACGCACGCACGCACGCACTCACACACTCTGACTCAAGCGTTTCCGTCAGGTCGGCTCTGTGCAGCCAAATTAATTTGGGGATTAGAGAAAAGCGGCCAGGCGGTGAGAGGGAGAGAGTATTTCCTTCTCTAATGTAAATGTGTCAGCACCGCAATGTGGAAGTGCTCTGTTACTGTTATAGTAAAAGTCATCATGCATTCAAAAATCACTTCCCAATGGACCACTGCCAGAGACAACTTTAACCATTTTTTTTATTTCTTTATAAATTGATTCAGTTTGAGATCGCTCTCACGTCTCACCACCTTCTGGGTTGCTCTCCGTTGCTAGGCGACGACGCTCGGCTAGGCAACGGTCCGTCAGTGAAAAGGTTCCCCAACGTTCACTTCAATGTCATAACTAAAGCGTCGCTGGTCACGGTTACAAAATTCATGCCGCATTCATGTTGCATCATTAGGCAGAAAATGCACTCTGGGCTGTGGAGGTGGTGGAGGTGGAGGTGGTGGTGGTGGAGGTGGAGGTGGTGGAGGTGGAGGTGGGTGCACTCTAACCTGGGCTGTGGAGGTGTGGTGGAGGTGGAGGTGGTGGAGGTGGTGGAGGTGGAGGTGGTGGAGGTGGGTGCACTCTAACCTGGGCTGTGGAGGTGTGGTGGAGGTGGGTGCACTCTAACCTGGGCTGTGGAGGTGTGGTGGTGGTGGTGGAGGTGTGGTGGAGGTGTGGTGGAGGTGGGTGCACTCTAACCTGGGCTGTGGAGGTGTGGTGGAGGTGGAGGTGGTGGTGGTGGAGGTGGGTGCACTCTAACCTGGGCTGTGGAGGTGTGGTGGAGGTGGAGGTGGTGGTGGTGGAGGTGGGTGCACTCTAACCTGGGCTGTGGAGGTGGAGGTGGAGGTGGAGGTGGTGGAGGTGGGTGCACTCTAACCTGGGCTGTGGAGGTGTGGTGGAGGTGGAGGTGGTGGTGGTGGAGGTGGGTGCACTCTAACCTGGGCTGTGGAGGTGGAGGTGGAGGTGGAGGTGGTGGAGGTGGGTGCACTCTAACCTGGGCTGTGGAGGTGTGGTGGAGGTGGAGGTGGGTGCACTCTAACCTGGGCTGTGGAGGTGTGGTGGAGGTGGAGGTGGTGGTGGTGGTGGAGGTGTGGTGGAGGTGGAGGTGTGGTGGAGGTGGGTGCACTCTAACCTGGGCTGTGGAGGTGTGGTGGAGGTGGAGGTGGTGGTGGTGGAGGTGGGTGCACTCTAACCTGGGCTGTGGAGGTGTGGTGGAGGTGGAGGTGGTGGTGGTGGAGGTGGGTGCACTCTAACCTGGGCTGTGGAGGTGGAGGTGGAGGTGGAGGTGGTGGAGGTGGGTGCACTCTAACCTGGGCTGTGGAGGTGTGGTGGAGGTGGAGGTGGTGGTGGTGGTGGAGGTGGGTGCACTCTAACCTGGGCTGTGGAGGTGTGGTGGAGGTGGAGGTGGTGGTGGTGGTGGAGGTGGGTGCACTCTAACCTGGGCTGTGGAGGTGTGGTGGAGGTGGAGGTGGTGGTGGTGGTGGAGGTGGGTGCACTCTAACCTGGGCTGTGGAGGTGTGGTGGAGGTGGAGGTGGTGGTGGTGGAGGTGGGTGCACTCTAACCTGGGCTGTCATCGCATCATGTAGTTGAGGTCTGCAGACAACAAAGGATAATGGTTCTGATGACGGATGCATGCAGCGCTGCCTCACTGTGTGGCATGCTGCTGCCTGACGCGCACAGGCACACACGCACACACGCACGCACACAGACACACACACACACACACACACACACATCGATACACACACAAACACACTCAGACACACGAGCACTGCACACGCATATGCACGCATACACATGCACAAAGGCCCCACACCGTGTATACTCGCGGACCCACTCACAGTCTCACACACACGCACACATGCACCCTCAGACATGAGTGCATGCAAGTACACACGTGAGGGTAGGCCTACAAATAACACCATTCAGTTACACTGCTCTGTCTGTGAGGGTACAAATAAACACCATTCAGTTACACTGCTCTGTCTGTGAGGGTACAAATAAACACCATTCAGTTACACTGCTCTGTCTGTGAGGGTACAAATAAACACTATTCAGTTACACTGCTCTGTCTGTGAGGGTACAAATAAACACCATTCAGTTACACAGCTCTGTCTGTGAGGGTACAAATAAACACTATTCAGTTACACAGCTCTGTCTGTGAGGGTACAAATAAACACCATTCAGTTACACTGCTCTGTCTGTGAGGGTACAAATAAACACCATTCAGTTACACAGCTCTGTCTGTGAGGGTACAAATAAACACTATTCAGTTACACTGCTCTGTCTGTGAGGGTACAAATAAACACCATTCAGTTACACAGCTCTGTCTGTGAGGGTACAAATAACACCATTCAGTTACACTGCTCTGTCTGTGAGGGTACAAATAAACACCATTCAGTTACACTGCTCTGTCTGTGAGGGTACAAATAAACACCATTCAGTTACACTGCTCTGTCTGTGAGGGTACAAATAAACACCATTCAGTTACACAGCTCTGTCTGTGAGGGTACAAATAGCACCATTCAGTTACACTGCTCTGTCTGTGAGGGTACAAATAAACACCATTCAGTTACACAGCTCTGTCTGTGAGGGTACAAATAGCACCATTCAGTTACACTGCTCTGTCTGTGAGGGTACAAATAAACACCATTCAGTTACACTGCTCTGTCTGTGAGGGTACAAATAACACCATTCAGTTACACTGCTCTGTCTGTGAGGGTACAAATAAACACCATTCAGTTACACTGCTCTGTCTGTGAGGGTACAAATAAACACCATTCAGTTACACAGCTCTGTCTGTGAGGGTACAAATAAACACCATTCAGTTACACAGCTCTGTCTGTGAGGGTACAAATAGCACCATTCAGTTACACAGCTCTGTCTGTGAGGGTACAAATAAACACCATTCAGTTACACTGCTCTGTCTGTGAGGGTACAAATAAACACCATTCAGTTACACTGCTCTGTCTGTGAGGGTACAAATAGCACCATTCAGGTACACTGCTCTGTCTGTGAGGGTACGAATAACACCATTCAGTTACACTGCTGTGTCTGTGAGGGTACAAATAAACACCATTCAGTTACACTGCTGTGTCTGTGAGGGTACAAATAAACACCATTCAGTTACACTGCTCTGTCTGTGAGGGTACAAATAGCACCATTCAGTTACACTGCTCTGTCTGTGAGGGTACAAATAAACACCATTCAGTTACACTGCTCTGTCTGTGAGGGTACAAATAAACACCATTCAGTTACACTGCTCTGTCTGTGAGGGTACAAATAAACACCATTCAGTTACACTGCTCTGTCTGTGAGGGTACAAATTACACCAACAGAGTGATTCAGTTACACCAGGGATGTGCAGAGAGTGATAGAGAGGCATGCAGGGCTGATGTAAGAGGGCACTTTTAGACAAAAATTGCGAAAATAGCAGATCCTGAATGCTGCTTCTGGCATGGAATGTTAATGACGTTAAACCACCCCCTCTCGTGTATAATATTGCTTAATTCAAAGTCAAAGTCAACACTATACATTTTTATATATATGTTTTCTCTTCTGGGGGTTTCCCTGCAGCCACAAATCCCTTTTCAGATGGTGGTCCGTGACCAGGATACATATTTTAGGGGTCCTTGACATGAAAAGGTTTGAGCAGAACTAAGTATCGTGTTTTTTAGTCCCAAAACAACACAGCTGAAATTACATGAACGGTGCTACGTATATGCACCTTGATTTATTTTTATGCTTTATTTTCTTTGTGAAAAGTGGGGAAAGATAGGGCCTTTATGTCACTTTGTGGGGCCCCCACCACACACCTTAAAGATAGGGCCTTTATGTCACTTTGTGGGGCCCCCACCACACACCTTAAAGATAGGGCCTTTATGTCACTATGTGGGGCCCCCACCACACACCATTAAACCCATGGATGTTTAGAGTCGAGCTCAAAACACCGCCGTCGGGTGGAAACCTCATATGTCCAAAACTGTTATACTTTTCAATTAAGGAAATACAGCGGATCTTCAAGCTGAAAATACATCGTGATTTATCGACTACATTCGTCATATACTTTTGTGTGTCTCTGACTGTGCTACGATACGGCAGGGCATTCAATGGCAAGAAAAATAACATCAAATGTGAACATAATATTGTGGAGATAAGAGTATTTTTTTTGCCCAACTAGTGACGATCAAAAAGCAGGTTTTACTGCAGAGGAATTCCTGAGGTGTGCACTAAGTCCTGCCGTGTAAAAACACTGGCCAGTGTTTCCAATCACACTCACTCACACACACGCACGCACACACACACACACACACACGCACACACGAGCGCGCGCACAGGCACAGCCGTGTCAAGTGGTCACGCATCCCGACGGATCTGTCACCAGCTGCTTAGTGTGTCCCAGAGCTGATGACGGACCATGGACCATCTCTTTGTCCACGCACGGCGCAATGCAACGCAATGTAACACAACACAACACAACACGCTCACATTCCCACTCTGACCAGCAGCCCGCCAGAGAAAAAGTTATGATGATGAGGGGCGGCGGCGGCGGTGGCTCGTGGGTAGAGTGGCTGGATGGTAACCGCAAGGTTGCCAGTGTCGAAGTGTCCTTGAGCAAGACCCTGAACCCCAAATTGCTCCTGATGTTGTGAATGGGTGAATGTAATGCACAATCCATGTAAAACGCCTTGGATTAAGGCGCTATATAAATGCACTACCGACGATGATGATGATGATGATGATGACTCTGCACGTCCCAAACTCTACTCCCTCCTGGCTCCAAAACTAAGGAATGCACTTCCCAATTGCAATCTGAACTGCAGACTTATCAATCCCAATCTTCCGCCGTAGTCTGAAAACCCACCTCTTCAGACTCCATCTTGGCCCTTAGCACTTACCGTAGTACTTGCCCTAAGCCTCAACGACCTTACAGGCATATGCAAAGGCTCAACTTTTTGTAGACGTAGCACTCTAGTGTATACGTTCTTATAGCTAGCTTACATATGATTCTATGATTCTCGGAACAATTTTTAGGTATTTGATGTATTAGAATGTTTTGTTCTTGCTTACTGTAAATCGCTCTGGATTAAGAGCGTCTGCTAAATGCCTACATTGTAAATGGTATGACGGCGACCCCACACATGTTCTATTCATTTAGGCTCTGTTCCATTCTGATCAAACAGAGTCAGGGTGCTGCTATTGTGTATGTTTGGGCTTGTTGGATGAACTTGGATCACTGGAATCACTCTGCTACACCAGTAGTAAGTGTATATTGTATAATATAGCGTGCCACCAAGTGGCGCGCTACGAGCTTGTAGGTCTGCTATTTTTGAAAAATCGAAGAATAACTGACATAGAAACATAGCTTTTTCAGAAAACTGTCAGGATGTAGAAGACATTTTTAGAATCTGATCTCAGGTCAAAATGGGTTAAGTCCTAAATGCTAGCCTCACGTTGCGATACTAATATACACTGCGTGGGCAATATGCAGTGGAGGCAGATGAAGTCTGGCTGCACCAGGCTATTCAAGTGCTGGAATATAGAAACTGGGCCTACAGTATAATGACTTGACTATAACAGGTTTATTTTACAGTATACATTCTTTGCTATTTACTTGTCTAGCACGTTGGATTTGTAATACAAGTATGAATTATTGTCGATCATGCCTTTCTGGCTGTCTCGGCCAAGGGAGGGAGGATAGTGAGTGAGTCACTGCTTCATAAATCTAACACACTGCTGCTTTCCTCTCTCGCTGTGTGTCAGCAAGTCTATAGACCCAGGACACCAGGACACCAGGTGCACCACTCAGTTCACACGGGTGTGATTTTTTTGCACCATTACTTGGCTGACTGTGGAAAATGTATAACCCCCCCCCCCCCCCCCCCCATGCAAAACCCATTTACAATGGACACCATGCATTCCAAAGATGATTTGTTGGAAGCATCAAGGAGTGCCCAGCCAAGGAGAGGAAGGAAAAGATATAAGGAAAGATACTGAAAGGCCGGCAGAGAGACAGATAGGCAGGCACGCACAAATAGTATATTTATGGTATTTGAGCTGCAGTCTTTTTGGTCAAATATTCACCACTCATGTGTTAACCCATTTTGGGTGGGAACCCCTTTTGGTGTTAGCATTACGTTATGCTTTAGCTATTGAAAAATAGCAGATCTACAAGCTCATAGCGCGTCACCGAGTGGCGCGCTATGAGCTTGTAGGTCTGCTATTTTTGAAAAATCAAAGAACGACTGACATAGAAACATATCTTTTTTCAGAAAACTGTCTGGATGTAGAAGACATTTTTAGAATCTGATCTCAGGTCAGAATGGGTTTATGGGGATGAAAGGGACACATGTAGAGAAAGCCCCCGACACAATGACCCAGACATATATGGTTCCGGACCGGTGCAGCGTATTGTAGTGTTAGGCCCGGGTAGTGCATGCAGGCCCAAACGCTAGTTATAAGTACTAGTCCTTACCCGTTGTGAGATATTCCCCCCCCCCCTTGTGGCCGTGGGGGGTACTGCGCCCGGGTGCGTTTGTAATTGACTAATAAATTAATTAATAATCATTAATGTGCCAAATCTGAAAAAGGGCTTCGTTACGCCCTCCATATTCATATGGTCAATGCCTGTGTGAAAAGTGGGAGTGATTGGTGCAGGCAGTAAGGAGCTACGGCAGTGTTTCTGACACACAGACACACACACAGACACACAGACACTCAGACATTGTTAGAATTATAGTATGATGATAGGGAGGTTCTGATGACGTTGTTTTTGATCCCGATCCGATCATTTGATTTTGGGTATCAGCCGATACCGATTTCACCCGATCTGATTTTTATATTTATGCCAAGTCACAATAGTATACAATGTACAGTCTAGGATCATGAGATGGATATAATAGTGATCCTATGTGTCACGGTCCATGACGTGTTATGTTTTTCTAGTGTTCCTTGTTCATGGTTTTGGTTTTACTTTACACTTGTGTGCTTTTATTGTGCAGTCTGTTAGTGTTTCCTGTGTTGCTCATGTTACCTGTGTTGTCTCACCACCAGTACCCTGATTACCCTAGTGTTTCCACCTTATGTCTTGTTAGTCTTTTAGCCAATTGTTGTGCTGATTATCTGTTGAGTTTCACCTGTGTCTTTGTGTATTTATACTCCCCTGGTTGTCAGATCATTGTTTTATGTCACCAGTGTTTTTGCTCCTAGTGACCTCCCAGTGTATTCCTAGTTCCTGTTCTCTTCGTGTTCCTGGATTTTGGAAATAAACGTCCTACTATTCCACTACATTTCCTCTCTGCCTCTGTCCTGACCTTGGCTCCGAAAACCTCCTGCCTCGTACTGTGACACTATTAGGGATGTCCCGATCACATTTTTCTTTGTTCCCGTTCCGATTCCGATCATTTCAAAACGACGTTGATTGCGTGTGTGTGTGTGTGTGTGTGTGTGTGTGTGTGTGTGTGTGTGTGTGTGTGTGTGTGTGTGTGTGTGTGTGTGCGTGCGTGCGTGCGTGCGTGCGTGCGTGCGTGCTTGCGTGCGTGGTGAGTCATACAGCTGGATGGAGGTGAAAGAGGCTGGAATGATTTCCTGAGACGTTCCAGGTCAGAGGACAATTCCAGGTCAAAGACGGGAGTCAGTTTCAGCTTCCTTTTTGATAAGAGGTTTCTCTGTGACTGACTGATCAAAAGCCGGCCACGAAATGACTGTGCTGAGCTTTACTGTACATGGACAGGAATATTCCACTAATTATATTAATTATATTCGGAATGACAGCTCATTCAGAACTAGCCTATTCTGGGCCGGGAACCCCTTTTGGTGTTTTAAGCATTATGTTATAGTTTAGCTGTTGAAAAATAGCAGATCTACAAGCTCATAGCGCAGCACCGCTACGAGCTTGTAGGTCTGCTATTTTAGAAAAATCGTGAAAATGTGGCACAAATCTTTGAATATATATTCCTTCAGAATGAACGTTTTTAACTCAAATCTTTGCTTCTGGGGGGGGGGTTCCTGGAACAACATATTTTCAGATGGGGGTCGGTGGCCAATTAAGAATAACAATATTGAGCACCACTGATATAGAAACATAGGTATTTCAGGAAACTGTAAGGATTTAGACGTTTTTTAATTTCGACCTGCAGGCCCAAATGGGTTAAAATAAGTGCTCAGAGCTCAGGTCAGGCAGGTTATTGAAGGCCAGCGATGTTCGGAGGTGGGAATTTAGATGTCGATCTTAGCCGATCAGGATGGAATATGACAAATCGTATACAGATGCGTCTTGATCACATGACTATACTATAGAGATAATGTGTACCGTTTCACGTGATGTTTGGACAAAATGTTAGTAATATTGAAAAAAAGTGATTTGCAAAAATCGGCCTACTGTAACAGGCCAATTTGAGAACTTTTGATTTAAAAAAAAAGGCTTCTAAATCCTAACATCTTTCTGAAAAACCTATGTTTCTATGTCAGTGGTACTCAACCTTTTTCATGTCAAGTACCCCCAGAATTATCTCTATTGGGCCACGGACCCCTATCTCAAAATATGTAGTTCCAAGAACCCCCCTAGAAGCAAATATTTTAGTTAAAAAATGTTCGCGCTGAAATATATATTCAATGATTTGCGCCACATTTTAACGATCTTTCAAAAATAGCAGACCTACAAGCTCATAGCGCGCCACTCGGTGGCGCGCTATGAGCTTGTAGATCTACTATTTTTTTAATAGATATGGCATAACATATAATGCTAACACCAAAAAGGGGTTCCCGCCCCAAAATGGGTTAACAAACCTTTTTATGCGTTTTCCATGTGCAATGAATCCATATTGAGCAACATGGCCCCGTTGTGAAATGTAATCAGACGGTGTTATTGTTGGACTCGACCGCAGGTGACACGGACGACTTTCCAGAGAGCTTCACCATTGTTCTGTTAGCGCTCTCTCCTACACAGCTGGTGGGGAGGGGAGGGGAGTGGGGCGGCCATGTCGCCATGACAACCAGCTACATCGAAGCTTTATCTGCAGGAAAACCTGCATGACTACATGGTACCAAAAATGTGAGGGGGAAAAAAATCACACCCGTGTGAAGTGAGGGGCGCTATAGTACCATCGCTTTGTGTACAGGACAAATATGCCGATTTGCTCGTCCACAAATCAGTGTTGTTTTTGGCAGGCATTTTTTAGATTTAGTCAGTCTTAGGGCCGATTCATACTCCTATTTTAGAGCCGAATAAAAGTCGGTTCGGCGCTGTAGAGCCTACAATTTGACGTCATTTGAGGTTCGGGGGGGCGGGTACCGTCCTAAAGTCGGCTCTTCGGTGCTACTGAAAATTTCTGACAAGCCGAAATCATTTCGGCACTACAGCGCCGAAACAGCGCTAAAATAGGAGTATGAATCGGCCCTTAGTCTTTTGGACGAAATGCTTATTAGATTTAGTCACTCTTAGTCATTTGGACAAGATGCCTAATTAGTTAGTCACTCTTAGTCATTTCCACTATGGGCGTGTTCGGAAATGCGCCCTGAACGCACTGGTGTGCTCTCTTGTCGTTCGTTTATTCAGTGCACTGCGCACCGTGTGTGCCGAGTGCCCGCACTGAGCGACCCTAACCTGAAGCTGGGGTTGTCCACTGAGTGACCCTACCCTGAAGCTGGGGTTGTCCGGTGTGATTCATGTGAATGCGTCACAGCTGTGGTCGAATCTTAAATTAGGCACACTGAACGCACTCTGTGACATCACCGCCCACCACACTCAACAAACTGACCACATTCCCGGTGCGCATTTCCGAACTCGCCCATTATGTCACAGCCCCCTGTAGCTTGGCCTACCAGGGTCTGTGCTGCTTACTCTACCTGTCTACCTGCAGGTTGGGAAATTGGGGTGCCAATCAGTACATTGGGAGCACCTGGCCAGTATTCCCAGTGTGCTCTATAAGGACTGGGCGTTTGCCACACTCACGCTCTATCTCTCTCTTCCTGTTGGCAGCAACACTTTTAGTTTAGCCTTGGCCCTTTGGTTTGCACCATTCAACACCCCACACTACATTTACCACACCAGTCTCACCTACACTACTGATTACACTGATTAACACATCCCACCCTTTGTTGAAGAGTCTGAGCAATTATGTTTTATTTTATTTTATGCCAGTGTTAATTTTGAGTTGGCTAAGACTAGATAGTTTAAGACTGAGCTTAAATCAGAATTTGCTACTAAAAGTAACACTAAAACACTAAAATACTTTTAGTCTTACTAGAATTACAAAAATTACTAGGTTAGTTTTCTGGTTTAGGTTTATTCTAAGTGGGGAACAAAGTGTACTTTATGTAGACATAGTAATTAACACTCTATAGTCTATACACTTATAGTTTCATTATATAGATATTCCACTGGTTCATAGCTTACATATCACCCATTCTTGAGATAAGGGACAAAACTTTTTTCAAACTGGATTTTTTTTTTTTTTAAGATACATTCAAATCAAATGGATGTATTTGTAGACACAGGTCTCAACTACCAATATTGAGAAGGAACAGGTTTTTCACATAACATTTCTTTCTAAAATGGGACATTTATGCACTTAATACCCGATTCATGTCAACTCCGTCAGACACACTAAAATACCTTTTAATTGAATTTGATAATTTCAACAATAATATAAAGTCCTCAGTTCTCTTATAATGGCTTTCAGTAATCAAGTTAAGTAATACAATTATTTTAATATTGTTTTTTTTTCCAATATCACACTATTATGAAATATCCAATTTCTCAAATCCGTCATTTTAACCTCTATTTTCAATATTATAACATGAAAACCATGTAAAAAAAAAAAAAATCATCATTACGTATCATTTCAGTTGGTGTTTCAATACATATGCACAAAATATTTAACATCACATTTTCTATTTCTTTGGAAATTAACAAAAACATCTCGGGACGAACATCTGACGGAGTTGACGAACATCTGACGGAGTTGACAAGTTTAACTGATTTAGGTTCTAGATCACCTAGGATCTTGATTCTGGTGACTAATCCAACATTTTCAAGGATGAGGAATACAGTGGTACTATTTATATTGGCCCTGTGACCATGGCAGCCATTTTCAAAATGGCAGCCACCTGCTGTTATCTTACAATAACTCAAGTTCTACACCACCTAGGATCTTGATTCTGGTGACTAATCATACATTTTCAAGGATGTGGGATACATTGGTACTATTTAGATTTGTCCTGTGACCATGGTAGACATTTTTCAAAATGGCCGCCAACTTTCTGTTATTTCCCAATAACTCAAGTTCTACACCACCTAGGATCTTGATTCTGATGACTAATCCTACATTTTCAATGAGGAGGAATACAGTTTTATCTATTTAGATTTATCCCGTGACAATGGCAGCCATTTAAAAAAATGGTGGACCTGCTATTATTTTACCAATTTAGTCAGGGAATATTATCAGAATAATGTCAAATCTGTGAATACATTTCTTACCAAGAATTTTTTCACCAATGTGTTTGTAAAGGTTTCTACTAACATATCCCACATTGGTTTCTATTGAACCACCCTAGAGGCATTTTTGACAGCTGCTGAAAGTTGGGTACCATACCAAGTGGCTATGGCAAAACTAGGGAGTCTATGGCCAAACTAGGGGTCAAACCCCTTGGGCTAAATTCGGCCATATATCCACTTGCCCAAATGTGCTGACCTCATTTTGTGATGATGGCTATGGCCGTTTTCAGCCCAAGGAGTGTTCTTCGTGCATAGCTAATGCTTGGAATGCATTCAGAATCATGAAAACTCCCTAGTTTGACATGTCACATGCTACTTAAAGCATAATGAACATTTTGCCTTATATAGGTTGTTGATGGTACCCCAACTTTCAGCAGCTGTCAAAAGGTCCCCTAGGGTGGTTGAATATAAAGCAATGTGGGATATGTTAGTAGACACCCTTCCAAACACATTGGTGAAGAAAATTCTTGATAAGGAATTTATTACCAGATTGTATTAATATCCCCTGACTAAATAACTCATCTTCTAGACCACCTAGACCCGACTTCACAAACAGAGACCCGATTGACACCTAAACAACAAGTTTGGACAGCCCCACGGAAAATAGCAAGTGTCTACCCTAGGCCCAGAGGGAGACACAGAACTTAGATGCGGCTCACATGTTGCACGACTCCTCAACAAGCTGCCACCAGAGATGAGAGCTGAATTCTGCTGCACAATGCTCTGCGGCCCAGGAGCAACCAACACCCTGTTGGAGTTCTCTGAGTGGTTGAAGCATGAGTCCTAGCCATATAGCCTGTGCAAAGGCAAACACCTTGAAGACCTGCTTGAGGTGAACAGTGAGCAGTGAACAGTGAGCGAAAGACTGGAGACAGAAGATCTGCCTTCAGGACTATCAGGCAGGATGTGCAGACACTGAAGGCATCAGTGTCGTTCTGTGTCCCCAGCATGTCAACCAAAGCAATGTTACCAAATCAAAGGAGCCTTCACCTCAAGTCACCTGGGGCTGGGTGAGCAATCGTATCCTGTATCTAGCCTCACAACTAAATACAGACACTTGGCCAGACTGCCATTTGAAAGGGTCAAACCCTTCATCCTGATTGGGGAAGACCACCCCACCTAATCACACCAACCGAACAAGTGAGGTTGGGGCCTCCAGGTGGGCCAGCAGCCATCTGCACAAGACTAGGCTGGACCCTGCAGGAAAGCAATCTCCAGCCAAGACAATGTAAGTTGACTATAACAGAGCCCCAGAACACAGAGCTCATGAGAAGGATGGAGAAACACTGGCAGGAGGCCACCAAGATACAACGCCACACTGCAGTGGCCAGTGAAGTCAAACTGTGCGTCTGTACCTGAAAGAGACAAGTCAAAGGCCAGAAAGCCCACCTCCTTTTAATGTCCTGTCAGTAGCAACTCAACCTGCACCTGAAATAAGCCCTGACCCCTCCCAGAGAAAGTTCATCCTTGAAAATGTAATGATTAGTCGCCAGAATCAAGATCCTTGGTGGTCTAAAACTTGAGATATTGGTAAAATAACAGCCGGTTGGTGGTCACTTTGAAAAACAATGGCTGCCATGGTCACAGGACAAATCTAAATAGTACCACTGTATTCCTCATCTTTTAAAATGTATTATTAGTCGCCAGAATCAAGATCCTATGTGGTCTAAAACTTGAGTTATTGTAAAATAACAGCAGGTGGCGGCCATTTTGAAAAACAATGACTGCCATGGTCACAGGACAAATCTAAATAGTACCAATGTATCCCTCATCCTTGAAAATGTAGTCTTAGTCACCAGAATCAAGATCCTAGGTGGTGTAGAACTTGAGTTATTGTAAAATAACATCAGGTGGCGGCAATTTTGGAAAATGGCTGCCATGGTCACCACAAGACAAATCTGTGATGGCCCTATAGCCAAAAATGTTCCTTAAGGCATGCTCTAACTGTGTGCCAAATTAGAATACGTCCCATTATTCAAAAACTATCATTTTATTGTTTTAGGAACACTTTTGTCAACTCCGTCAGATACATGTCAACTCCGTCAGACACAAAACCTGACGGAGTTGACGTCTGACGGAGTTGACAAAATGTCATTTGTTTTCATCTTAACCCTCTGTAGTACAATGTAGCCATTTTGTTTTTGCTTCATTTGTTAGCTAAACCTAACCCTAAACTTTTATAATAAACATTATTTTGGAATTCTTAACAAAGATCATAATAATGTCCTGACGGAGTTGACATGTAAAAGCTGTGACCTCATTGATATCAACATTGTTTGTTTAAAATATCAAACAATTGAATGCTTGTCAGACCAGGTGCTCCACTGTTGCAACAAATACAAACGGGACTTGGAAAAGGAGTCTTCAGGCTAAATCTGTCGACAATATTTTCTGATTAATTTAAGACTTTTAAAAAACCTGACGGAGTTGACGGGAGACGTGGGACACACATTTGATATGAGATATCTAATGGAAAATATAAATTAAAATTATTGTGTATATTGTTTGCTATGTTGTTGACAATCTACTTTAATTTAGTATGTATATTTATGTGATTGTGACAGTATTAGACACTTTTTTAGCAGTTTGAAATTATGACCACTTGCTGGGGACAGGCTAAATACAGGCGTTTTTGGGTACAGTGCCTGCTTTTAACTAATTCAGATGGCATATGAAAACAATTATAATGAAATGAATGGCATAATAATGCACAACTGTATTACATTTAACTTTGCAAGTGCTTTTATTTTTATTAAATTAATTTATTTTTAACAATAATAAGGCTCTTATGTGTGGGACATGTTTTTTCCACTTTTGTCCCTCATCTCAAGAATGAGTGACATGATTCATGATGACTTTTTATATATTTGATGTAGGCTATTACCTTTTTTGTTCCTGCTTAAGAGTGTCTACTAAATGCCTAAATTGTAAATTGAGGCCATTGTGTGGCGATACAGAGTCACAGCCAACCAGAAGTGGGCATGGACTAGGGCACTAGGCGGTGTATACACACACACTCAACACCACTTGAGATGGACAGAAAGGACTATACCAGTTACTAACCGTGCATGGTGAAAACAGTACTCACATGTTTTTTTACATAAAGGGATATATATTTTATTGTTTTTGTCATTTTATCAGTGTTAAGTGAACACCACAGGCAATTTTTAAGTTGCTCGATTCAGAATTAACTATTTAGATATTTGATATTCATTGTATCTGCCACGCCCCCTTCCTAATACAAAACTAACCTCAAACTCCATTGAGTCCGGCAGCCGACAGGCTTCTTTTGTTTAAAGTGGGAAATTTGCTATTATTATAGTCTTTTTTATTGGCCTAATATATATTGTCTATATCATGAATCCACTTGCTGACCGGCTGTTATTATTGGTGCAAATTATTTTATAGGGGTTTCTTGTGACCCTCTATAACATTAACATCCTATTGGTATATGGTAGGTAAATATGTATCCTAATATGTTAGCTGCACCATGTTTATTTATTGTGTTTATTTATTACTTTTTTCATTTATTTTTAGGAAAATCAAAAGCATCAGGGAAAGAATCAGGCTCAATCAAAAAATATATATAAGAGCCAGTCCATGTAGACCAGGGGTGCCAAAAAGGTAGATCGCGATCTACCAGTAGATCGCGTGACAATTTAAATATAAAAAAATGTAATATATATATATATATATATATATATATATTTGCATCTGCCACTTGAATAAAAATTACTTGTTTGATTGACACAAAAAAGGGCCTTTCAGCTCAAACCCATGATGCAATCTTATAGTTTCAAGAGTCTTGCTGTGCACAAACGATAGCATTACAAATTCAATACAAAAAACACTACCTATTCCATTACATATTTAGACTATTTTCAGCAATGGTATTCAGTTGGTAGATCTTGTTGAGCTGGTCATTTTTTGAGTAGCTCTCAAAAAGCGTGGGCACCCCTGATGTAGACACTTAAAGACAAAGTAGAGACATTTAAAAGCCTTAAAATGTGCTCTTAACCGTGTCACTCATGCACAGCTCAGACACGCCCATTTAGCGACATCCTGAACTGCCTGTGAACAGTTTGCTCTGCGATGCCGGTGTGAATTCAGTGTGAATTCAGTGTGAATTCAGTGTAACGCTGCTGTGTTCTATTTAGCAGCGACCCCCCCCCCCCAAAAAAAAAAAAACGACAGAGTGTAGTCCGACAGCTATACCGTATATCTCTGCTCAGGCGCTGTTGAAGAGTTGCTCAAGGCTACAGTAATAAAATAAAAAAGGGGTCAAATAGGCACAGAGATAACTGATTTAATGTGAAAAGGCATGAGTTATTCTTTCTTCTTTCACAGAATGAGAGCAGGAATTACTGGGGAGTGGAAGTGGTGCAGGGGAGTGGAAATATAAATAATATTTTATTTTTTTCCTATACGATTGATTGATTGAAGGCGTCACTGCGTCATCGGAGCGCTGTGAAAAGAGTGGAGACCAGCTCGACTCGCTCCGTAGCGCGTCACGCCTGTCACGCAGCGACGTGTGTCCTACATCCGTTTGTAGCTTCACGGTTTCCTAACCTAGTGTAAACGCAGCCTTAACCCGTTTTAGACGGGAAACCCCCTATGTGTTATACTTTAGCTATTGGAAAATAGCAGATCTAACAAGATCTGCTTGTAGATCTGCTATTGAGCGTTTTTTAACTCCAATCTTTGCTTCTGCATGGGGGGGGGGGTCCCTGGAGGAGGAACAACACATTTTCAGATGGGGGTCAGCGGCGGCCATATTTTTGGGAGTCCTTGACATGAAATTGTTTGAGAAAACATAGGTTTTTCAGAATATTTTCTATTTAGAATACTTTTTTTTGTTTTCTTTTAAGAATCGACCTCAGGTCTAAATGTGTTAAGTAGCAACACACGCTGCCAAGTGTCTCCACACTGTAACCAAATATTGTTTGTAGGCCTGGCATGCAGGCCGTTGTCAGACACCAGTTCCTTCTGTTTATAGTGTCGCCGAGTGCCAGTCACTGCAGTGGTTTTCAAAGTGGGGGCCGAGGCCCCTGAGAGGGCCCCCGAGAGGGCCCCCGGTCATTTCAAAGAGTGCCTGTTTGACA
>NC_139703.1:39033658-39093658 GCF_964188405.1 Protomyctophum parallelum | reverse complement strand
CGTGAGCTCTGGTTGGCTGTGATGCACGCGGCGTCTCAGTACCTGAGCTCTGGTTGGCTGTGATGCACACGGCGTCTCAGTACACGTGAGCTCTGGTTGGCTGTGATGCACACGGCGTCTCAGTACGTGAGCTGTGGTTGGCTGTGATGCACGCGGCGTCTCTCAGTACGTGAGCTGTGGTTGGCTGTGATGCACACGGCGTCTCTCAGTACGTGAGCTGTGGTTGGCTGTGATGCACGCGGCGTCTCTCAGTACGTGAGCTGTGGTTGGCTGTGATGCACGCGGCGTCTCTCAGTACGTGATCTCCTCACCGTTCACTAACCAAAGTCTGAACGACACACTTCTCTGACTGACTTCTGCTACGCTTCACTCTGAAACAGGTAGATTTTACTTTCTTTATGTAGACATGCCATGATTGCTATCTATCATTAACACTTAAAACATACAGTTCACTCACAAAATGCTGGTGTTGTGAAATGTCATCAGTATTTTAGTAACTGATTTCTTTGTTTGATCTCGTAACGGACTGAGCTATGAGCGGACTCTTTGTATGTGTGTGTGTGTGTGTGTGTGTGTGTGTTAGAGTAAGCAGAGGGGGAATCCATACATTTGCATATACTATCAGGCGCTCGTCTGTCTGTGCGTAGCGGTGCGTTCTGTGCTACTGTAAGTGGCGTGCGCCCTTTGAAAACACATGACTAGTGCGTCTAAGTGGTTTTTTAAAGGGGTCAATGACCCATTTTGTCACCAAATATTTCCAGTGTAATTTTGCGTATTAAAACAAGGCACCTTTATATTAATTGTTTTGTTAATGTTATGTTTTAGGACGATGGAGATTGTGACCACACCTGCTGTTCATCACGATGACTCATACTACTATGTGCATGATTATGATGACTGGATGGATCTGTTCGGGAACGGCTCAGGAGTCGGGGGGTATGCATCCTGGGATGAAGGATATGACCTGGTCTGGAAATCCTTCCCCATCATGTCCGTGGTCATCTACAGCGTGGTGTGTGTGCTCGGGGTGTCGGGGAACGGTGTGGTCATCTGGGCGACGGGCTTCAGGATGAAGAAAACCGTCAGCACCGTTTGGTACCTCAACCTCGCCGTGGCCGACTTCCTGGCTACGGCCGTCCTGCCGCTGAGAATCACACAGAGCGCTCTGGACTGGCACTGGCCTTTTGGCTGGTTCATGTGCAAGATGGAAGGTCTGGTTTTCGACATGAACATGTACGCCAGCATTTTCACCCTTGTGGTCATCAGTGTGGACAGATGTGTCGGTGTGGTGCGTCCGTTGTGGGCGCGGTGCAGTGGACACCGCACCGTCAGAAAGGCCTCCTGGGTCAGTCTGGGAGTCTGGGTTCTGGCTCTGGTTCTGAGCACCCCTAGCTTCATCTTTAGGGACACAGAGCCCGTCTCTCGTGATGAGGTCATGTGCTACAACAACCCTGCACTCGTCGCTGACTACGGTAACCGTACAGCTGAAGAGAAGCAGTTGCATGAATTCCGTTTGGAGGCCATGTTCGTCACTCACTTCGTCGCGGGATTTGTGGTTCCTTTCTCCTTCATCGTCTCGTGCTATTCCATCATCATCTACCGGCTCAAGAGTAACCGCTCGCTGGCCGGCCAATCGGGTCGTTCCTTCAAAATCATAGCAGCTGTTATCGCCGCGTTCTTCCTGTGCTGGATCCCCTATCACATCAAACGGCTGCTTTATGTCGGGGCGACAGAATTCAGTGACACAATGCAACTTGTGCACCTCTTTGGGTTACCCATAACCCGCGCCCTGGCGCTTCTCAACAGCTGCCTGAACCCGCTGCTCTACGTGTTCAGCCAGGGTTTCAAGGACGTGTTCCGCAGCAGGTCCGTCCTAAAGGTCCTGGAGAAAGCCTTCGCTGAAGAGCCGCCTCAGGCCAATTACACTCCCCCAGACCCAGCCGTCACCCGTCCAATGATCGCCCTGTCTGAGATAGAGGGTAGCACCGCTCCGCCCAGAACCCAAGACCCTGAGACTGTCCTGTCTGAGATGGAGGGTAGCACCGCTCCCCCCAGAACCCAAGACCCTGAGACTGTCCTGTCTGAGATAGAGGGTAGCACCGCTCCGCCCGGAACCCAAGACCCTGAGACTGGCTGAGACTTTAATAGAGACTGTCTGAGACACTGGTTTAGGGATTTCTTTTGGCATTTTAATTAATGTAGAACTGCAAATGGCTTTTCTTCTCAGTACTTCTCAAACGATGATGAAAAACGTCCCAAACTCTTTTACAGCAGGCGTCCTGAATCTACAGTGCTAGCCCAGCTCAGCAGTGGCACGCTCGCATGCAAGCACGCACACGCACACACACACACACACACACACACACACACACACACACACACACACACACACACACACACACACACACACACACACACACACACACACACTGTATGTACACAAAATGTATGTATACAAAAATTGTGGCACTCCCTCTTTAAAAAGCTGTATGAACAGAACAGAAGTTAAGTTGCTGTGGTTTACCGTCAGCGTCTCACACTCTGACATTTAGCTGTTTCCTGCTGTGGCTTTTTGACGGCTGAGCCGACGTAGAATCAAGCTTTAATATGCACAAAAACCCACTGTTTTACGTGTAAAACTGTGACAATAAAGTTGATTATGATTCTGAAGCTTGCTTTAATAAAAGTTAAAACATTATTAACCTCTATAACTAAAATGTAAAAAATAATAGCACCATAAAGGATAATTCCATGCTAGAAGGCTTTCAAACCTTTATTTGTAATTGTTACGTCCCCACCAAAGAGGTGTCCCCCCCCCCCCCCCCCCCCCGAACCTCAAATTACGTCACATTGTAGGCTCTACAGCGCCAAACCGACTTTTATTTGGCTCTAAAATAATTCGACCCTAAGCCTGCATTGGTGGACCGAGGCTACAAAGGGTGAACCACATAATATTAACATGATACATGAGATAGTCTCTCTCTCTGATAGCAAGGCTATCTTATGGGAGCCCAGGCGGTGGATGGGAAGGAGTGTAGACGGAGATTCAGAATACTTTCTTGTATGGTTGGCACAGCGTAAACTATAGCAAAACAGCAGTGTTCATTCACTGGCCCTGCAATAATAAAATGTTAGCCCACCTATTCAATACTACAGTAAATACAGAAAGACAGAGGACAAAGAAAAACAACATACGACGTCTGCGAGGCAGAGTAGCACACCTTCACAATGACACGGTGACGGGCAACAGCCGTAGAAACACACTGAAACAACAAAGTCCACCATTGCATTCCGGTGGTGCCAATAAGGCACAGAATGAATGAATGTGTGTGGAGACAGGAGGACACCAAACATATACCTTCTGTGTATCACTGGAATAGCACAAGGTATGTTTGGTGTATTATCCTCTTTCTACTTTATCTTTCTACTATATTTTAGCCCTATTTTATACATCAGAAAATAGCCAAGGAAGACCGTTGCTCTGTCGGTGGAGAGGTGAATATGAATAGGACTGTACTGTATCTTGAGACATTTGGCGCGTCTCCTGAGGAGGCGCGCCTGAAGCCTGTCCTGCATGGACACATTGGACAGGGTATCCAGACGTAGAAAAAATCAATTCTTTAAAATATGGAGATATTGCCCGACAGCACAGACAATAATTAAGCTATCTCTGCTCTAATACATCTTCAAGGACTGGAAGGGGTTTGGGGAGCCGGAGGGGGGGAGGGGGGGTGGGGGGGTAGTGGGGGTTGGGGGGGACGTAGATCCGTCTTGTGGCAGATTGAGATCTTCTCTTGAGAAGGCGTCCATCCGTCCTGATGCCTCCTGTCATTAGCGCTGAGTTATAAATGACACGTATTAATAAGGCGTACAGCGGAGAGGACATCGGGGGGGGACGTCTTAATGGTCTTTGATGTTTGAGGTGAGACGGACGTGGGGGCGGGGCCGCGGGGACGGGATAATTGGAGGAGGAGGACAGCAGCGTGTGCGTGTGTGTGTGTGTGTGTGTGTGTGTGTGTGAGGGTGTGTGTGTGTGTGTGTGTGTGTGTGTGTGTGTGTTTGTGTGTGTGTGTGTGTGTGTGTGTGTGTGTGTGTGTGTGTGTGTGTGTGTGTTTGTGTGTGTGTGTGTGTGTGTGTGTGTGTGTGTGTGTGTGTGTGTGTGTGTGTGTGTGTGTGTGTGTGTGTGTGTGTGTGTGTGTGTGTGTGTGACAGCAGTAGCGCATGCAGGGCCGCGCTAAGTGACTCTCTGACAGCAGCTGTTGCACTTCCTGAACGCACATACTGGACAAGTTTATTAGTGATACAGTATATATGGAGTAATACAGTAATACAGTAATACAGTAGGCTAATACAGTAATACTAGAACACTAGATGTCTGACATCATAAGTCTAACCCTATTAGATCTCCATATATGGAGCTGACCTGTTCTGACATTCCATCTGTTGATCTGACCTCATCAAACCCTGTACACTCAAGACATGCTCCATAGTGGAGAAGAGATCCAGTAGAAGAAAAACAAGTCATTTGATGCTTGGTTGGCTGTGCGTGGGTGGGTGTAACACTACAGTTAAGTATCAGGCATTATGACACCATCAATCAAGTCCTGCCAAAAACAATACAACTTAGTTGACTAAAATCAACTGTATATATATAGTTGACTAAAACGAAGTCATTTCAGATGACTAAAATGTGTCTATAAAACGAAGTGGAATCGTAAATAATAAATATATATCGAAGAGACTATAAGGACTAAAAACTAAATCAAGCGTTTCTGTCAAGATGACTGAAGTCTCGGTTCAACTCCATACGACCTGAACTTCCATGTCACTTGACAAGCATAACTAATGTGTTCCAGGGCTAAAGATGAACGGAAATTTGCCACTGGCCCTCTGACCCGTGTGCGTTCTCCCGGGAAGGGTTTTTTCAGACGTTGGAAGATGGAGAGGGCCTCCAAGGAAATGAGATAAAAGGTGCAGAACCAGCAGGTATAAGACCCAAGTCGTGTCAGAGCAGACACTCAAATGACAGGCAGAGAAAACGGATTTCTATTTCTGTCATTTTTAATTTGATGAAGTGGAGTACGTAATGAGACTGAGAGAGAGAGAGAGGGGAGCCGGGATGTATCAGACTGCAATGCGTTATCTCTTTACCTGTAGGGCCAGTGCAGGTTCCCAAAGTGGGGTCCGGGGAACTCCAAAAGGGACTTAGAGGGCGTTACAGGGGGTCCCTCCCATCCAAAATGAGAAGCAGTTTATCCAATGTAACACTTTAACACTGTGACGCGTTATACTGTGGCTATACTCCAAATGAGTATTTTTTTTAGGGAACTTTTGAATGATAAAAAAAAAAAAAAATGTGTGTGTGTGTGTGTGTGTGTGTGTGTGTGTGTGTGTGTGTGTGTGTGTGTGTGTGTGTGTGTGTGTGTGTGTGTGTGTGTGTGTGTGTGTGTGCATACAGTATGTGCGCGAGCGGTGTGTGTGTGTGTGTGTATGCGTGTGTGTGCGCGGTGTGTATGTGTGTGCGTATGTGCGTGCATGGTGTGTGTGTATGTGTGGTGTGTGTGTGTGTGTGTGTGTGTGTGTGTGTGTGTGTGTGTGTGTGTGTGTGTGTGGGTGTGTGTGTGTGTGCGTGCGGTGTGTATGTGTGTGTGTGTGTGTGTGTGTGTGTGTGTGTGTGTGTGTGTGTGTGTGTGTGTGTGTGTGTGTGTGTGTGTGTGTGCGTGCGGTGTGTATGTGTGTGTGTGCGTGTGTGTGTGTGTGAGTTATCTGTTATCTCTGAGCCAGTGCGCTATAGCAGCTGCTTGGGGGAAAAGTGACAGGTCTTTCATCGCCCCCGGCAGGAAACAAGAGGAGGGTCCCGTGTTGTCTGGGACCACCCCCCCCCCCATCCCCCCCCCCCCTCCCCCTCCCAGACAGACAGACAGACAGACAGACAGACAGACAGACAGACCTGACGGACAGACAGGACAGTGCAGTCATTCTCCTGCAGTTTGTCTGAAGTCATTAGACACTATTGTTAACCCATTTTTACCTGAGATCTGATTCTAAAAATGTCTTCAATTTTTTTTTGAATCCCCAAAAATAGCAGACCTACAAGCTTGTAGATCTGCTATATTTTTCAATAGCTAAAGCATAACATAATGCTAACACCAAAAGGGGTTCCCGCCCAAAAAAGACATAACACAACTCTGACTGCATGTTGTGCCTGTCACAGCCCCTGTAGTTTGGCCTACATAGGGTCTGTGTGGTTTGCATGTTGTGCCTGTCACAGCCCCCTGTAGTTTGGCCTACATAGGGTCTGTGTGGTTTGTCAGGTAGGCATCATTTATGTCTTGGCTTCCTACAGGTTCTGAATTGCCAATCAGTGCATTGGGAGCACCTGGCCAGTGTTCCCAGTGTGTTGGCTGGCCTCAGTGTCTCTCTCTCCTTCCATGAGAGCAGCAGCATATCTTTGCACCATTCAACACCCCACACTACACCCACCACACATCCACTCACTGATCTACTGATTAACACACTCCACCTTAGTACTGTATTATTGTTTGATGCATATTAAGTTGTTTATATTGTAAATAAATATTGGTTTGTGCACTTTTAAACGGCTGTGTGTCTTCCTCCTTTGTTATGGCCCAAGAGCCAGGTCATAACATGCCCCATGTGAAAAACTGTGGGTCTGGCAGGGTGTGTGATCACTGATCACTGATCACACATATTATTTCCTTATGTCATGAGCATGAAGAGAAACACTTCAAATCCATTGTCGGGGGTCACGCAGATCAATGCTCTCAAACATTTTAATGTCAATAAGCCCCAAATTCATGGGTATTGGAAACGATAGGGATGCACGATTAATCGGTAGCATAATCAGAATGGTCCTCTGTATAATATCGTAATCGGTCAGAATCGGTATCGGCAGATATGACCCCAGGCACCGACTGGCACAGAAAACCGGCCCTGGCATTTGTGGTCTTCACAGACCCAGAGACGTCCCAGAGACGCTACTATACTGTCTGACTGTAATGGCCTAGTGGGGAGATGACAGATTTAATAGATTTTTGAAGTTTGGTGTTTAAAGCGAAGATTTGAAGAGTCATTTATATACACACTCTAAAAGTGATCCTCCCCCTGGCCAGCCGGGGCGCCGGATGGAGGGGAAAGTAACTGGTCTCTATACTGCCTCCCCCTGGCCAGCCGGGGCGCCTGATGGAGGGGAAAGGAACTGGTCTCTATACTGCCTCCCCCTGGCCAGCCGGGGCGCCTGATGGAGGGGAAAGGAACTGGTCTCTATACTGCCTCCCCCTGGCCAGCCGGGTGCCTGATGGAGGGGAAAGGAACTGGTTGGAATAACGTGTTCCTTCCACTCGCTATACGTCCTATACCGGGGACACTCCCCTCTGCAGGTGATAAGAAGCAGCCTTCTCACTCCTCATGCATTGAAGGAAGCATTATATAGCTCAGTTCGGGGCTCTCCCCAAGTTGGCAGAGGGAGAGTATAGAGCCCAGGATTACAGCTAAGGCAATTGGCACCGGGTGAGAAAAAAGGTTACAAAATTGTGTGATGAAAATTATTAAAAAATAATATATATATATATATATATATATATATATATATATATATATATATATATATATATATATACAGTAGGCCTATCTGAAAGTGAAATCAAAGTGTTCTTTGTTTTGCTGGAGAACCCCCTCAAGGACCCCTACCGCCCTGGGGAACCCTCCTCAAGGACCCCTACCCCCCTGGGGAACCCTTAAGGACCCCTACCCCCCTGGGGAACCCTACGCAAGGACCCCTACCCCCCTGGGGAACCTCCTCAAGGACCCCTACCCCCCTGGGGAACCTCCTCAAGGACCCCTACCCCCCTGGGGAACCCTCAAGGACCCCTACCCCCCTGGGGAACCCTACGCAAGGACCCCTACCCCCCTGGGGAACCTCCTCAAGGACCCCTACCCCCCTGGGGAACCTCCTCAAGGACCCCTACCCCCCTGGGGAACCCTTAAGGACCCCTACCCCCCTGGGGAACCCTCCACAAGGACCCCTACCCCCCTGGGGAACCTCTCAAGGACCCCTACCCCCCTGGGGAACCCTTAAGGACCCCTACCCCCCTGGGGAACCCTCAAGGACCCCTACCCCCCTGGGGAACCCTCAAGGACCCCTACCCCCCTGGGGAACCCTTAAGGACCCCTACCCCCCTGGGGAACCTCCTCAAGGACCCCTACCCCCCTGGGGAACCCTACGCAAGGACCCCTACCCCCCTGGGGAACCTCCTCAAGGACCCCTACCCCCCTGGGGAACCCTCCACAAGGATCCCTACCCCCCTGGGGAACCTCCTCAAGGACCCCTACCCCCCTGGGGAACCCTCAAGGACCCCTACCCCCTGGGGAACCTCCTCAAGGACCCCTACCCCCCTGGGGAACCCTTAAGGACCCCTACCCCCCTGGGGAACCCTCAAGGACCCCTACCCCCCTGGGGAACCTCCTCAAGGACCCCTACCCCCCTGGGGAACCTCCTCAAGGACCCCTACCCCCCTGGGGAACCCTTAAGGACCCCTACCCCCCTGGGGAACCCTCAAGGACCCCTACCCCCCTGGGGAACCTCCTCAAGGACCCCTACCCCCCTGGGGAACCCTCAAGGACCCCTACCCCCCTGGGGAACCCTCAAGGACCCCTACCCCCCTGGGGAACCCTACGCCAGGACCCCTACCCCCCTGGGGAACCCTTAAGGACCCCTACCCCCCTGGACCCCTACCCCCCTGGGGAACCCTCAAGGACCCCTACCCCCCTGGGGAACCCTCCTCAAGGACCCCTACCCCCCTGGGGAACCCTTAAGGACCCCTACCCCCCTGGGGAACCCTCCTCAAGGACCCCTACCCCCCTGGGGAACCCTCAAGGACCCCTACCCCCCTGGGGAACCCCCTCAAGGACCCCTACCCCCCTGGGGAACCCTTAAGGACCCCTACCCCCCTGGGGAACCTCCTCAAGGACCCCTACCCCCTGGGGAACCCTCAAGGACCCCTACCCCCCTGGGGAACCCTTAAGGACCCCTACCCCCCTGGGGAACCTCCTCAAGGACCCCTACCCCCCTGGGGAACCTCCTCAAGGACCCCTACCCCCCTGGGGAACCCTTAAGGACCCCTACCCCCCTGGGGAACCCTCAAGGACCCCTACCCCCCTGGGGAACCTCCTCAAGGACCCCTACCCCCCTGGGGAACCTCCTCAAGGACCCCTACCCCCCTGGGGAACCCTCTCAAGGAACCCTACCCCCCTGGGGAACCCTTAAGGACCCCTACCCCCCTGGGGAACCTCCTCAAGGACCCCTACCCCCCTGGGGAACCCTTAAGGACCCCTACCCCCCTGGGGAACCCTCAAGGACCCCTACCCCCCTGGGGAACCCTCAAGGACCCCTACCCCCCTGGGGAACCTCCTCAAGGACCCCTACCCCCCTGGGGAACCCTCTCAAGGAACCCTACCCCCCTGGGGAACCCTTAAGGACCCCTACCCCCCTGGGGAACCTCCTCAAGGACCCCTACCCCCCTGGGGAACCTCCTCAAGGACCCCTACCCCCCTGGGGAACCCTCTCAAGGAACCCTACCCCCTGGGGAACCCTCAAGGACCCCTACCCCCCTGGGGAACCCTCAAGGAACCCTACCCCCCTGGGGAACCCTCTCAAGGAACCCTACCCCCCTGGCTGGGGGTCCATGCATGCAGAGGGACCCCCACTTTGAGAACCTGCAGAGTGGCACTGTCTCCGTCAGCACGTCCAATATGGAGATGTTAATTCAGCTGCCATAATGCAGACGATACGATACGAACGCCACGATGGAGAGAGCAGATAAAACCTCTCTAACCTCTCTCTCTCTCACTCTCTCTCTCTCTCTCCCTCTCTCTCTCTCTCTCTGTCCTCATTATTTATTCGTGCGGGGTCACCAGGTGCGCCGGTGAACCGTGACTCAACGCCGTCCTTCTCCAAACAGAGCTTTTTTTGTCGTCGTCGTCGTCAGAAGACAAGCGGGGCTTGGGCTGGCTCTGCGTGCACATCATGTCATGTCAGGATGTGTAATAGTAGTGTAAATAAAATGCGCTGCAGTCGCCCGGCGCTAAACAATGACTAGTTTGTTCCCCACATGGAGCTCCGGCTCCGCAGAGAGGGAGCGATCCGATGCACCATGTCTTCTTTTTGGCTCCGCGACCCAAGCACCTGTAAACGTATTCCACACAACGAGAACAGTGTGGAGATTATAATACAGCAGACCGGTAACACGTCACCGCCAAAGCAACTCCCCCGATTATGTATTACAGTACTGTACTTAAGTACAGTTATTCGCTGGAGTACAGTATTTCCAATTTTCTATACTTTTACTTCTATACTCCACTACATCTCAGAGGGATTGTATACTATTGTAAAAATGTCAAACTTCAATTAGTTACTAAATTAGTTACTTTGTAGATTTCTTTATATTATTAGCCTATACAAAACATATTCAGCCCTATATATACATTTCGGTTTCGGCCGTTTGATCAAAAGATCTTTATATACTTTTGAAAACTGCGGCGAAATGGGACATTGTGCATAACGATCAAGTACTTTCTACTGTTGGTACTTTAAGTACATTTTGACACTGATTATACTACAAAAGAGAGTACTAAGAGTAATAAACAATGTAGGATACCGGGACCACACACACACCCACTGTTTTTACAATCACACCTTCTGAAGTTCACAGATATGGTCAATGTTAAAATTCTACAAATCATGTACAAAGGAAGATAACCAATTACCGGTAAATGTACATGACACATTTCTGGATAAGGAAGGGGGATACAACCTTAGAGGACCACTGAACTTCAAAAAACCTGTGATGCGCACAAACTTAAAAACAAGGAGCATCTCCTCTTCCTCTGTGGAATGAGCTGGAGAATGAACTAAAGCACTGTGGAAACATAAACCAATTCAAAACTAGAGTTAAAAAAAACTATTTTTGATAAAT
Organism: Protomyctophum parallelum; assembly: GCF_964188405.1. NCBI lineage: Eukaryota > Metazoa > Chordata > Actinopteri > Myctophiformes > Myctophidae > Protomyctophum > Protomyctophum parallelum. The sequence goes on along the minus strand of NC_139703.1, from coordinate 39,082,664 downwards.
ACAGAAGTGAAGAGTACTAATGGCATTACAAAAGGGGAACTATTTTACTCATAAGTAAAAATGTGAGTACTTCTTACATCACTGGACAACAACACAGCAGACCGGGCGGTGCTAACGCATCGCTGCCAAAGACACCAGGTTACCCAACTACGGGTAACCACCATATGAAATGTGACCTCAATTAGCTTCGAGATCTCTATCCCATATTTGTTTTGATTACATTTCTGACAAGCTGGACATATTTGGAGTATTTCCATACTAAGTTGATATTTAGTTTTTGATCAGTAGATTACAAGAACAAGTGCTTTGTTTAAACTCTATAGCGATATCTTCTCCGACCTGTCGCATTCCGCGAGTATACACGGAAGTAATACGACGTGATGTCAGCAGGTCAGACAAGTTTGCCACAGTTTAAACAAATAAAAGCTCTCATTCTTAAAATCTACTTGGTGAAAAAAGTAGCAACTTAGTATAGACTATAGCCTATTATGTCTATAGCTTTTGTGAAATAAATAAATTTGTGTTAATCTTGGGCGAAGGTGTGGTCTTTTTTTATATATTTTTTATCCCACGATTTTGTAACCCATTTTTCACCCCTGTGTCAATCATCTAATCTCTACACACCCTCCACCACCTAGTCCCCATATATGGGGGACAAGGGGAGAGCAACGGACTTGAACTCATGCTTCCTTCATGCCTGAGTATCCAAGTTGCTCCTTTACACCTGACAGGGGGGAGTTTCCCTGGTTGGACGTAGCGCGTGGAAGGAACACGTTATTCCACGTTATTAACATTTTAGGACATGTCACACCAATGCAACTCCTTGCAACAAAACAGTTTTAACTTTTAAGGACATGTCACACCAATGCAACTCCTTGCAACAAAACATTTTTAAGGACATATCACACCAATGCAACTCCTTGCAACAAAACAGTTTTAAGGACATATGTAACTAAATTTGACTGAGGGATTGCCATTGGATTTTTTATTCATATGTTTATGTCATATGTCATATGAAAGCAGGGGATCATAGCTTCAAATTGACATATTGGTTGTTCAGTTTGGCCCACCAGTTTTGGAGATATGGCTTATAGAGTAATGTCTTGCAGAGAAACAGCGAGTTGAGAAAACAGGCTTTAGACGAGTCTGCCTGTGCAGCTATTAACTCATTTTGAAAAAGAAAAAAGAAAAAGAACGTTTTTCTCCTCGGGTGAACATCTGTAATTTGTGCGATGGTAGTCTCTCAGTCAAATCTGGTCACATATGTCACAACTCCTTGAAACTGCCATTGGGGAAAATGGTTTCATCCAACTATACTCGCAAACCGTTTGGTTTGCGAGGAGTTGCATGGAGAATCATCGGTGCGGTTTGGGCCTTATATACTTGTACCTCTGCCATTTATCATGCTTTTTTTTTTTTTTTTTTTTTTTAAGATATTTTTTTTGCGGCTTACGCCTTTTATTGATTTTTGAAGGGACAGACAGTAGGCTGACAGGAAACGGGAGAGAGATGGGGGGATGACATGCAGTAAAGGCCGTGTCGGGTCCGGGAGTCGAACCCGCGGCACACTGCGACTGGATTACCAGTCCGGTGCCCAGACCGTTACGCTACGGCCTGGGCCATTTATCATGCTTTACTGTGTACTGTGCGCCATTGTCCAGTGTGTAAAGCAAGACACCTTATCTAGTGGTGTGTGACAATGGATTATTTTTTTTCCTCAGACTGTCCCCAGGAGAACCGTGCGAGTCCTTTTGTGAACAAACTATGCTGCCGTGGCTCACATTATCTGCTCATAGCGCTGTGCTTTTACCTGTTAAACGGACAGACTGATAAAGAGAAAGGGAAGTTCAACTGGGTGCTATCAATCTGTCCGCTGTCTGGCCCTGTCTGGGAGGAGAATGGAATAAACAGAGCCTTTTATTCACTATCTTTGATTATAGAAAAAAAAAAAAAAAAAACGTGCACATGTGGTTGGGGTCCGTGCACGTGACATCACCTGTCTGTCTGTCGCCGGCCGGAGGGCATGTGAGAATTCCTACCATGCAGCAGTTCTTGATTTAAAAAAAAAGGTTTTGACTGTAAAAGTACATTTTGTGTCACTCTGTGTCATAAACCTGTGGTTCTCTATTCAACCCTAACATTAAAAAAAGGCCCCCGGGGCCTTCTTTCCTACAGTATGTGTTACATGTTTCGAAAAGTCTACGAAGTATGTGGGAGAAAAAAAAACAGTGTGCACAAGAAATTTGGCACAGATCGGTCGAGCACTTGAAATTAGCCCCGGATACAGACAGACAGACAGACAGACAGACAGACAGGCAGGCAGGCAGGCAGGCAGGCAGGCAGGCAGGCAGGCAGGCAGGCAGGCAGGCAGGCAGGCAGGCAGACAGACAGACAGACACAGACACAGACACAGACACAGACACAGACACAGACACAGACACAGACACAGACACAGACACTGACACAGAGGCAGGCAGGCAGGCAGGCAGGCAGACAGACAGACAGACACAGACACAGACACAGGCAGGCAGGCAGGCAGGCAGGCAGGCAGGCAGGCAGGCAGACAGACAGACAGACAGACACAGACACAGACACAGACACAGACACAGACACAGGCAGGCAGGCAGGCAGGCAGGCAGGCAGGCAGACAGACAGACAGACAGATTCTGCTTAATTGTCATATCACAGTTTTACAGGTAAAAGTAAGTGGGTGAAATTAGTTTTAGTGCATAGGTCCTATCGTGTCATTTTTTTTTCCAAGAAAATTAGATTAGATTAGATTAGATTAGATTAGATTCAGATTAGATTCAATTTATTGTCACTCACTGTACACAATATAATATACAAAAGTATACAAATACTTAGACAGTGACAATAAATTGAATCAAATCTGAATCTAATCTAATCAAATTTTCTTGGGGGAAAAGAATGCTACTGTATAGGCCTATGCACAAAAACTAATTTACAAAATACGAAATAGAAAGACATTTAGGGAGGTGGGTTCAGGAGATCAAGGCAGGAAAATTAATAAAGTCTGAGCGCTTTTACCACAATGAGCGCTATGAGCTTGTAGATCAGCTATTTTTTATTTTTCTTTTGAAAACTTTCGAAATATATTCGAAGTCAGCGAACGTTTTTACTCAAATCTTTGCTTCTGGGGGGGGGGGGGGGGGTCCCTGGAACAACATATTTTCAGATGGGGGTCCACGGCCAAATACAGATAATTCTGGGGATCCTTGACATGAAATATTGAGCACAACTGATATAGAAACATGAGGTATTTCAGAAAACAAAGGTATATCAGGTATAAGAGCATCCATCCCTGCTACATGCATACAAGCAGCTATGAGGTGATCAGGTGCAAAGCCGTTATAATTGTGATGAAATCCGCTGCCGGTAGTTAAGACATTTAGGACTGAGACCAGATTTTACAAAATGTCTTTGTTTCTATGTCAGTGGGTTTTCAAACTATTATTGTCAAGGATCCCAAAAACTAGATGTATTTGGCCGCCAACCCCCATCTGATAGAATATAATTATATTCAAAGATTCGCGTCACTTTTTTTTTTTTTTTTTTTTTTAATTTCTTTATTTCTCAAAAAATAGCAGATCTATAAGCTCGAGCTTGTAGATCTGCTATTTTCAATCAATAGCTATAAAGTATATAACATAATGCAAAAACTAAAAACACCAAAAAGGGGTTCCGGCCCTGAATGGGCTAAGCCTCTCTAGGTGTAAATACTGTAATTATATATCTCTGTACAGTCTCCAAACAAACAAGGTATGCAGACCGAAACGTTGACTTGTTAATACAGATGTAATCGCCGTGTAATCCTACCGCCGCTGTCCCTGCTTTGTCCCCGCTGTGTGTGTGTGTGTGTGTGTGTGTGTGTGTGTGTGTGTGTGTGTGTGTGTGTGTGTGTGTGTGTGTGTGTGTGTGTGTGTGTGTGTGTGTGATTCCTTTTTAGCCTTGTGTGCAGCGGCGTAACTTTATATTTACACCCATCGGCCATAAAGTGCTCCCACCTGTTATTCAACCGAGGAAAGAGCTGTGTGTGTGTGTGTGTGTGTGTGTGTGTGTGTGTGTGTGTGTGTGTGTGTGTGTGTGTGTGTGTGTGTGTGTGTGTGTGTGTGCGTGCGTGTGCGTGTGCGTGTGTGTGTGTGTGTGTGTGCGTGTGCGTGTGTGTGCGTGTGCGTGTGGACTCCCTGGCCTGAAGTGTCTTCTTGAGAGGGAGTTCAGGTTAGGCCACTGCTTCTCAATGTGGGGTCTGGGAAGTTCTGTTTGTTACACAAAGACACACACACACACACACACATGCACCCACGTGCATGCACAGACACACACGCACGCATGCACAAACACACGCACACATGCACGCTATTTATTTGACACGTTTTGTTCATGTAGCCAGTTGTTTTTCAGTGTCCTCCACCGGGAGGACACTGCTGTTGTATACCCTAAAAAAATTGCAGGTCTCATTGAAAATGAATAATTACTATAGGCACGTTAATCGCTGCCCTTCTGCCAATTAAGGCCCTTAATGAATCAGAATCAGAACCTGTAACCCGGGGTGGAGAGGGTTGGGTCAGAACCCGTGGGCCTTTAGTCTACTGTGGGGTTCTGTGTGTGTGTGGCTGTGCCTTTAACAAGTCCAGTGCTGGATTGGAGGGCGGAGCCAGAGATGATTAGTGGAAGGGGAGACACCTGGCCATGGTCTCTCCAAACACTATTTAAGAGACCTGCTCTCTCAGATCTGCATTTCTCCACAGGCCTCAGGAGAGGTTCTAGATTTTGGGCAGCATGTTTCCCTGCCAACATAAGTTGGAAACTTTGATCGCAATAGCAAAAAATAATTCAAGATTTCAATTCCAATATAGAAAAAATAGCCGATCTACAAGCTCAAAAGCTTGAGCTTGTAGCTCGGCTATTTTTGCTACGACAGTAATATATGTCCCTAGGGAGTGAGTGTGGAAATATAGTGGCCTTCTCCATCGTCAAAGTTGCCCACCCCTGGTCTAAATGCTTTGTTAACTCAGACATGCTGCGTCCACACGGGCAGATACAAAAGATACAAACATGCAAAGCTACACCGTGTATTTGTATAGCTATTCTAGTTTTTGCAGCAGCTACAGACGTCGGACGCATCTTTGCATCTTCATGTCACTGTGCTTCCATTGACAATGAATGGCATAGACCGTAGCTTTGCATCTGCTTGTGTGAACGCAGCATTAAGTCTATACATTTCCCAAAATTAAATGCATGAATCAGTGTGACTGACCAGAAGCAGAAGGATTATAACACATTCTCACACTCACCGGACATGCATAATATACAACTTAATGAGTCATTCATTTAAAGAAGAATGACCAGAGGGGTATATCGAAAGCAGTGGCAGCGTGCATGCATTCATGTGCGTGCGTGCGTGCCTGTGTGCGTGCACGTGCGTGCGTGTGCATGTGGGTAATGTGTGAGTGTTGACAGCGGTACACACAGCTGTGTGTCTCTGGGAGTCTGACACGGCAACAGGTCTTCAGATGACATCATCAAAGACACACCAACACACATGCCGACAGACACCAACACACATGCCAACAGACACACAACACACATGCCAACAGACACACAACACACATGCCAACAGACACACAACACACATGCCAACAGACACCAACACACATGCCAACAGACACACAACACACATGCCAACAGACACACAACACACATGCCAACAGACACCAACACACATGCCAACAGACACACAACACACATGCCAACAGACACACAACACACATGCCAACAGACACCAACACACATGCCGACAGACACACAACACACATGCCAACAGACACCAACACACATGCCAACAGACACACAACACACATGCCAACAGACACACAACACACATGCCAACAGACACCAACACACATGCCAACAGACACACAACACACATGCCAACAGACACACAACACACATGCCAACAGACACCAACACACATGCCGACAGACACACAACACACATGCCAACAGACACACAACACACATGCCAACAGACACACAACACACATGCCAACAGACACACAACACACATGCCGACAGACACACAACACACATGCCAACAGACACACAACACACATGCCAACAGACACCAACACACATGCCGACAGACACACAACACACATGCCAACAGACACCAACACACATGCCGACAGACACACAACACACATGCCGACAGACACCCAACACACACTAACCGAAAAATACCCAATCTCTATAGCAGTGGTTCCAAAACCTTTTCATGTCAAGGACCCCCAAATTGACCCCCAATTTATTAGCCCCATTTGAAAATGGCCAGGGTGGGACCCCCAAAGGAGAAGATCTGTACGGCTCTAGCAGAGATTCTCAACCCGTTTAATTTCAAGGACCCCCAGTTTGACATGCATTAGTCTATACGGACCCCTCATTTAATGACATTTCTATCTCTGGGACCCCCGATTTGTTATTGTAAAGTCAATGTTAATTTAACTCTGAGAGTGTACAAATGGAAACAAATAGACCCGTGATCATGTATGTCGGACTCCGTCATATCAGTCTTAAGACAATGGTCTAAAATAAATCTAAAAACTTCACTTTATCGGCAAAAGAAAGTTGTTTGCGGTTTGTCTTGCAATTCACTATCAGAATATAGAATAGAGCTATTTAGTAATTATTTTAACAATAAACAAATGAATAGGCCTACATAAAGAAATACACAAATAAACACTTTTCCATTTTGTACATCCTCCCACATGAGGTGCATCATGTCATGTCAGTGTAAGGCTCTCTGTTTGTGTGTTTTAAATGGGAGCATCCTGTCCGTTAAGCCAACGTCAACAGTGTGGATGACCTTTAAATAAACTCTGCTTTAGTGCTTGTAATTGGGGGGGGGGGGGGTTCAGAAGCCACATTGTAAGAAAACAAACACCTCACTTTTACTTATTATCTGCTATTTTCACTATAGTTTGGGTCCCGGGCAAACGTTGAATTTCTCTTTTTTTAATTGTTTTATTATTTTCCGTAGACTCGGCTGTTTCTCTTGCAAAAAAACTGGCAAACAATGCCTCGGACCGACGAGAAGACAGTTTTAGGAACCATTCAAAGAACCTTCAACCTTCAATCAATAAGATGCATGGCTCTTTGGTGGGTGAAGGTTCTTTCTTCATGCCATGGAAACCTATCCGCGTTTTAATTTAGAGAACCATTTGTGACCTAAACTTGACACACAGTAAGTCATTGGATGTTTCAAATTGTTGTTGAATTGTTGTTCAGTTTGACCCACCAGTTTTGGAGATATGGCTTATAGAGCGAGTTGAGAAAACAGGACTGAAAGGTTCACCTCATTCTGTGGACTAACTATTACATTACACCCATAGCTACATGTTTAAGCATTTATTTCATATTTACATCTCTATTCTCTCTGACATTTATGTCAAACATATTAAGAGTCTGCCTGTGCTATTAACCTTTTGGATTAAAAATACAAACGGTTAGTCTTGCCGCCATGACTGTCTCTGTATATCATAAAGAGTCACATTTAAGAAGCATTATTTTCCTGTGCCGAAATGAGTTTTCTTCAATGGCATCTCCCTTAGAGATAGGGTGAGAAGTATAGGATGAGAAGTTCAGTCACACGAGAGAGACTCAGAGTAGAACCGCTGCTCCTTCGCCTGGAAAGGAGCCAGCTGAGGTGGTTCGGGCATCTGGTTAGGATGCCTCTTGGGTGCCTCCCTATAGGGAGGTCCTCGACGCACGTCCCACTGGGAGGAGACCCCGGGGCAGACCAAGGCACAGTTGGAGGAAACACATCGACTCACTGGCCTTGGAACGTCTCGGAATCCCCCAGGAGAAAGTCCCTCTGGAGAGGGAAGTCTGGAGCACTCTGGTGGAGCTGTTGCCCCCGCGACCCGACTACGGATAAGCGGTTGAAGATGGATGGATGGACTACGGATAAGCGGTTGAAGATGGATGGATGGATGGATATTTTCCTGTGAGTACGACAGCATTCTGGCTGACTGCCACTGGGAACAGAGCAGTGTCTGATCAGAAGAACACTGCTTCCCAAACCTTTTAACTGGGAGCGCCACTTTTCTGACATCGGACACAAGCTGACATCCCCTCACACACACACACACACACACACACACACACACACACACACACGTTCTCACCATGCATGTTAACCACTTATGCTTGTACAACGAATAGTGAAAATAACAGATCTTTACAATACAATGACCAAAAAGATTTGTCGGCGCCCCCTATAGGCACCCCTTATAATGGGAGTCCCGGACCCCTATCTGGGCAAATGTTGCATTTATATATAGTGGCTTCATCTAAAGAACTATACGTTGTGCTTTACATTCACACACCGATGGCCAGTGTTGGGCAGTATAGTTACTAGTAATATATTACTGTAATATTATTATTATATTATTACTTTTCCCAGTAACGAGTAGTGTAAGGTATTACTCTGCCGAAACAGTAATATTAATATAGCTGCAAGCAGCGATAAGGCGGGACCAAGGAGATAGGGAGAGAGAGAGACAGAGAGAGAGAGGACAGAGAGTGTGGAGAGAGAGAGAGAGGGTGGAGACAGAGAGAGAGTGGAGAGAGGACAGAGAGTGTGGAGACAGAGAGAGGACAGAGAGTGTTGAGACAGAGAGAGGACAGAGAGAGGACAGAGAGTGTTGAGACAGAGAGAGGACAGAGAGAGGACAGATAGTGTGGAGACAGAGAGGACAGAGAGAGGACAGATAGTGTGGAGACAGAGAGAGGACAGAGAGTGTGGAGACAGAGAGAGGACAGAGAGTGTGGAGACAGAGAGGACAGAGAGAGGACAGATAGTGTGGAGACAGAGAGAGGACAGAGAGTGTGGAGACAGAGAGAGGACAGAGAGAGGACAGAGAGTGTGGAGACAGAGAGGACAGAGAGAGGACAGATAGTGTGGAGACAGAGAGAGGACAGAGAGTGTGGAGACAGAGAGGACAGAGAGAGGACAGAGAGTGTGGAGACAGAGAGAGAGGGTGGAGACAGAGAGAGAGAGTGGAGAGAGAGGGGGGTGGAGAGAGAGAGACAGAGAGAGGGGGGTGGAGAGAGAGACAGAGAGAGGGGGGGTGGAGAGAGAGAGAGAAGACAGAATACACTTATTACACTATTACACCACTATTACACTTATTACACTATTACACTATTACACTAATACACTAAATACACTTATTACACTATTACACTAAATAGACTTATTACACAATTACACTTATTACACTATTACATTATTACACTTATTACACTATTCCACTTATTGCACTATTGCACTACTTTTACACTATTACACTTATTACACTACTATACTATTACACTTATTACACTTTTACAAATTTAGACGTAATACACAATTTCACTATTACACTATTGCACTACTTTTACACTATTACACTTATTACACTATTACACTATTACACTATTACACTAAATACACTTATTACACTATTACACCACTATTACACTATTACACTATTACACTTATTACACTATTACACTATTACACTAATACACTAAATACACTTATTACACTATTACACTACTATTACACTAAATAGACTTATTACACTATTACACTATTACATTATTACACTTATTACACTATTCCACTTATTGCACTATTGCACTACTTTTACACTATTACACTTATTACACTACTACACTATTACACTTATTACACTTTTACAAATTTAGACGTAATACACAATTTCACTATTACACTATTGCACTACTTTTACACTATTACACTTATTACACTATTACACTATTACACTAAATACACTTATTACACTATTAGACTTATTACTCTATGACAGTTACTAGTATCTCTATTATTGTGATGTCATGTCCTAGTGATAGAGAGAGAGAGAGGGGGGGATGGAGAAAGAGATGGAGAAAGAGAGAGAACAATATGAACAAATAAGAATCACAGGCTGAGTTGTCACTACCCGGATTTGAACCAGTGACCCTGTGGTCCAAAGGTGAGAGCTCTACCGACTGAGCTAAGCAGACTCTGTCAGTTGACTCATTCTATACAGTAACATGCAGTATAGGCATTAGCTCTGCCAACCGTATTTGGAAGACGTATTGGTTGCATGAGAGGTTTCACAAGACAGAATTTTTTTATTGGCTCATAAAAACTTCATTTTTTCACTTAAAATAAATCTGTTACGATTTTTTGTTCGTATAAGTTCAAAGTTCAAGTGTAGACGTTTTTGTGCATTTTGATCAAAGATTCTGGGAGGAGATACATTTTAAATGGTTTTCATATAATTCAAATTGGTGGGTAATCTAAAGGTCAGAGGTCAAAAGTAAGAATATGGAAGTTGTTCGGCATGAGGAGACACATATGTGTATCAAAGTGTCATAGCCAACGGTCAAATGGTTCATGAGATATGTACGTTCAAAGTTTGCATTTTCAACTTAATTTTCAATTTCAGTGCTATAGCGCCACCATTTGGCCAATGGTCATGGGCTTCACATAGTCACCGTTTGGCATGGCCCTCTACCAGATTACCGAGTTTCACGAAAAGCGACTGCACGGTTCAGTCAGAACAGCTATTTTTGGCGGAAGGAGAAGAAGAAGAAAAAAAACTACAAAAACAAGAAGTGACCAAAGTCACTGCGTGTCTTCTTGGTCCCTTAATTACTATTTACTTTGTAAAAAAAAAAATACATATCTTTTTACTTTTTGTTTTTGTTTTGTTGGCTGTTGGCTTGACAACATTTAATTTAAAAGGTCGAGAGAGATTACGTATACTAAACAATATAATGATTTTCATTATCGTGAGAACGATGGCTTCCATTTTCGCATTGCAACTTTTCAGGACTAGAAAGCCTGCAGTTTCTATTAGCTCGTATTCCCCATCGATGATGTCACTGGAGGACGGTTTCTGAACTGCCCATAGCCCTCCTATGAGACACAGACCGAGTAGTAAAGAATTGCGCCTTTTTTTCATGATTATTAGTGAGGACCTATTATTGGTTGAAAGGTTGAAAAGTGGTGAAGTGGTCCTTTAAGAAAAATTACAAAAACTTGTGTCACAAGTCACAAGTCACAATCCCTTTAGGTAAAAAAATATATAATCACACCTGTCTGAAGTGAGGGGCGCTCTTATCATCAGCGTCCTCACTTTTGTCTACAATTATTTGTGTAGTGTAACGTGTAGTGGTGGGGCTGGCTCAGGGGTAGAGTGGCTGGATGGCAACCGCAAGGTTGCCTGTTCGATTCCAAGCTCCCCCAGAGTTATAGTGTCGAAGTGTCCTTAAGCAAGACACTGAACCCGTACAATAACGTAGTACATCTTCCACCACTGCCTTCCGTTTCCCAAGCGTTCACACCCCCCCAGCCCCCACCCCCCCACCCCAAGGGAAACAGCGCCTTAGAGAGGCAGCCTTTCTTCCACACATTGACTCACCAGGAAAGTTCTCCAAGGAGAAGCAGAAGAGAGAGAGAGAGGGGGGATGAGGAGGAGGGTGTTCACCTTTTTTTTTTTTTTTTTTTAATCACATTTGAATGCAAACAAAGCTGAAGGGGGATCGGGGGGGGGTTGGCGGGTGGGGGGTGTTGTGTCACCATCGGAGGGGGGGGGGGGGGGCTGAAAGGGTGGCCCCCGGTAGCCAGGGATAAAGTATGTGACAGGGGGGGGGGGGGCCTTGCTCATCATGGACGAGGCGATCCGAGAAATATGGCCTCTTTCAGGGCCAGCGTTCTGCTTCCCAGAGGCCCTGACCCAAACACACTGGAGCTGTTTAACATCTCCACGGCCGTCAGGCTGAAGCTGATCGCCTCATTGTCACCGCTCGGCTAAGAGGATTAACTCCCAACAGCCCCGGGCAGTGTGCGGGAAGGCATCAAGCCTTCTATGAATCATGGATTCTATGAATCACTGGTGTGCTCAAAGTGGGGTCTGAGGACCCCTGGTGGGGTTCCTGCCTGGTGGGTCCCCGACCCGACCGACCCGACCGACCGACCGTGCAGCAAAATGAGGGGGAACTTTCCCACTTAGAATACAGAGAATGAACGACAGTGGTGTCAAAATAATAACTCCGAACCGGCAGATTCTGTTCCAGAGATAATGGCCTAAACATCTTGAAAACGGCCATTAAAATCGCCCGATTTTATGTTTTGAGGGGCGCTATAGTCTAGCACCTCCTATATTCTCTCAAACTCTCCCAGCTATTTGTTGTGCCCTCTTAGAGGGATATATCCAATTAATTACAGACATATTAAAATAAAAAATAAAAAAGTAAAGAAAAAAAAGACGTTATTTTTGAATTATGTTATCTATTGTGTATAGGAGGGGTTAGCGTGCACATATTGAAATGGTCAATGAAGGGTTGCCAAGTCTTGTAAAATTTGTCTTCACTCCCTCTCAATTCAAACTGTATCTTTTTCAATTGCAAATAGTGCATAACATCTTTCATAAGTGTAGTGTGAGTTTGTGCTTGCTTCCGATTCAACAGTAGTAGTAGTTTAGTAGTTTATTTATTTTGGTCATTAAAACAAATCAATACAGTGCCTGCTTTTTTTTGCAAAAGAAACATTGACCAAAAAGGTGTAGTCTGAAGCCTAAGCTTATAGTGCCTACCCTTCTAACAAATAAATGGCTTTCATAGGTAAAATAATAAAACAAAGCAAACAACAGAAGGGAAAAAAACAAGAAAACAAAACAAAAACAAAGACAGACAGGACAATACAGTTAACAGGAACAAGACAAAAAAGAACAAAAACAACAAAACAAAACACAAAACGAGAAAACAAAACATCATATCAATGTTCTGTAATGTATCTACTATTTTAAACAGTATCTGTCTGCGAGCCAGTATAGAATCACAAATTTCAACCTAGGCCTTTTGACTCCTATAGAACTGTCAGTGGATCCGGGTCAAAAGGTTTAGGAGTATCTATACTTTCGACTCAAGTTGAGTTTAGTTTACTTTGTCCACCAAGTACAGAAAATGACGCCTGCTCTCACTTTAAAAGACAAACCGTTTGTGTTTCAGAAACGATGACCGTGTCTACCCACTGACCGCTCTGCCAAAGCAGCAGCTATCAGGACTGGCTGATGAGGTCATTAGCTTAATTGAGAGTTAATTAGTCACCAGATGTTGAGGGCTCGTGGGCGAGTTGTGATGCAATGAATGGACAGATAAATACCATGTGTGCTGCTGGAAAAAAAAAACTTTCCAAGAGACGCACATGCAGCCAAGAAAGATAACACACTCTCTGTCTCTTTCCGGCAGTGTTTTAGGCCACTATGGGGCCTTCAAATCCACTCCCATATCCCACTGATCCAGTGTTGATTCCGTCCACTAAAACGAACTAAACTAAATGAAGTGTCATTCCAAAGACTATGACTAAACTAAAATAGAAATGTGCTGTTGCCAAAAACAACACTGCACCGATCAGAGCGAGATCACCCAGTTATGGCCATTTGAAGTGTTAATCCCGGTCTCACCCAAACACGTTCACGCATAGAAAACCCCCAAATCCGTACATATGACACGGAAAGGGGAACGGGAGCCACGGGAGACACCAGCAAGCGACCCGCGAGTTGCCGCATCGAGCGTTGTGAAGTTCGATAGAGACGACTCAGACCCGTCCGAGTTGTTGGTGTGGATTGGAGCAATGGTACGGTGAGCCTGTACGACATGGCCTCTGGAGAAAAGAACATCTTGAAAGCAATATATCAACACAATTCTTGTATGGGGGGGGGGGGGTCCCTGGCATGTACAACATGGTTTCAGATTGGGGGGTCCGCATATGGATTTGCTGGATCCTCCTCGGACATAGAAAACATCTGAGATAGATATCTGTCTGAGGGCAGGAGACGTGATTCGTTCGCACTAAACTGCTCGTAAAACCAAAACAGGCAAAGTGAGCTAATGAGTAATGAGGGCTGATTGCTCCAGACCACATGGCTTGTTGTTGCGCTGTGTAAGCCTGCCTGCAGCCTGCTTGCAGCCTGCCTGCAGCCTGCTTGCAGCCTGCCTGCAGCTCCCTGCGCTGTGTCAGCCTGCCTGCAGCCTGCCTGCAGCCTGCCTGCAGCCTGCCTGCAGCTCCCAGCGCTGTGTCAGCCTGCCTGCGGTGGTGGCTGACGTGATCGATGGCTTTAATAACTCTGTAGCTCCGGGTTACGCCGCCGGCAAATGAGACAAAACAAACGTCTGTGCGTGTGTCTCTCTCTCTCTCTCTCTCTCTCTCTCTCTCTCTCTCTCTGTGTGTGTGTGTGTGTGTGTGTGTGTGTGTGTGTGTGTGTGTGTGTGTGTGTGTGTGTGTGTGTGTGTGTGTGTGTGTGTGTGTGTGTGTGTGTGTGTGTGTGTGTGTGTGCGTGCGTGCGTGCGTGCGTGCGTGCGTGCGTGCGTTCCAGAGGCATGTAGAAAACATACATGTACAGGCTAGCTTTAGCCCCTTTTCGCCCCCTCCTCTCTGTCTGTCCCGTATAGGTAGCAGCTTAAAGGAGCTGCGCTGACTAGTTTCATGCAGTCGATCTGCTTCTCAGGAAGGTCTTCATGCAAATGAACGAGGCTGTAAAGTGCTTCTCATCCACCCGGGGACTGACTGGAACCCATCTGAGTCATGACGATAATGTGATCATTAAAGTTGTAAGAAGATCTTCTCATTCGTTCTGGATTGCAACTGTGACCTTGACTTCTTTTCTTCTTCTTTTTTACCCGAAAAGTTCAATTTCACCAGAACATGGGGTCATACACTCTCCTGTTATGCTGCCACAGTCAGATGGGGTCTAGCCAACTTGAGACTGACCCTGTCAGTGACTCGTGTCTCGGCCCCCATACAGCAGTACTGACTCCACTGTGAGGGTCCATGTCTCGGCCCCATACAGCAGTACTGACTCTACTGTGAGGGTCCATATACAGCAGTACTGACTCCACTGTGAGGGTCCATGTCTCGGCCCCATACAGCAGTACTGACTCCACTGTGAGGGTCCATGTCTCGGCCCCATACAGCAGTACTGACTCCACTGTGAGGGTCCATACACAGCAGTACTGACTCCACTGTGAGGGTCCATATACAGCAGTACTGACTCCACTGTGAGGGTCCATGTCTCGGCCCCATACAGCAGTACTGACTCCACTGTGAGGGTCCATGTCTCGGCCCCATACAGCAGTACTGACTCAACTGAGGGTCCATATACAGCAGTACTGACTCAACTGAGGGTCCATATACAGCAGTACTGACTCCACTGTATAGCCATGAACAGCCACCAGTCTTCTCCCATGTCACATACAGTAATTCTCCTCATCCCATGCTCAAGGCAATGCATGCAGGCAACAAGTGCCCTCTGGAGGCTTCAGATCCTGGCCCGTTGAAGCCACCCCCTCCCAACCCCAGACATTTGAAGTCCTTGACTATACCTCAAGCACCGTCCCGCCGGCAGTGCCATTAACGGCTTTGTCCTTCGTTGTTTAATGCTATCACTTTATAGTCTCGTTGGCATTGGGCTCCAGGCCCATCTTCCTGCGCTCATTTCGACTTACCAGTCGTATAGTTCCCTTCTTTTCTCTGCAGACAAAGCCCCAAAAACAGACAACAAGGCCCTGTGATCTTTGATGCCCCCCCCCCCCCCCCCCCCCCCCACACACACACACACACACACACCACCTGCCACTGCACCATGGCTTCGAGGAGGATTTTGTATAAAAACCCAAATGCATGACTTTTATCTTAACTTTATAGGATGGTTCAGCTCAAGGATGGAAACAGATATCTTGTAAACAAATGTCAGATTTAATAGAGCAGTCCATAGAAGCCTCTGTGTCTCTGGGGACACATAATATACAGTACACATAAAGGACTTCCCGGGCCTAGAGACGAGCCTTTGTAGTGTGCCTGGCTGCCTCCCCATGGCTGTAACACGAGACCCCGGCGGTTCACCGCAAACTGCAATTTACGGAGACTGTGATCGCACAAGTATCGTCTGACGGAGCCACGTTCGCTTTTTTCCCCCCTCAAAGCCTTTACCTCTACCTGTGTCAATGGCTGCATGTGGGTAATAATAGTATAGCTTTCCCCTCCGGGAGAGAAAGTGAATGCAATCTGGCCACACCATCTCTTTGCTTTTTAAGCTCCTGCACACACACCGCTGACATATCACACAAACGTCTCCTTTATGGGCTGGCAGTGATTGTTTGCTGAACGGGAGAATTGGCCTCCAGGAAGCTGTGAAGGCATTCCAGCGTGAGCTGCTACAGTCGATTCCCCAAGGATCCATTGTGTGTCTGTGGCTCATGTGCACAGTGCACCTCACTACAATATATGGATCCATTGTGTGTCTGTGGCTCATGTGCACAGAGCAGCTCAGTGCAATATGCTGGATCCACTGTGTGTCTGTGGCTCATGTGCACAGAGCAGCTCAGTACAATATGCTGGATCCATTCTGTGTGTCTGTGGCTGTGCACTGCAGAGCAGCTCAGTGCAATTATGCTGGATCCACTGTGTGTCTGTGGCTCATGTGCACAGAGCAGCTCAGTGCAATATGCTGGATCCACTGTGTGTCTGTGGCTCATGTGCACAGAGCAGCTCAGTGCAATATGCTGGATCCACTGTGTGTCTGTGGCTGTGCACTGCAGAGCAGCTCAGTACAATATGCTGGATCCATTGTGTGTCTGTGGCTGTGCACTGCAGAGCAGCTCAGTACAATATGCTGGATCCATTGTGTGTCTGTGGCTGTGCAATATGCTGGATCCATTGTGTGTCTGTGGCTGTGCACTGCAGAGCAGCTCAGTACAATATGCTGGATCCATTGTGTGTCTGTGGCTGTGCAATATGCTGGATCCATTGTGTGTCTGTGGCTGTGCACTGCAGAGCAGCTCAGTACAATATGCTGGATCCATTGTGTGTCTGTGGCTGTGCAATATGCTGGATCCACTGTGTGTCTGTGGCTGTGCACTGCAGAGCAGCTCAGTACAATATGCTCGATCCATTGTGTGTCTGTGGCTGTGCAATATGCTGGATCCACTGTGTGTCTGTGGCTGTGCACTGCAGAGCAGCTCAGTACAATATGCTGGATCCATTGTGTGTCTGTGGCTGTGCAATATGCTGGATCCACTGTGTGTCTGTGGCTGTGCACTGCAGAGCAGCTCAGTACAATATGCTGGATCCATTGTGTGTCTGTGGCTGTGCAATATGCTGGATCCACTGTGTGTCTGTGGCTGTGCACTGCAGAGCAGCTCAGTACAATATGCTGGATCCACTGTGTGTCTGTGGCTGTGCACTGCAGAGCAGCTCAGTACAATATGCTGGATCCACTGTGTGTCTGTGGCTGTGCACTGCAGAGCAGCTCAGTACAATATGCTGGATCCACTGTGTGTCTGTGGCTGTGCACTGCAGAGCAGCTCGGTACAATATTCTGGATCCCACTATCATTATCTGAGGGGAAATGGAACGGTTGGTGGAAGAAGTACCCTACTGTACTACTCTGATTGTTCTTATGACTGAACTACTTTGCAACAAAAAATCACACCCATGTGAACTGAGTGGTGCAAAAGCCAAAAAAACCCAAAAAAACAATGTGTATTTTTGTGTCTTCTTCTTTGCAAGCGCTGGCATCATTATTATCGCTGCGGGGCGGGATCAAGTGAAGGCATCATTATTATCGCCGCGGGGCGGGATCAAGTGAAGGCGCTGCTTTATTAGAGAACAACAAGTTTCAACAAGTGACAATTAAGACATCGATTCCACTTGGAAAAGAAAAATCACGCCAATACGTGTGAACTGAGTGGTGCAGTGTGTGTGTGTGTGTGTGTGTGTGTGTGTGTGTGTGTGTGTGTGTGTGTGTGTGTGTGTGTGTGTGTGTGTGTGTGTGTGTGTGTGTGTGTGTGTGTGTGTGTGTGTGTGTGTGTGTGTGTGTGTGTGTGTGTGTGTGTGTACACATTAATGACCGCGTGCGCAGTCCGAGGATTGGGATGTATAGGCTGTTTCTACCATGGGAGTCCTATATAGGGGTCCAGCCACAGAAACATTTTCTAAATATTAATTTAAGGACATGTCCTTTTTTTCTTCAGTCTATACAGTGTTAAACCCCACCATCCATATAGTTATAGTTATAGTATAGTTATAGTTAGTGTTAAACCCCAGCATCCATATAGTTATAGTTAGTATAGTTATAGTTATAGTTATAGTTAGTGTTAACCCATTCTGAACAGGCACCCATTTTGGGGTTAGCATCATGTTGTGCTTTAGCTATTGAAAAATAGCAGATCTACAAGCTCGAGCTTGTAGGTCTGCTATTTTTGAAAAATCTAAGACACTTTTAGAATCTGATCTCAGGTCAGAATGGGTTAATAATGAAACTGTCAGGATGTAATAGACATTTTTAGAATCTGATCTCAGGTCAGAATGGGTTAAACCCCAGCATCCGTATTGTGAGGAAAGCTTTCTCAGAAAACAGCCGGTGGAGTTTCATGTCCATCGTCTATCGTTCAGCGAAAGCTTTCCTCACAATAGCAGAAAACAGACAAGACACCCGGTATAGACGCCTGAGGGACTCCGCTTAATACATTAAAACATTATGAATGATGTGAACCAATGATAAGTATTGAGCTTTTGGCTAAATAATAATATTAACTTCATCTGATCTATTGGAACACATTCCATTTTTTTTAATACCATTTCCTGAAAAGGTAGAAATCAGTAGGCTATATGGATTTGGGACATACAAGGTTTTTCCAGGTGACATGCGTAGGTCTAGGTGTGCGTGTGCTCGTGCGTGCGTGCAAGTGGATAGATCCTCTCTCAGCTGTCAGAGGTAATAATGAGAGAAGACAACGGAGAGCAACGGTAGCTCTGTGTGTGTGTGTGTGTGTGTGTGTGTGTGTGTGTGTGTGTGTGTGTGTGTGTGTGTGTGTGTGTGTGTGTGTGTGTGTGTGTGTGTGTGCGTGCGTGCGTGCGTGCGTGCGTGCGTGCGTGCGTGTCCAGGCTTTCATCTCACCTCAGAGTCTATGATGTTCCTGTCAAGAGCCTGGTGCAGGCAGAGCACACACGCATGCACGCACACACACACACACACACACACACACACACACACACGCGCACATACACACACACGCACACGCACACGCACACACACGCACGCACAAAAACTATATGAAAACCTTTTGAAGACCCATAACACAATTATATGCTGCCTCTTTTTTCTGGGTGGAAGAGATGCTTTGTGTTGTGTGCGCGTCTGTCTGTGTGTGTGTGTGTGTGTGTGTGTGTGTGTGTGTGGGGGGGGGGGTCTGTCATTTGCAGATGGAATGTACACACAGTGTGGCGATAGACCTGCCTTCATGTGGCAGTGCAAATCAGGTAATCTATAGGGGGGGGAGGAGGGAGGGGGGGGGATGGGACCCGCCACAGATGTCAGTGTCACATGTATTATAGTCAGACCTCTGCTATTGAAGCCTTTTATTCTCCTTGAATAGCTGATATAATTATTCAGATTGAATATATAAGTGCCGTGTGTCTATTTGAAAAGAGGAAGAAGATGAAAGGAAGTGAGACTAAAAGCTGCACGTTTGATATATCAAACGTTTATTTTCTTTTTGTTTAGACTGTGTACGACGTCGCATTGTCTCGTAATGAGGGCTTCTGAGAGATATGTGTGTGTGTGTGTGTGTGTGTGTGTACGCGTAAATAACAAAGTAAAACAGAACAAAGTTAATTAAGGAAAGCCCCCCCCCCCACACACACACACACACACCCCTGCACCTGTCAAAATCCAGAAGTTAAGCAAACAACGTTTTGTGTTTTGTGGGAATGTATAAAGTTTGGACCTGGTAGGCTGTTGTGTTGTTTCTGCTCTTGGTCTTTCCCAGGCCCATAAGCCGGCCTCACGTTGCTTGTTGGTTTCCAGCCTCTGTCATTGTTTAGACAGCTTGCAGCCTCTCTTCGAGCATGAAGCAAAGTTGATATTTATGTAGAAGAAGGCATTCTGAGCGAAGTCTGATGCATATCGACGACTATGGGGCGACTGTGGCTCAAGAGGTAGGGCAGGTCGTCCAATGATCCCTGGGTCGGCGGTTCGAATCCCGGCTCCTCCTGCCCACATGTCGAAGTGTCCTTAATTTGGCAAGACACTGAACCCCAAATTTCTCCCGATGTGCTGGTTGGTACCTTGCATGGCTTCCGCCGTAATCGGTTTATAAATGCACCATTTACCATTTATCGTGCAATGGTGTCGCGCGCAGTGTTCGTTTCGTCGACCGAAACTATGTTTGTCGACTTCTTTCACTGACGAAAACAAAAGAGAAACTAAATGAAAAAATAAGCTTAGAGACCGAGACGGGGTTGGCGAAAGGGCCTTTCTGTGTGGAGTTTGCATGTTCTCCCCGTGTCCCCTAGGGTAGATACCCTCACAAAAAACATGCAGTAATCCTGGTCACTAAACTGCCTCCCCCTGTTCCTTCCACACGCTACGTCCAACCAGGGAAACTCCCCCCTGTCAGGTGTAAAGGAGCAACTTGGACACTCAGGCATGAAGGAAGCATGAGTTCAAGTCCGTTGTTCTCCCCTTGTCCCCCATATATGGGGACTAGGTTGGTGGAGGGTGTGTAGAGCCCAGGATCACATTAGATAATTGACACAGGGGTGAAAAATGGGTTACAAAATCGTGGGATGAAAAATAATAACTTAATTTCAAGTGAACCAACGCTCCAACATGAGTGAGTCAAACGGAATTACGTTGGATTACACAGTACCCCCCTGGCCCGCACGCACGTCATACCACGTGAAATGGAAGCCTCTGACTGCTCGTCAGTCAGAAAACGCTTCTATACGTTCCTCTCCGGTGAGGTGACTGCAGCGTTGTGTATTTCTCTAACAGGTGAAGCTTCCATCCTGATCCTGTCCCTCCGTCTCTAATCTCTCTCTGCCGTGCTTGGCGGGGCTGTACGTGTCACTCGTCGTTCCGATGACGCACACTTTCCATGAAGATGTTCCGGATGCTCCGTGTGTGTGTGTGTGTGTGTGTGTGTGTGTGTGTGTGTGTGTGTGTGTGTGTGTGTGTGTGTGTGTGTGTGTGTGTGTGTGTGTGTGTGTGTGCGTTCAGCTCTTCAGCGTGGCGGTCGGAGTGATGCCTCCGCGGCTCCGTAGCCGCGGGGGCAGGCTTCCCCTCGTGCCGCCGCCCCATTGGCTGCCGGCCCGGCGGTTCAGCGTGAGGTCAGAGGTGTCTGTCACATGTCGGAACAACACAGCTGGCCCGCGGAGCTGCTGATGTCACAGAGAACATGCTAATTAAATGAAGCCACGCTGCCCTGCAGGCTGACGGACATGGAGTCATCACCGCAGAGAGGACAGAGCACAGAGCTGATGATGTGCATACCCTACTGTCTGCATGTTGGTCCATACCATACTGTTAAAACGGCAGGGAGAGCACTTAATTAAGTTTGTGGGACAATTTAGGCATTTACAATTTAGGCATTTAGCAGATGCTCTTAATCCAGAGCGACTTACATTAAGCAAGAACAAAAAGCATGGGAATACATCACATAAAAACATTTATCATGAAACATGCGTAAGCTAAGAAAGTAACAGTGGAATATCTATATAATGAAACTATATATAAACTATACATATATGCTATACATATGTACTATGACGTGCTATGACTACATACAATGCAATTATAGTACTGTCTACATAACATGCTATAAGTCTGTATCAAATGCAATCTAAGTCTACAGAAATGCTATCTAAGGGGGTGAGGTAAGTGCTATGGGCCATGATGGAGTCTGAAAAGGTATGGGTTTTCAGACTACGGCGGAAGATTGGGAGTGATGCTGCAGTTCTGACTGCAATGGGAAGTGCATTCCACAGTTTTGGAGCCAGAAGGGAGAAGAGTTTGGGACGTGTGGAGCGTTGTCCCGGCGTTTTTAGTGAGGCTACTTCCAGCTTCCCTGCGTTGGCTGATCTGAGTGAGCGGGAGGGTTTGTAGGGTACGATCATACTTGCAAGATATGGGGGAGCCATACCTTTGGTTGCTTTGAATGCTAGCATCAGAGTTTTGTATTCTGTGCGGGCAGCGACCGGGAGCCTTGCATGGCTTCCGCCGCAATCGGTGTATGAATAGGTGAATGTAATGCACAATCTATGTAAAGCGCCTTGGATAAAGGCGCTATATAAATGCACCATTTACCATTTACAGGTTAAGGCTCACCCCAGCCAGAATGGCTGGTGCTCACGCATACATGGGGCTGACATCCGAACTGACTGAAATGGTCGTATTCTAGGTAGCTATTTAAGCATCTTACATGAGTGGGGAGGTGTCGACAGAAAGATGCGTACACTTTTAGAGACAAGTCCTTTGATCAACCAGTCTGTTCCTTCATGTCAACAAACTCCTTTGTCATACAAACAGCCACAGGAGAGGCTCCAGGAGTGTAAACAAACCGTCACCCTGAGAAGAGGGTCTCCGGAGACACCCACGTAGGAGGCAACAACTGAACACACATTACTTAGAATTATGGAATTCCAGATTCCACACATGCACCTTGTAATCTGCCCTCACATACTGTACCAATGTCTGTACAGTATGCACCTTGTAATCTGCCCTCACATACTCTACCGATGTCAAGTCACTGATATCCAAAGTGCCAATATTTTATTTAGGACGCAGATTAAGCTTAAATCGTGTCTTAATCTGCGTCCTGGCTAAATACAATATTGGCATTGGGTTTTTATTGAGATCTTTCGCCTTATAATCCTTGGTTTCTGTGGTGTAAACATTCGCGCAACTTTCGTTCAACTTTGGAGTCCTGCCACTGTGCAGCTATAAGAATACAATAAAAAAGTTACATTATATTGCAAAGCATCATCATCATCATCATCATCATCAAACATTGTGATGGGCTTGACCGTACAGTCTTGTAGCAAAGGCTTGTCAATGTCTGATGTGAGAAAGCACACGAGGAGCCATATGGGGGAAAAACCTTTACTTGTACTCTTTGTGGAAAAGGCTATAAGAGACCGCATTCAGTTGTACCTTTTGTAGCAAAAGCTGTAGATATCTATAAGACCAACACAGAAGAAAACCCTTTACCTGTACGTTTGGTGGTAAAAATGCTCAGACTTTCTTTCTTCTCCTGCCTTGATCTCTTTACCCCCCCCCCCCCCCCCACACACACACACACACACACACACACACACTCTCTCTCTTTCTTCCCTTTCTTAGTTTTTCGTGGAAAAAATGACACAATGGGTGCTACTACGCACAGAAATGATTTTCACCCACCTTTATATACCTGCAAAACTGTGAGGTTGACAATGAAGCTGGTTCTGATTGTGTCAGATGTACCTCCCTCTAAGCCTCCATGTTGACAGATCCGCTGCGCCCGTAAGTGCTTTTTGATTCGTCATTCAAAAGCGTTTTGGTTATTGCAGCGGGACGGTTGATACAGCGCTGTGTATAAGTCTGTCGACAAGCTCTTCATTCATTACTCACTTCAGCATGACTCCCTCCGTCCAACTGTCATCCATATTTAAACCATTTCGACCTGGGAACGATTCTGCAAATGTCTTCTAAATCCTGACTGTTTTCTTGAAAAAGCTATGTTTTTCTATGTCAGTCGTTCTTAAACACTTTCATGTCACTTTTCACGATTCTTCAAAAATAGCAGACCTACAAGCTCGTAGCGCGCCACCATGAGCTTATAGATCCGCTATTTATCAGTAGCTAAAGTATAACATGATGCTTAAAACACCAAAAGAGGTTTCCGCCCAAAATGTGTTAAACCATCCTGGACGGGAACCCCTTTTGGTGTTTTAAGCATTATGTTATGCTTTAGCTACTGAAAAATAGCAGATCTACAAGCTCGTGCGAGCTTGTAGATCTGCTATTTATTTTTTACAGTGAAAATGACGCGCAAATCTTTGAATATATCGCATTCCTCAACCCAATGCACCTGGAAATGCTGCAATGCTGATCAAACAGCCAAGAGTATTAACGAGAATTACTGTGAGATGTCAAGCATCATCGAAATGTCATTGCTCTCGGACAGAAGGCTGACTTCTGTCAACAAATTAAAAACTAGACTAAAATGTTAGGGAGGGACTATAGAGGAGAGATCCATGTAGAACTAAAATACATTTTATGCTTGTGTGCACTTTAATAGGTGTCAAGAAATAGCCAATTCATCTTAAAAATGGTTGGTATATTTTCAGGCATCTCGGCCTGCCAAAATACCTTTTAGTTTACTAAATCGACTGTAGATTTAGTCGACAAAAATCTTGTAGTATTTAGTCAACTAAAACTAGTAAACCTAAGACATTTCAGACGACTGAAATATGACCAAAAGGTGCTCCGGAGCGATCTGCCACCCTGTCATACAGAGAGCGATACAGAGCGATCTGCCACCCTGTCATACAGAGAGCGATACAGAGCGATCTGCCACCCTGTCATACAGGGAGCGATACAGAGCGATCTGCCACCCTGTCATACAGAGAGTGATACAGAGCGATACAGAGTGATACAGAGCGATACAGAGTGATCTGCCACCCTGTCATACAGAGAGCGATACAGAGCGATCTGCCACCCTGTCATACAGAGAGCGATACAGAGCGATCTGCCACCCTGTCATACAGAGAGCGATACAGAGCGATACAGAGTGATCTGCCACCCTGTCATACAGAGAGTGATACAGAGCGATACAGAGCGATACAGAGTGATCTGCCACCCTGTCATACAGAGAGTGATACAGAGCGATACAGAGCGATACAGAGCGATCTGCCACCCTGTCATACAGAGAGCGATACAGAGCGATACAGAGCGATACAGAGTGATCTGCCACCCTGTCATACAGAGAGCGATACAGAGCGATACAGAGTGATCTGCCACCCTGTCATACAGAGAGTGATACAGAGCGATACAGAGTGATCTGCCACCCTGTCATACAGAGAGCGATACAGAGCGATACAGAGCGATACAGAGTGATCTGCCACCCTGTCATACAGAGAGCGATACAGAGCGATACAGAGCGATACAGAGTGATCTGCCACCCTGTCATACAGAGAGCGATACAGAGCGATACAGAGCGATCTGCCACCCTGTCATACAGAGAGCGATACAGAGCGATACAGAGCGATACAGAGTGATCTGCCACCCTGTCATACAGAGAGCGATACAGAGCGATACAGAGCGATACAGAGTGATCTGCCACCCTGTCATACAGAGAGCGATACAGAGCGATCTGCCACCCTGTCACACAGAGAGCGATACAGAGCCATCTGCCACCCTGTCATACAGAGAGCGATACAGAGCGATACGGAGCGATCTGCCACCCTGTCACACAGAGAGCGATACAGAGCGATCTGCCACCCTGTCACACAAAGAGCGATACAGAGCGATCTGCCACCCTGTCACACAGAGAGCGATACAGAGCGATACAGAGCGATCTGCCACCCTGTCACACAGAGAGCGATACAGAGCGATCTGCCACCCTGTCACACAGAGAGCGATACAGAGCGATACAGAGCGATCTGCCACCCTGTCACACAGAGGCTCACTCAAAGCTTTCATCTGACACAAACTGTTGATTATACCGCTGGTTGAAGCCGACCTCAGCGCCCGCATGCGGCCCGCTCCGCTCGCTGGAGGCGCCGGAAATGGGAGTTCTGCATGAGCCCCTCGAGCTCCTCCAGTGAATTCTAAAGAGGATTTACATCTCTTGTTTTTATCTTTTCTTTTAATTATAGCTTGCAGAGCGGGGAAGTGGTTTGTGTGGCTGATAGATTGACTATACGAAGTTCCTTTGGTTTGTTTGGCCACAGGGACATATACCTCCCATGTGCTCTGTGTGTGTGTGTGTGTGTGTGTGTGTGTGTGTGTGTGTGTGTGTGTGTGTGTGTGCGTGTGCGTGTGTGCGTGTGCGTGTGTGCATGTGTGTGTATTACTATAATTGTATAGTAGTAAAATTTGTAAAATTCTTTACATAGAATCAATCCTATATTATACTAATAATATGGTTCTTCGTGTCAACTCTTCCGTGACGATGACAGCGTACGTATACGTGCGTGCCGTGCACACGTTTATACAGCCATGAAGGTTTATAGCGTCTGATCATGTAAGCCCCCTTTTGTAGAGAGAGATACCTCACCTTATGTCTCTGTTCCACCGGGTGGGTCCCGACCTTTCTGACATTAAACCCACGAGATCTTTTCCGTCCCCTAAAAGGGGGCCCCGGACCACGGCTTGGGAAGCACGTCTCGCCGTGAAGCTCTAATGACAGCGTGACACCTCTTCTACATTATTTCCACAAATTGGTATGAATTGCAAGCTAACACAAGTTGGTGCGCGCGTGACCGTGTGGCCGTGTGTGTGTGTGTGTGTGTGTGTGTGTGTGTGTGTGTGTGAGGGTGTGTGTGTGTGTGTGTGTGTGTGTGTGTGTGTGTGTGTGTGTGTGTGTGTGCGTCTGTGTGCCTCGATGTTTCCATACATGGAGTGTAATTTCAGATACATGCCACACATGTGGTGTAAAGGCCCTGGTAGGAGGAACAGCAGGGTAATTAGCCAATTCTGACCTGAGATCAGATTCTAAAAATGTCTTCTACATCCAGACAGTTTTCTTGAAAAAGCAGTTTTTCTATGTCAAGTCGTTCTCAAACACTTTCCTGTCACTTTTCACGATTTTTCAAAAATAGCAGACCTACAAGCTTGTAGCGCGCCACTCGGTGGCACGCTAAGACCTTGTAGGTCTGCTATTTTTCAATAGCTAAAGCATGACGTAATGCTAACACCAACAGGGGTTCCCGCCCAGAATGGATTAAGTGCATGGTGGTGATGCTACTCCCCTGGGCTTCACGGGGATTTAGAGGTGCTGTCAGTCATCTGGAAGGAAAGGAGACAAAAGGCTGTTTTTCCTCCTACGTGTGTGGCTGCTGGCTGTCCCGCTATAGCTGGCTGGCTGGCTGGTTGGCTGGCTGGCTGACTGGTTGGCTGGCTGTCCCGCTGGCTGGTTGGCTGGCTGACTGGTTGGCTGGTTGGCTGGCTGGCTGGTTGGCTGGTTGGCTGGTTGGCTGGTTGGCTGGTTGGCTGGTTGGCTGGTTGGCTGGTTGGCTGGTTGGCTGGCTGGCTTTGAGAGCACAAACACACACAAAAACTATAGTCATAGGAAATGGTAGGAAAACTCTAGTTTTTGAGGGGTGCTAGCCCCTCCTATACAGCTTTAATGTTTGTTTTTAAAACGCCACTGACAATGAAGGGCATGTCTGTTTTAATGATCATTACGTCATATTGTCTCTTTATTGTTAATGGCATTTAATTTAAACACGTTTGTGTTGGCACCGTTTGTTTTACATCGCCATTACATCACCTTAAATCAACATGAGTTAGACTTTATTATATTAGCGCCTCACTTGATACGGGTGTGATTTTTTGAGGGGCGCTAGCCCCTTCTATACATACAGCTTTTGTCCCCAACATGTCCGCAACACAAACATTAAATGCCATTGACAATTGAAAGGAAAATGTACGTCATCTTGTCCCCTGGGCGCGTTCCTGGGGGTCTGGATGTTCCGGGGACCCCTGCACAGTACACGTACAATACAGTACATGAGCACAGTAGAGTACAGTAACTATAACAATAAATGTATAGTTGCACTGCTCAGTTCACACAGGTGTGATTTTTTTCCCCAAATGCCATTTGCTATTCTTGTACAAAACAGCTTCATTCAATGACATCACAATGCTATCATCATGGTATCACAATGACATCATCACGTCCATGTCATTTTCCTTTAAAACAACTGTCACCAAATACAAAATGCCATTTAGCTGTTCTTTAGCGTCATATCAACAGAGTTTCTGTATCCTCTGCTTCCCAATAAAGACACTCTAATTAACGCTCCTTGCTCGTAACTTCTGCATTAGTTGTAAAGGAGCTTCTGTGTGAAATGATCCGCTGGACCGTCCATCTGAAAGGAGGAGCAGAGAGATGGCGCGATGCAGCTGTGGTGCACCAGGACAAGCTGTACTGCTTCGGAGGAGCCAGCGATCACATTGATGTTCACGTCTTCAACACACTGTCTTTATGCTGGAGCAAGTTGACCCCAGTGACGCCTGGAAGAGGAGAACGCAACCTAGAGGTTCCATCTAGGCGCTACGGCCACACAGCTGTGTTGATAGAAGATACAGTCTACATCTGGGGAGGGAGGACTGGTCCATTTTACTCTAACATGCTTTATGCCTTTACATCCACAGATGGTTCAAACCCAGCGTTTCTGGGACTATTCCAGATGGGAGACCCTGCCACTCAGCCTGTGTCTTGGAGAAGGTCATGTTTATCTATGGAGGATCCAACAAGGCTAGTTGGAAAGATTTGGACACCACCTCAATGTCCAAGTTGGACACCACCTCAATGGTCTGGACTTTATTTAACACCAGAGGAACTGCACCACCTGCTTCATGGTGTAAGTATGCCACCATCATCGGGACAAAGATGTTTGCATTTGGGGACCTGCGTTACGACTACAACCACATCATCAGAGTGTTTGACACAGAGACCGACCACTGGCTGAGCACACCTTCTGTGCAGCTTCTTCCAAAAAGACGCTGGTGGCATTCAGCCTTTACCCACAATGGAGAACTGTACATATTTGTTGGGCGTAATTGGAACACGACCTACAATGATCTTTGGAAATTCAGTCCAGAGACCTACTCCTGGAAGAAGGTTGAGCCCAAGGGGAAAGGTCTATGTCCAATGTATGGCATGTGCTGTTGCATTGTGGGAGATCGTATCGTCCTCTTTGGAGGAAGGAAAGAAGGTCACACTCCCTCTGATGATCTGTTCGTGTTAGACTTGAGTCCTAGTCTTAAGACGTTATGCAAGCTAGCAGTTATTCCGTACCTTCTGAACCAATCAGAACTCCCGCACAACATCAGGAGGGAACTGGCAGCCATGACAACCAACAACAAGGTGCAAGCTACCCACCAGGCCAGGTTGCCTACCTATTACAGCCCATAAACCGGTGACTGATACGCATCACATGACCCCACTCGAGGCGGCTGCAGCAGAGTGGTTAGAGAGCCATAGCAGTGCTTCCCAAGCTATACTTCATGTCAAGGACCCCCAAATTGACACTAATTAGACCGCGGACCCCCGTTTGAAGAGATATGCCAGGGACCCCCATGAGAGAAGATCTTTACGGCTCTAGCAATAATTTCAACGACCCCCAGTTTGACATGCATTAGTCTATACGGACCCCCATGTAATGTCATTGCTATGCCTGGGACCCCCAATTCTATCTAAAATCAATGTTAATTTAACTCTGAGAGTGTACAAATGGAACCAAATGGACCCGTCATTTGTACACTCTCAGAGTTACAGACCCATAAGGGTCCATTTGGTTCCAAACTATAATTTTGCTGGGGGACCCCCTGGAACTCCATCAAGGACCCCTGGGGGTCACCGGACCCCACTTTGGGAACCACTGCCATAGAGGGAAAACTAGGAGCAAAACAATAAAGAACAAAAAAAAAACATCCTTGTTTTGGGCCAAAGAAGCATTTTGCTCGCATGAGTGCAACACGAAAACCCCACATAATCTCATATAAATATAGAGTCCAATTGGGTATTTACATAAAGTGCTTAGTCATGACAGCCCATGTGAAAGAATGCACCCTGCACACACAGCTATGTGCCTCTGGCTCAGGTGAGATGTAGCAATGAAACCATCCAAAAGTGGAGTGTGTTGTGTGTGTGTGTGTGTGTGTGTGTGTGTGTGTGTGTGTGTGTGTGTGTGTGTGTGTGTGTGTGTGTGTGTGTGTGTGTGTGTGTGTGTCTGCGTGCGTGTGTGCGTGCGTGCCTGTAATAACAAAAAAAGACATGCAAATGTCCTCCTTGAAAAATTTGTTCCACTGATCGATGGATTGATGACCATTAAAACAGACATGCCCTGAAGTGAAAAGTGTGCATGGCCCACCCATCTGACCACCCATCTTGATTCAATGTGAATCAAGGACTGTCTAAAGAGGACGGGACGCGAAGACCGTAAAGGCGCCGCCATGTTACTCACATGGTGCTCCATGGAAGGAAAGAAACATGCGCAATGGGCTGAACTTCCTCGTTCAGCTTCCTTGGTCTCAACTGCGCATGTTTCTTTCCTTCCATGGAGCACCATGTGAGCAACATGGCGGCCCGGTCTTCGCGTCCCGTCCTCTTTAGACAGTCCTTGGCGGGGACCAGGCAACCGTATTCGGGAACAGTTTGAATCAAACGGACTCAGTGTGAATCTGCCCTAAATGAGCATTAGTGAGGACCCAATATTGTAATAATAGTACTTTCCAGTATAGGCTACTGCAGTTCAGCAGAATGCAGGATAATATATCTCCAATGTCGGGCAGAAAACACCTAACTCCAAGATGTAAAAACATTTTTAAATGGCTAAACGGGTGGAGTTATCTGGTTTGAGGATCCAATGGAGTTAGGAGGTTTTGGCCGAAGTGCATTTTAATACTTTTCATTTGTTAAATATTTGTTTAACCAACACACAGATGTAGGCCTAAAAGAGTATGATTGTATGAGAAAAATTGAATATATATATAAATATGTTTTTTTAATGAAAAACCTGGAAAACTCATTCCAAAACTGTTATTTTTAAGGATTAAAAAGAAAATTAAATAGCAAAAGTAGCAGATTGACAAGCTCGAAACGTTGTTCTGCTGCTGTAATGATATGAGCAAATCGTATTTGCTTCATTGATTAGTCTTGAACTAACCCACAAACACAAGAAAAATCCACATCCACGTATGATAACAGCATCCTAAGGTTAGCAAGGAATATCACCTCTAATACTAAGCATGTGTTGTATGGAGAATATAGGTTGCTAACTTGCTACCTTCAGGAAAGAGATATGGTGTAGCAGCATACAATAAGGTCAAACTATAGGTCCTTTGTCCACCAGTCGACCTTGAGGCTTAATCAGGAGTTGTAGTAGCCACAGGATAATCTAAGCGGTGGATATTGCTCTTGTCTTTATGTATGTAAAATGTCTTGTTCTTTGTGTTATGTCAAATGTGTGTATATGTGTTCTGCATACCTGGCTGCTGTGTCGCAAGACAAATTTCAGTGTGAACTGACAATAAAGTACTATATCATATCATACAGCTGCTACTTCTGATGCTTTTGTGTGACGCTGTATTATGATCAAGTACAGTAGAGGTGTTAGTTTACAGGAAAAACACGCAACAAAAAGTGAGATTAGGGACATGAGAGGTATTTCTGCCCGGCAGCAACATCACGTAAAATAAGATGGAAAAGTTGAGCTCAGGGTGAAGAAAGGGTTGTTATTATAACTGACATGCTCAAACCATGGACTCAAACAAATCACACCACAACAACAAACAACAAACAACAACCATTATTCAATCACCTCAGAGCCAAAAACTAAATAATATGCTAATTATATGCACTATAAATCAGGGTAAAAATAAAATAAAAAAATAAAACAGTATTGCGAGTATATATATATATATATTTTTTTTACCAAAGTAAATCTGCAAAGTATCTATAAAGCTGTCAAGCTCAGTATATCCTGGTCAGTATCCTGGTCAGTATCCTGGACCCTGGTGTCAGTCTCCTAACGTACTGCACTTATGCTTATACTTTCTGACACTGGAGGAGAGAGAAAAAAAAAAGAAGAGTGACGATAATAAATGTTTGATTTACGAGTGCTTCAATTTGAATAAACCTTTGTGAGTGCCTTCAGGTGTATTAGTAGCAAAGTATGTGTTGGCTTTTCGGGAGCTCGACATACCAGCACTATCACATCACCGCTCTGCAGGGTTGTATAGAATGCTATTGGCCCTCCATTAATCCATTCTGAACGGGAACCCCCTGTTGGTGTTTTAAGGGTCATATGTTAAACTTTAGCTATTGAAAAATAGCAGAGCTTGTGCCGCGCTATGAGCTTGTAGATCTGCTATGTTTTTTTAATCGTGACAATGTGATGCAAATCTTTGAATTCATGCTTTCAGAGAAAGTTTTTAACTCAAATCTTTGCTTCTGGGGGGTTTCCTGAAACAACATATTTTCAGATGGGGGTCGGTGGCCAATTACATATTTTTTTGGGGGTCATTGTCATGAAAATGTTTGAGAACCACTGACATAGAATGGTCTTTCAGAAAACCGTCAGGATTTAGAAGGCAAGACATTACTCTATAAGCCATATCTAAAAAACTAGTGGGTCAAACTGCACAACCAATATGTCAATTTGAAGCTATGATTGATTCCCTGTTTTCATATGACATTATAAAAACTAAAATGAAAATAAAATCCAATGGCAGTCTCTCGACCAAATCTAGTCCCATTTGTAGAACCGTCCTCAGGTCTGAAGGGGTTAACCCTGCTTGTGAAGGTGCAGGAGTAATGACAGTTATTAAGCCTGCTCCGTCTTGAACCGTCCAACACGACCGCTTCGTTTTGCACGATGCCGTTTACGACGTCTTTACGCTCAATTTCCATGAGCCACTTATGTAAGAAGGGATATTATTTTTGGTTAAAACAAAAACATGTTACCTCCAGAAAAATATATTTAAGTAATCTTAGAGCAGTCTTTTCTGGATCAAGAAAGACCCACTTGGAAATCTCAAATGTAATTATGACATTAATAAAGGAATGTCATCATCATCATCATCATCATCATCATCATCATCATACTATAATTCTAACAATGTCTGTGTGTGTGTGTGTGTGCAGGAACACCGCCGTAGCTCCTTACTGCCTGCACCAATCACTCCCACTTTTCACACAGGCATTGACCATATGAATATGGAGGGCGTAACGAAGCCCTTTTTTCGATTTGACACATTAATGATTATTAATGAATGTATTAGTCAATTACAAACGCACCCGGGCGCAGTACCCCCCACGGCCATAAGGGGGGGGGCACATATCTCACAACGGGTAAGGGCTAGTATTATCAATTCACCCTTTGTCAAGTCCCGCCCTTGGTTGTGCCACTCTTCGCACCCATTGGTTGCCGTTTCATGGTTGGACAAAAATCCTCTCTCTCTCTCTCTCTCTCTCTCTCCATCCACTACCATTGAAATAACAAGTTATTCAGTTGATCCATATTGATTTTCTGTGCACTCTTTTCTTATTTTAAACTTTGCGTCAGTAAAAAGGAACATCACAGGTGCAGCACGGTGACTGGCAGCGATGGCCGAACGGTTTGCGGAGCGGTCTTGATACCGGAAGGTCGCCAGTTCACATCCACGGACCGGCACCACTGAAGTGCCCTTGAGCAAGGCATTGAACCCCTACCATGAAATGTTCTATGAGCAGGGTGTGGCTGTAAACAGAGTCCTTGGCTTAGTCCACTTCCCTGGGTAAACAAAGAACTTTGCTATGCTTACTGCAGGGCATATCATGTTTGTTTTTAGTTTTTTCCCCCAGTTAGTTTTAGTAAATTCAACACAAACAAGGTGTGAACCAGGGCGGAACAAGGCAGAAAGAGCCTGCTGGTTGGTCAGTCAGGGACCAATCAGAAGGCTGATAAAGGGTGAATTATTTGGGGGTCCCTTGCGGCCCACCAGTGGTCCCCTGCCCACAGGTTGAACATCACTGCCATAGAGTGTTTGTTTCAGTCACGGGGGTCTGCCTGTCTCTCCAGCTCGTTAATAAACAACAAGGTGGGTTGCCAATTTAATTCGGGGGAGACAGCACCCATTTATCAGCTTCACTTTTTATAGTGTTCCAGTTAACATTTTGTCTGCGTATACTCTTTGCGGTACATCACCTCTCAATTCCACTGGTTTATCCTCTCTCCGGATAGGATATTTAAAATAATGCAGCCTATTATACCAACCTGACTAAATAATGTTTTGGGCGGGAACCCCTTTTGGTGTTAGCATCATGTCATGCTTTAGCTATTGAAAAATAGCAGATCTACAAGCTCATAGCGCTACGAGCTTGTCTGCTATTTTTGAAAAATCGAAGAACCACTGACATAGAAACAGAAAACTGTCAGGATGTAGAAGATATTTTTTAGAATCTGATCTCAGGTCAGAATGGGTTTATTGTTACTTAACAAACACTCAACCATTGCTACGAGGCACGTGGTTCAGGCAGCAGAGCGGATGCTTGGGATTCGGAAGGTTCCCGGTTCGCTTCCCTGTCAAAGTGTCCTTGAGCAAGCTGGTGCCTTGCATGGCTTGCACTTAATGCAAGTCTGAGGACAATTTTACACTTCTACTACACAGTAGATTTCATTTGACTATAGCATTGCCGGGCAGTGACTGTGTGTTTGTTCATGCTGGACAGTGTTTTATATCCTGGTATTTCCCAATGCTTGAAAGCTTTCTGTTTATTGATTGGTCACCTCACCTCACCTCATCAGTGCTGACACTCTCTAGGTTGCAACATTGGAGGGTGCCAAGTGTCGTAGAGGAGGAGGGGTGCGAACTGTATTTAAGAGCATACTTACTATGGTTGTTTGAATATAATTATGTAACTCATATTATGTTGTACAACATCCTGTGAATGTTAAGGTCAGTCATAGCAGGCTATGAGTAGGGAACGTGTAGCTGGGTTAACTGACTGTTGATTGGTTCCATGCCATGTGGTAGGATCCACTCCCTATTTAAGGGAGGCTGCAAACCGAGGACAGGAGATGCAGTTAGATGTGAGCTCTGGGCAGCCAGGAACACAGGTAACCTCCCTGTGGGAGAGCTACAGCACAGGGCCTTGTGTGATCAACGCACACCTGAAGAGAATCCTTAGGCCTGACTCACACGGTCACAACAGATTGATGTATAGCTGATGCATGAGACTTATTGACTGATGCAAGCTCGCAATTCATTTCCAATGGGAGTCACATGGTTTGACACAACATTTGTGTTGTATGAGGGGGTGGGGGGGGGGGGGGGGGCAGTCGAAACACAGCTGAAAGCCATACAACAAAAATGTTGTGTCAAACCATTTGACTTCCATTGGAAATGCATTGGGGCAAGATGTAAACAAACCCTTTCATACATCTAGCATGCATCAATGTTGTATGCTAGATGCGAAGGTGTGAGTCAGGCCTTAGCCAGTTAGGACTTTTGTGTGTTTTCCTCAAGTGTATACAGTATTTAGTTTAATCATTTCTCATGACATAATCTTCAAAAGCCATGCATTGGAGGAGGGGCATTATTTGTGCCGTGGACGACCCCCAAATGAACATGTATTTGGCGGCAGACATTCTGAAAATGTGTTGTGCCATGCAGGAACCTCAAGATTTGTGTTTAAAATAGAATGTTTCAAAAACATTCAAATCTTCTCCAATTCTTTTCCAAGATTTTGCTTTTGAAGTCATTTTTTGGGGGGACCAACCTGGAACCCCCTCAAGGACCTCTAAGGGTCATTGAAGGGGTCCCCACTTTGAGAACCAGTACCTTTTGTGGATCTGTGTGAGAACGTCACTGCCGTCATGTGTGTAGACCGCTAGACCTGCTGGCACTGCATCTTAACTCTCAGGGGGTTTTTGTACATTATTTAAATAGCCTTGTGAAAAAATGATGGTATTTGTCCCAAAGTGACTGCAAAAGATTGCTTCCATTTGTTACAAAAAAGCTTTATACTCTTTAGAGCTTTATACCCTGTCCCCTCACACGGTAACTGTCATTTCCCAACCGTTTCGGACGCGGGGCGGCTCACCGGAACCGGGCCGGCACCCTGGCCGTGTTCTTGTGGGTCTGGAACTTCCGTGGACCACCACACAGAGTTGCACCACTCACTTCACAGTACACGGTGTGATTTTTACCCTTGCTTTGGCCATGATGTAAACGTGTTTTCTCATGCCAATAAAGCTCCTTTGAATTGAACTGTGTGTCCGAGCCTTTCCCTCCTTTACACCGGCCTTCTATTGAAGGAACATTTAGCCCAGGAAGGTTTTGTGTCGATTCTTCTGGGATGTTAAGACCTTCTTCATTGCTGTGCACATTTAAATCCTTCTTGACATCATCCCTGACCCCCACTTCTCTGTCTCTCTCTCTCTCTCTCTCTCTCACACACACACACACACACACACACACACACACGCCGTCGCCGCACACCCACCCCTCCCCTTCCTGTTTGCTCTTGGCACTAAATAAATAGCATCCATCCACACACAAGCGATGTGTGGGTTTGGCACGCATGGTTACCGACGGTTACCGTCCCGCTAATGGGGGGCCGGCCCCGGCCTCCTCTCTCTCGGAGACCGGCGGAGCATTTCTGGGGGGGCGCAGCGTGGTTGCTGGGGCAACGTGGCCGAGGCAGTGAATGAAGCAGATGTCAAAGTCATCCATCAAGGCCGACCACACGACTGTCTCCAACTCCCTCCATGATCCATGCCTCCTCCAGGGCCTCAGAAAACTTATGGATCTCACATTTCAAACGTTTTACCTTTTGTTTTTAGTGAATTATTATTATCTATACTAGGCCATTCTGGGCGGGATAACCCCTTTTGGTGTTTTAAAAGCATTATGTTATACTTTAGCTATTGAAAAATAGCAGATCTACAAGCTCATAGCGCGGCACCGAGTGCCGCGCTATGAACTTGTAGGTCTGCTATTTTTTGAAAAATCGTGAAAATGTGCCTCAAATCTTTGAATTTATAGAGTGAACGTTTTTAACTCAAATCTTTGCTTCTGGGGTGGAGGTCCCTGGAACAACATATTTTCAGATGGGGGTCGGAGGCATATTACATATAATTTTTGGGGTCCTTGACATGAAATATTGAGGACCACTGATACAGAAACATAAGGTTTATAAGGATAAGGATTTATAAGGATTTAGTAGACATTTTTTTACGTCAGGCCTAAATGGTCTAGGCTACTTTGTCTCATGTGATACGGCACATGCTGTGAGAGCCCGTGCACACTGCAGCCTACCCCAACCCTAACCCTATCCCAGTACTACTCCAACCCTAACCCTATCCCAGTACTACCCCAACCCTAACCCTATCCCAGTACTACTCCAACCCTAACCCTATCCCAGTACTACTCCAACCCTAGCCTCGATACCCAGGCTTTCATTTCGTCTGCGCGAAAGATGAAAGCCTGGAAAAAGCCGTGGGCTGAACCAGTCTAAAAGTGGGAGTCAACCCTTCCGGGTGGGCGTCGCTCTAAATGATGTGACGTAGAGCTGCACTAGGGGGGAGAGGAGGGGCCGGGAGTGACGGACAGATCGATGAGATCCAATCAGGGTGCGCGCATTTCTGAGGCGCGACCCGCCCCTCTAGACCAGAAATGTCTCTGCTTAGGTCAGGCTACTCCAACCCTAACCCTATCCCAGTACTACCCCAACCCTAACCCTATCCCAGTACTACCCCAACCCTAACCCTATCCCAGTACTACTCCAACCCTAACCCTATCCCAGTACTACTCCAACCCTAACCCTATCCCAGTACTACTCCAACCCTAACCCTATCCCAGTACTACCCCAACCCTAACCCTATCCCAGTACTACCCCAACCCTAACCCTATCCCAGTACTACTCCAACCCTAACCCTATCCCAGTACTACCCCAACCCTAACCCTATCCCAGTACTACCCCAACCCTAACCCTATCCCAGTACTACCCCAACCCTAACCCTATCCCAGTACTACTCCAACCCTAACCCTATCCCAGTACTACTCCAACCCTAACCCTATCCCAGTACTACTCCAACCCTAACCCTATCCCAGTACTACCCCAACCCTAACCCTATCCCAGTACTACTCCAACCCTAACCCTATCCCAGTACTACCCCAACCCTAACCCTATCCCAGTACTACTCCAACCCTAACCCTATCCCAGTACTACCCCAACCCTAACCCTAACCCTATCCCAGTACTACCCCAACCCTAACCCTATCCCAGTACTACCCCAACCCTAACCCTATCCCAGTACTACCCCAACCCTAACCCTATCCCAGTACTACCCCAACCCTAACCCTATCCCAGTACTACCCCAACCCTATCCCAGTACTACTCCAACCCTAACCCTATCCCAGTACTACCCCAACCCTAACCCTATCCCAGTACTACTCCAACCCTAACCCTATCCCAGTACTACTCCAACCCTAACCCTATCCCAGTACTACTCCAACCCTAACCCTATCCCAGTACTACTCCAACCCTAACCCTATCCCAGTACTACCCCAACCCTAACCCTATCCCAGTACTACCCCAACCCTAACCCTATCCCAGTACTACCCCAACCCTAACCCTATCCCAGTACTACCCCAACCCTAACCCTATCCCAGTACTACTCCAACCCTAACCCTATCCCAGTACTACCCCAACCCTAACCCTAACCCAGTACTACCCCAACCCTAACCCTATCCCAGTACTACTCCAACCCTAACCCTATCCCAGTACTACCCCAACCCTAACCCTATCCCAGTACTACCCCAACCCTAACCCTATCCCAGTACTACCCCAACCCTAACCCTATCCCAGTACTACTCCAACCCTAACCCTATCCCAGTACTACCCCAACCCTAACCCTAACCCTATCCCAGTACTACCCCAACCCTAACCCTATCCCAGTACTACCCCAACCCTAACCCTATCCCAGTACTACCCCAACCCTAACCCTATCCCAGTACTACCCCAACCCTAACCCTATCCCAGTACTACCCCAACCCTATCCCAGTACTACTCCAACCCTAACCCTATCCCAGTACTACCCCAACCCTAACCCTATCCCAGTACTACTCCAACCCTAACCCTATCCCAGTACTACTCCAACCCTAACCCTATCCCAGTACTACCCCAACCCTAACCCTATCCCAGTACTACTCCAACCCTAACCCTATCCCAGTACTACTCCAACCCTAACCCTATCCCAGTACTACTCCAACCCTAACCCTATCCCAGTACTACCCCAACCCTAACCCTATCCCAGTACTACTCCAACCCTAACCCTATCCCAGTACTACCCCAACCCTAACCCTATCCCAGTACTACTCCAACCCTGCAGTGAGAAGGTCAGCTTAGCTATACTGTAGGTCAATAACCAAATTAGTTAGCCTTGCGTAGCCATGAGGCAAATATCACTGGGGCAATTTGCATTGCAAAGGCAGATTAAATCTGGGTACGTGAGGCTATGAGTTATAGTATAGCCCACAATAATAATATCTCCATATTTTCACTTTTTGTGTTTTTTTTGGTTTTTTTTATAGTTCATGAATACAAGCGGCCGAAATGAGTTTTCTTCGACGGGTGGCTGGCATCTCCCTTAGAGATAGGGTGAGAAGTTCAGTCACACGAGACAGACTCGGAGTAGAGTCGCTGCTTCTTCGCCTGGAAAGGAGCCAGCTTACGTGGTTTGGGCATCTGGTTAGGATGCCTCTCGGGCGTCTCCCTAGGGAGGTCCTCGATGCACGTCCCACTGGGAGGAGACCCCGGGGGCAGACCAAGGCGCAGTTGGAGGAAACACATCGACTCACTGGCCTTGGAACATCTCGGGATACCCCAGGAGGAAGTCAACTAATGTTGCTCTGGAGAGGGAAGTCTGGAACACTCTGGTGGAGCTGTTGCGCCCCGCGTCCCGACTATGGATAAGCGGTTGAAGATGGATGGATGGATGGACTTTATGGTTTCAGGAAGAAACCAAAAATACACATTTGCATATTATAACCACACCCAGGGGTCTATTGAGTAATGTTAACTCCATAGACATAGTACAAAACTATGACACCCCATCTTTAAGTTAAGCTTAAGTTTGTCGTATCTGCCTTGTTTGTTTACAAAGCTTGAAAGGCAATTGTATTTTCTGTTCATATATTCCCATTTACGATGCCTAAACTACAATGAAATTGTTCATCGCAAGTATTTGTTTGTTTGACTGTTAAGCGTTAAAGCATGTTCATTGATTTAGTCAACTAAAACTATGATGAAAAATGTTCGTCGGCTACCTTTTTTCACTGACAAATCAATCAAAACTAAATATAATAAAGACTGACTAAAACTAAGACTAAACATATTGGATATGTTGTCAACAAATAAAAACTAGACTAAAGTGTTAGTAGTAGTAATAAATTAATACATTGACCCAAAAGTAGCAACAAAGCAATTTGATTGATTTTAAAATGATGTCATTGCTTACGTAAAGTGGTCCTTTCGGAAAAAGGTTTTGATTAAATGAAATAATCAATATTTGGCTACAACGGCATTATCCATTTCTCGCTTCCAATGTTTTCAAAAACAACATGGCTGCCAAGTTGGATACGTCAACACAGATTGGTTCTCTGAGTGTAACATTAGACAGTGGTCTGTTATTGAGTTCAGCGGTCATTATTCGGAAAATAACACGCAGATTAATTCAGAATCAAGCACTCAATACCAAGCCGTGTAATAAATTGTCGTCCATGTACACTTTGGTTAAAATGACCTTTTTATTCATTCAAATATGTTCCAGAATGCAGCTTTTAAACGATGAAAACTCAGGATTTTACAGTGCAGTAGTATAGCGATAAAACTTGACATGAGAAAATCCCCAAAATGTGTAACGGTATGTCTGTGGATTTACTGAAACATTGTATTATGAAAACATGGAGCTCTTTTCCACTAACCCCCGGGGAACCCAGAAACCCGAATATGGAGGGTATGCACATGCATAAAGTGAATGGCAGATCCAGTGGCAAAGTGAGTGGTAACGTGAGTGGTAACGTGAGTTTAACGTCGTTTAATGTCGTTTAATGCAATCAGATAGGACTTTTCTGTTTTGTATGGCCTGTCAAGGACAGAAAAGTCGTTTTTTGACACTCGGTAGGTGTTCGCATAACTTGCGGGTATGATGATGATGTCACACGCATACCCTCTATAGCTGAGCTATATATCTGAGAAATAAAGATTGGAGGGGATTGGGGAGGGAAGCCTCGCCCCCCTCCATCCCCTCCCCTAATGGGCGGTGGTTTTCCTTACTGGGCGGGGTTATTCCTTACTGGGCGGGGTTTGTTTTTCCTTACTGGGTGGGGTTTGTCCTTAAAACACCTCTATGTGCAGCAGCCATATTGGAAAGAAATTTGGCCTCTTCCTTACTTCCTTCACTGGTGTTACCAGTGATACCAAGGGGCCAGCTAGGCACTCCAATGTTGAAGCGCTGGGCCCTAGTGGTAAGAGGAAGGACTGCAGGCGGACCCGTGGATTCATGACGAGGAAACCCCGTGCAACCGAGCGCTCAACGTTAAAGCCCAGCAGCACTACCGCATTTGGACACCAAAATTTGGTGCCCAAATGCTGAATCAGCGAAAAAATGTGGAAATAGACGGTCCTTCCGGCAGCCTTCCGGGTGCTTCAAAACGCCACTGAGCAACTTCCACTGACATGAATAGCGGAGGGGGCGGAGCTTCGCACCAGTTCAGTCTCTATCCTTTTAATACTCTATGAGTGATACTAACGAAGGCTCTGTTCCATTCTGATCAAACATGAGTCAGGTTGCTGCTATTGTGCATGTTTTCAATTACAATTTACAAATGTAGGCATTTAAGCAGACACTCTTAATCCATACGTAAGCTGAGAACAGTGGAATATCTATATAATGAAACTATGCATGCATATACACTATACTATAGAGTGCTATGTCTACATAAAATGCTATCTTAAGTTGAGCCTTTGCATATGCCTGTAAGGTCGTCTCTATAGGATAGGGCATGTTGGCTCAGTGGAAACACTGCTGCACCAGTGGGTCTCAAAGTGGGCTCCAGGGACCCTCATGGTTCCTTGAGGAGGTCCTCGACATTACATGTAATTAAAATAAAAGTGAGAGCCCACTGTCCTAAACGGAACGGAGCTTGGATCATTGTAGTAGCGTTGGTGAAGGAGCTGTGTGTGAAGGAAGTTTTTGGAGATCGAAGCCCGATTTCTTTCCAATGATGGCTGCTGTGCAAAAGAGCCTATTTCTGTTATGTTTTTCTGTTTACGTTAATCAGAACCTCAACCACAAAAACATAATCATAATCATGACACGATAATGTTTTTGCAAAATGCAGTATAACTTCTGAGTTATCCATGTGAATCAGAGAGCCAATGGAACAGAAGCATGCTGGAAACACATCCCAAACCCAATATAGTTATAGAACTACATTTCCCAGCATGGCACGGCTGGTAACAAGACTACTCGCCCCGTTTCTATTTTCCTCCCAGAATTTTCCCCAGTGAGGGGTGGGAGAGGCTGGACAGCAGACGGCTGGACTTTGAATTTCTCTAACTATAAACTTTCATGACAGCAGAACAGCCTAAGTACAAATATAATTTATGAAAAGCTACTACAGTGAAGTCTGTTCACAGAAGTTGTTGTAGGATATGTGGGGATTATCTGACGAGGTACCATTTGAGGGGGCAAAACCTTACATATACTAAATAATACTAAATTGTTGTTTATAGGTTCAATATAAGTCAAATAATATAGCCTTTCCACAGGAGTATCTTTTTATATTTTTCCAAAAAGAATACAAACAGCCAATAGCATATTACAAAGTTATCCCCCTCACTGGGGAAAATTCCCGGAGGAAAAACGGGCAAGCACCGGGGCGAGTAGTCCAGTATTCGCACGGCTCACTTGGTTCTCGTCAGTAGTGGAAAAGAGCTAATAGTCTCCACTCTCCATCCAAAATGGAGGGGGTCCTTGAGGGGGTTCCAGGGGGGGGGGGGGTCCCCCCAGATAAGTCATTGATTAGTTGGGGGAACCAAACAGACCCTTACAGGTCTGTACATCGCTAACACAGTGTAGATTGGGGGGGGGGGGGGATCCCAGAAAACAAATAAAAAATAAGCTAAACAAAAGCATGTCAAATGGTGGTCCATGACCTTAATGCATGTATAGGCTCTAGACTCAGTTACTGCAAACAGCTAACAGAATATCTTAACCCTAAAAAAATGAAATAAAAAATAAATAAAATATTCTTATAAAAATAATCTCTTACAAAATATATTCTATCAACGAATATTAATGGGATTCTCTTTTTTTTCTGTCTTCTTTTATATGTTAACATATAGCAGCAAACTGGAGGGGAAGGGGATAGAAGTCAGTATGAAATAATAATAATAATAATAACAATAATAATAATTAATAATACACCCCCAACCCCCACGTTTCAGTAGTTCAGTGTTGTGATATAAGACACTCCTAAAGCCCAGTCCAACATCAAAACCGTCGCAGCATTCTATATCAGTGGTTCCCAAAGTGGGGTCCGGGGACCCCCAGGGGTCCTTGAGGGAGTTCCAGGGGGTCCC
This sequence comes from Protomyctophum parallelum, assembly GCF_964188405.1. Taxonomy (NCBI): domain Eukaryota; kingdom Metazoa; phylum Chordata; class Actinopteri; order Myctophiformes; family Myctophidae; genus Protomyctophum; species Protomyctophum parallelum. The sequence goes on along the minus strand of NC_139703.1, from coordinate 39,039,406 downwards.
CAGCTAAATGATAGTTTGGAAACAAATGGACCCTTATGGGTCTGTAACTCTTGAGTGTACAAATGGAACCAAATGGACCCAATTTGGTTCCATTTGAACACTCTTAGAGTTAAATTAACATTGATTCTACAATATAAATTGGGGGTCTCAGAGATAGAAATGCCATTAAATGGTGGTCCGTAGACTAATGCAGGTCAAACTGGGGGGTCCTGGAAATAAAACGGGGCGAGAATCAACTGCTAGAGCCGTAAAAATCTTCTCTCATGGGGGTCGCTGGCATATCTCTTCAAATGGGGGTCCGTGGGCTAATAGGTGTAAATTTTGAGGGTCATGACATGTAAACGTTTGGGAAGCACTGATCTGAATGACCCCGTTGCTCATTGTGTCCCATAGTGCACACATAGAGCGAGTGTCAGCGCATAGCTTGTACATCTACTATTTGTGAACATTTTTGAAAAAAATATATATAAAAAAAGAATGGACACAAATCTTCACCTTGTAGGTGCCATCAATATGTCCGTACGTCCGTGGCAAAGACTTGGTCTTGTCTGTGGCAAATCTTAGATTATTTTTTTTTTACACACCATTTGATCATAAGACAAAATTAATGAATGACAATAAGTCTCCAGATTCTCTTCAGAATATGTATGACACTGATTTATTACACTATGGCATATTAGGAGTCCAGCTAGTACCAGTGGTTCTCAAATGATTTCTTTGAAAGGACCCCCTGGACCGGGCTTTATGCTGTGTTCACACTGGACCGGGACCTGGACCGGGCTTTATGCTGTGTTCACACTGGACCGGGACCTGGACCGGGCTTTATGCTGTGTTCACACTGGACCGGGACCGGGACCTGGACCGGGCTTTATGCTGTGTTCACACTGGCAGCCACAAAAAGATACAAAAACCTCTTATCTCCATATTTGAACTTTTTGAGTACTTGATGCTACACCGTCACACGAAAGCGTCAAAACGAGCAAGATTCGCAAGCGCTTTGACCTTGTCGATCTGCTACTTTCTCTCTTTTTGAATTTGAATCCTGAAAAAGCAAGTTTTTTTTAAATATATGAGTCTTCCACCCGACAGAGATGAAAAACCACATATGATGAAATCCTGTCCTGTTCTTTGACTATATAAGTGTCTATTTGTACGTCTCTAAATGTTTTGATGAATTGAACATGGTGGACCCTCTTGTAAACAAGTGTAATGCTTAATTGGGTCGTCCGCTCACAGTCTTTGTATTGAGTTTGTGCTTGAAATGTACTGTAATTCTGCAAACTGTTAATAAATATTTCAATCAATCAATCAATCAAAAAACCTCACCAAGTGGGGTCAGTAGTCGGCTAAATGTCGCTCAACGCGCTCCTTGACGTCATGGAGCGCACTGCGTCCGCGTGCGGAAGCATGAAAACACTATTAAGTGTAAAGGAAAATATAAAGGCTTATTGGTACAGAGGGACGTGGCTGACAGCAAGAATGACTTCTTCTCCCCCTTCCACTACAAGCATTGATTGTAGTGCAGGGAGAGAAGGGGAGTGGACAGACACGCCACGGTGAAAGGAAAACATGATTGATTGACGCCTCACTGCGTCATCGTCGGAGCAGCTGAACGGGAGTTGAAGCCGAATCAACTTTGTGTCAGGCGTCAAGCGTGTATTTTCACTTTGTCATTTTTTGACACTGCCAGTGTTGAACGCGGGCTCGGCTCGCACAGGGCACACTGTCGCATTGTGCAAATTCCATTGTTCATTTTAGGTTCTTAAAGGAATAGTTTCACCCAGAATAAAATACATTTCTCACCCAATGGAGGCTTTGTTTTTGTTGCGTTCCCTGAGCCAATCGTCCAACGTTTGACTGAATGAGGTTAAAAGGAGACCAATTTTAACCCGTTTTGGACTTTTTAATACTGTACAGAACCCCAAATACAAAAGGGGTTCCCGTCCAGTATGGATTAAGAGCAAAACCGTGTTTTTCTTTGAGCCGGGATCATTCGTGGTCCCGTGGACCTGCCAGTGATTACACTGTGAGTGCTTATATTATTATTTTCATATAGTTTTCCCTTTTGGCCATTCAACAAGGAAGATCTACAGGCTTTCATTCTGGTTAATAGCACGGGTACAGTCATGCGTTATACTTCCCACGTTTTCCCACGCTGTCAGAAATCATTTAGTTCACAAAGCAGTGATCGAGCACTACTATAGTACTATCCAATCAGATTCTACAATCAATCTGCAGCCAGCCAATCAACAATTTTGCTTGTTCCAAATTGGTGTGATAACCCTTCACTAAATCCCACCCCAAAAAGCGATTGTCCAATCATGCCAATCCAAATAGTTTAGCAACGGTTGCTATGCAGGTCAAGCTTTCTTCGCTGCTAATGTGCCTATTGGACAAGGATGGGTTGGGGAGGGACATGGGGAAGGGCTAATTGATCGGAAAATATATATTTTTGGGTGGCGAACTTCGTTGTTTGGGTGGCGAACTTTGTTGTTTGTAGACACTGTCTCATTATTACATGACGTCTCTGTTACGTGGAAATTAATATAATTAAAAACGTTAAAACATTGTGAAAAGGCCGACCTTGAACATTCACTGTGAGCTTGTATCTGCTATTTTAACATTAACGTACGGAAAAAACTAAAAACGTTTAAATCTGGAGATCCGAGGTTTCTGCCCGACGATAAACTACACAGTACACACACACACATACTACACAGTACACACACACATAAACTACATGTACACACACACATACACATCTCCAGTGTTTAAGCTGTGTGTGTTCCAAGAACAATACTTTGAGAGCACTTCAGCAACATCTCACACATGCACACACGCACGCACGCACATACACACACACACACACACACACACACACACACAGAAAAGAAAACATAGATTTCTACACCAGATTTACTCTCCACAATTAAAAACAAAAAACAAAACAAAACAAACAAACAAACAAAAAAACAACAATCAGTAGTTTTCTCAATTTCAGTGTAAATGACCAGAGAATCAAACAGATCGGTGACACTTTCTAAGAAGCCCATCAAGTCTATAACAACGCACTATAAACACGTGTCATTATTGCTATTCCATAGTGAGTACTCGAGTGCTCATAACTGTAAATATACAGAGTTACAAGCAGATTATAAAGCCTTTATACTTTAGACTGTGTGAGTCATTATAAAAGGCATTTATAACATGCAATGATTGTTATGAAGCATCACAAGTATCTATGAGTACAAGGATAATCATTAGTATAACTCCAAGCGGTGCCCACACTTGGAACGATGCAAGTTGGAAATGCATGCCCCACCCAGTTATTATGTCTATAATAGGCCAGCTCCATATTCACGTATGGAGATCTAGGGGTTGATCAGGTGTGATCAATAAGGCTAATTTGGGCCCTGTCCAGAGCCCGCGGCCCGCGCAGAGGCTTTTGTGCTGGTTCTGGACAACGGTGTGTCCCACCGACTCGAGGCCGGTTGCACTGCACCCCCTGTGGTGGTGGTGGTGTGGAACCTCGTGTGTCGAATCTGAAGTCGACGGAGCAAACGGTTCTCGCGTTATGTGGATTACAGACGTACACACGTACACACAGAGACTTTGTGCATTTATAGATTCTACGGTGTCGTGAGGAATATCAAGTGTGTTTGTTAAATAAAAAACATTTGATAACAAAAAAAGAAAGTGTGTTTATAATGCATTATTATACATGGGCTTCATGGACAGTGTTACCAACGTTTCCATTAAGGTTTGAGACGATCCTTTGACTCCCCATTAAATAAGTCCCAAGGGGTCAAAGAAGGACAGAGCAACTCTACTGTACTGTAAAACTCCCGACGCCGGAGACTGGAACCGCTTTTAACCTGCGGTGTCTCTACTGTATATTTCTGGAATGTAGTCAGAATGTTTCTATATGTTGGACATGTCATTTAAGTTGCGAAAATAGCCAACATCTGCGATCTCGCAGATTGGCTATTTTTGCAGCGCCAAAGTATCACAAATACAATAATAAGACTCGAGTGTTTCACACTCCTGAATGACTTATTTTCCCCAGACATTAAGCCTTTGTCAAGTTAAGTACCACCATTCGAGACATTATCCATTATCCACTGTCGTCAGTGTCATCGACACACAAACCGTGTTGGTCGGACCTTCACGGTCGGTCCACTAGTCCACTTGGTCCACTAGACGCACTAGTGCGCTAATCCCCTTGCCCACTGGTCGGCCGCCCATCTAGTGCACTAGTGTGCACTAATCCACATGTCCGCTGGATCCACCTATAGTGCACTGGCCTACTTGGTCCACAGTTCCACTAAATGCACTAGTGCACTTGTTCCACAGTTCCACTGAATGCACTAGTGCACATGGTCCAGACTGTATATCCGCTCAACGCAGGTCTCGGGGGAATGCGACTGGTGGGCGGTATGGACCTTTTTGTTCCCCCCCCCCCCTCTCCATTACACCGACATAACCCTGTTGTTTACTCAAAGATGCGCACAACGCACAACACACACACACCGATCCGCCAACAATGCACGTCCGTCCGGCAGGCGGTCGTTTGTGTGCGTGAGCACGTCGTCGTGTGTATAAATAAAGCATCATCCGATTTAAAAAACCCCAAAAAGCAACGAGAGAAAAAAAATGAAATCCTTTTTTTTCACTTGCAGGTGTAAACCTCGGTCCGTTCGCTGCAGGTGTTGCACTTGACGTAGCAGCACCACAGGAACTTGCAGTTGCACTGCCAGACGCGCGAGTACTGGTGCGTGTTGTAGCCGCGGTCGCAGCACATCAGGCTGCAGCTGTTGGGCTGCAGCGCCGTCTTGTTGCAGAGGCGCCCCTGCGTTCCCATGCTGCCCGTCAGCGGGTTGGCCTCGCAGTAGTTGGGAGACTTCTCCAGGTAGACCAGGTCCGTGTCCTTGGGCTTCCGGTACGACCCAGGGTCCTTGACCTGTGTGGGGGTGGTGTGGAGGAGCCGGTCGGGAATATAGAGAAAGGTATGAATACATAATACTGTACATACAGTTTATTATATTATAGCGCTTTTCAAGGTACTCAAAGTAGCTTTACAGAACAGCAAAATAAAAACAATTTGATTAGAAAAATCACACCCGTGTGAAGTGAGGGGCGCTAATATATTAAATTCTACAACAGGTCGTTAAGAGGAAGCAATCTGATTGGTTGAAACGGTTTCTAGCCGTTGATCAAACCAGCACTGTTCACCTAATCAAAACAAAGAATTCAGCCGCTCTGTTTTCCCAGAGCGCTAGCAAACTCGGTGGCTAGGCTAGCTAGTTTCTTTGGACATTTGTGGTCGTAGTGACTACATCTGTCATTAAAACAATATATTTTTTCAGCGATTTTCTTAGTTTTAAGGGTAACTGTTGTAGAATTGCAATATTACACTTGAGGGTGTTGTTTAACGTGATTATTGCCGTAATAATAATCACGTTAAACAACACCCTCTCGTGTAATATTGCTTAAGTCTAACTCATGTTGATTAGGTGATGAAATGGTGATGTAAAACAAACGGTGCCAACATTAAACACAATAAAGAGACCAATATGACCTTCATTGTCAATGGCGTTTACAAAACAAACATTGAACTAAACATTAAACCTGTGTATAGGAGGGGCTGGCCCCCCTCAAAAATAAACTAGTAGGTTAAAAAGGTTAAAAATTTAGAAACCAAAGGTATACAAACAAAAAGTGTGTGTGGGGGGGGGGGGGGATTTATGT